>NC_045435.1:110613932-110697936 GCF_002776525.5 Piliocolobus tephrosceles
AAATTTTCTCCCATTCTGTAGGTTGCCTGTTCACTCTGATGGTAGTTTCTTTTGCTGTGCAGAAGCTCTTTAGTTTAATTAGATCCCATTTGTCAATTTTGGCTTTTGCTGCCGTTGCTTTTGGTGTTTTAGACATGAAGTCCTTGCCCATGCCTATGTCCTGAATGGTACTACCTAGATTTTCTTCTAGGGTTTTTATGGTATTAGGTCTAACATTTAAGTCTCTAATCCATCTTGAATTAATCTTCGTATAAGGAGTAAGGAAAGGATCCAGTTTCAGCTTTCTACTTATGGCTAGCCAATTTTCCCAGCACCGTTTATTAAATAGGGAATCCTTTCCCCATTTCTTGTTTTTCTCAGGTTTGTCAAAGATCAGATGGTTGTAGACGTGTGGCATTATTTCTGAGGGCTCCGTTCTGTTCCATTGGTCTATATCTCTGTTTTGGTACCAGTACCATGCTGTTTTGGTTACTGCAGCCTTGTAGTATAGTTTGAAGTCAGGTAGCGTGACGCCTCCGGCTTTGTCCTTTTGACGTAGGATTGTCTTGGCAATGCAGGCTCTTTTTTGGTTCCATATGAACTTTAAAGCAGTTTTTTCCAATTCTGTGAAGAAACTCATTGGTAGCTTGATGGGGATGGCATTGAATCTATAAATAACCTTGGGCAGTATGGCCATTTTCACGATGTTGATTCTTCCTATCCATGAGCATGGTATGTTCTTCCATTTGTTTGTGTCCTCTTTGATTTCACTGAGCAGTGGTTTGTAGTTCTCCTTGAAGAGGTCCTTTACATCCCTTGTAAGTTGGATTCCTAGGTATTTTATTCTCTTTGAAGCAATTGTGAATGGAAGTTCATTCCTGACTTGGCTCTCTGCTTGTCTGTTACTGGTGTATAAGAATGCTTGTGATTTTTGCACATTAATTTTGTATCCTGAGACTTTGCTGAAGTTGCTTATCAGCTTAAGAAGATTTTGAGCTGTGATGATGGGGTTTTCTAAATATACAATCATGTCATCTGCAAACAGGGACAATTTGACTTCTTCTTTTCCTAACTGAATACCCTTGATTTCTTTCTCTTGCCTGATTGCCCTAGCCAGAACTTCCAACACTATGTTGACTAGGAGTGGTGAGAGAGGGCATCCCTGTCTTGTGCCAGTTTTCAAAGGGAATTTTTCCAGTTTTTGCCCATTCAGGATGATATTAGCTGTGGGTTTGTCATAAATAGCTCTTATTATTTTGAGGTATGTTCCATCAATACCGAATTTGTTGAGCGTTTTTAGCATGAAGGGCTGTTGAATTTTGTCAAAAGCCTTTTCTGCATCTATTGAGATAATCATGTGGTTCTTGTCTTTGGTTCTGTTGATATGCTGGATTACGTTGATTGATTTGTGAATGTTGAACCAGCCTTGCATCCCAGGGATGAAGCCCACTTGATCATGGTGGATAAGCTTTTTGATGTGCTGCTGAATCCGGTTTGCCAGTATTTTATTGAGGATTCTTGCATCGATGTTCATCAGGGAGATTGGTCTAAAATTCTCTTTTTTTGTTGTGTCTCTGCCAGGCTTTGGTATCAGGATGATGTTGGCCTCATAAAATGAGTTAGGGAGGATTCCCTCTTTTTCTATTGATTGGAATAGTTTCAGAAGGAATGGTACCAGCTCCTCCTTTTACCTCTGGTAGAATTCAGCTGTGAATCCATCTGGTCCTGGGCTTTTTTTGGTGGGTAGACTATTAATCGTTGCCTCAATTTCAGAGCCTGCTATTGGTCTATTCAGGGATTCAACTTCTTCCTGGTTTAGTCTTGGGAGAGTGTACGTGTCCAGGAAATTATCCATTTCTTCTAGATTTTCTAGTTGATTTGCGTAGAGGTGTTTATAGTATTCTCTGATGGTAGTTTGTATTTCTGTGGGGTCGGTGGTGATATCCCCTTTATCATTTTTTATTGCGTCTATTTGATTCCTCTCTCTTTTCTTCTTTATTAGCCTTGCTAGTGGTCTGTCAATTTTGTGGATCTTTTCAAAAAACCAACTCCTGGATTCATTGATTTTTTGGAGGGTTTTTTGTGTCTCTATCTCCTTCAGTTCTGCTCTGATCTTAGTTATTTCTTGCCTTCTGCTAGCTTTTGAATGTGTTTGCTCTTGCCTCTCTAGTTCTTTTAATTGTGATGTTAGAGTGTCAATTTTAGATCTTTCCTGCTTTCTCTTGTGGGCACTTAGTGCTATAAATTTCCCTCTACACACTGCTTTAAATGTGTCCTAGAGATTCTGGTATGTTGTATCTTTGTTCTCATTGGTTTCAAAGAACATCTTTATTTCTGCTTTCATTTCGTTATGTACCCAGTAGTCATTTAGGAGCAGGTTGTTCAGTTTCCATGTAGTTGAGCGGTTTTCATTGAGTTTCTTAGTCCTGAGTTCTAGTTTGATTGCACTGTGGTCAGAGAGACAGTTTGTTATAATTTCTGTTCTTTTACATTTGCTGAGGAGTGCTTTACTTCCAATTATGTGGTCAATTTTGGAATAAGTGTGATGTGGTGCTGAGAAGAATGTATATTCTGTTGACTTGGGGTGGAGAGTTCTATAGATATCTATTAGGTCCACTTGGTGCAGAGATGAGTTCAATTCCTGGATATCCTTGTTAACTTTCTGTCTCGTTGATCTGTCTAATGTTGACAGTGGAGTGTTGAAGTCTCCCATTATTATTTTATGGGAGTCTAAGTCTCTTTGTAAGTCTCTAAGGACTTGCTTTATGAATCTGGGTGCTCCTGTATTGGGTGCATATATATTTAGGATAGTTAGCTCTTCCTGTTGAATTGATCCCTTTACCATTATGTAATGGCCTTCTTTGTCTCTTTTGATCTTTGATGGTTTAAAGTCTGTTTTATCAGAGACTAGGATTGCAACCCCTGCTTTTTTTTGTTCTCCATTTGCTTGGTAGATCTTCCTCCATCCCTTTATTTTGAGCCTATGTATGTCTCTGCATGTGAGATGGGTCTCCTGAAGACAGCAGACTGATGGGTCTTGACTCTTTATCCAGTTTGCCAGTCTGTGTCTTTTCATTGGAGCATTTAGTCCATTTACATTTAAGGTTAATATTGTTATGTGTGAACTTGATCCTGCCATTATGATATTAACTGGTTATTTTGCTCATTAGTTGATGCAGTTTCTTCCTAGGCTCGATGGTCTTTACATTTTGGCATGGTTTTGCAATGGCTGGTACCGGTTGTTCCTTTCCATTTTTAGGGCTTCCTTCAGGGTCTCTTGTAGGGCAGGCCTGGTGGTGACAAAATCTCTAAGCATTTGCTTATCTGTAAAGAATTTTATTTCTCCTTCACTGATGAAACTTAGTTTGGCTGGATATGAAATTCTGGGTTTAAAATTCTTTTCTTTAAGAACGTTGAAGATTGGCCCCCACTCTCTTCTGGCTTGTAGAGTTTCTGCCGAGAGATCTGCAGTCAGTCTGATGGGCTTCCCTTTGTGGGTAACCCGACCTTTCTCTCTGGCTGCCCTTAAGATTTTTTCCTTCATTTCAACTTTGGTGAATCTGGCAATTATGTGTCTTGGAGTTGCTCTTCTGGAGGAGTATCTTTGTGGCCTTCTCTGTATTTCCTGAATTTCAATGTTGGCCTGCCCTGCTAGGTTGGGGAAGTTCTCCTGGAAGATATCCTGTAGAGTGTTTTCCAATTTGGTTCCATTTTCACCCTCACTTTCAGGCACCCCAATCAGATGTAGATTTGGTCTTTTTACATAATTCCATACTTCTTGCAGGCTTTGTTCATTTCTTTTTCTTCTTTTTTCTTTTGGTTTCTCTTCTCGCTTCATTTCATTCATTTGATCCTTCATCACTGATTCTCTTTCTTCCAGTTTATGGAGTCGGTTACTGAAGCTTGTGCATTTGTCACGTATTTCTCTTGTCATGGTTTTCATCTCTGTCATTTTGTTTATGACCTTCTCTGCATTAATTTGTCTAGCTGTCAATTCTTCCACTCTTTTTTCAAGATTTTTAGTTTCTTTGCGCTGGGTACGTAATTCCTCCTTTAGCTCTGAGAGGTTTGATGGACTGAAGCCTTCTTCTCTCATCTCATCAAAATCATTCTCTGACCAGCTTTGATCCGTTGCTGGCGATGTGCTGTGCTCCTTTGCAGGGGGAGATGCGCTCTTATTTTTTGAATTTCCAGCTTTTCTGCCCTGCTTTTTCCCCATCTTTGTGGTTTTATCTGTCTCTGGTCTTTGATGATGGTGACGTACTGATGGGGTTTTGGCATAGGTGTCCTTCCTGTTTGATAGTTTTCCTTCTGACAGTCAGGACCCTCACATTTTCTTAATCCAGTCTGTCACTGATGGACATTTGGGTTGATTCCAAGTCTTTGCTATTGTGAATAGTGCCGCAATAAACATACGTGTGCATGTGTCTTTGTAGTAGCATAATTTATAATCCTTTTGGGTATATACCCAGTAGTGGGATGGCTGGGTCATATGGTACATCTAGTTCTAGATCCTTGAGGAATTGCCATACTGTTTTCCGTAATGGTTGAACTAGTTTACAATCCCACCAACAGTGTAAAAGTGTTCCTATTTCTCCACATCCTCTCCAACACCTGTTGTTTCCTGATTTTTTAATGATTGCCATTCTAACTGGTGTGAGATGGTATCTCATTGTGGTTTTGATTTGCATTTCTCTGATGGTGAGTGATCATGCGCATTTTTTCATGTATCTGTTGGCTGTATGAATGTCTTCTTTTGAGAAATGTCTGTTCATATCCTTTGCCCACTTTTTGATGGGGTTGTTTGTTTTTTTCTTGTATATTTGTTTGAGTTCTTTGTAGATTCTGGAAATTAGCCCTTTGTCAGATGAGTAGATTGCAAAAATTTTCTCCAATTCTGTAGGTTCAGTTTTTAAAATATATAGCAAGAGATTAAGCTTTTAAATTTATAAGTCACCTAGTTAGCTTGACTTCAGAAGACAGTAGTTAGGTAATGTAGTGCTATAGTTGATTTGGTGAGTGCATGATACAGTAATGTTAGCAAAGATCAATGTCAAAGTCATTGTAGAATCTCTGGGGAGTACATATGGATCAATATTTGTGTAAACCATATATTCTCATTTTCTTGTAGGAGTCTTGTAAGACAGTGAAACCAGTTCTTCTGAGATGTTTTACCATTTTCCCAATGAATTGTAAATTTTCATAGTCAAACAAAATACTAAAATGCTCCTTTTTTTCAACCTAAAGACCCTTAGAATATTAACTACCCTAGAAAATCATTAAACAAAGTCCTCTTTGACTCTCTCAACAAAGTTGGCTTGAGTCAAGATCTGTGTGCCTTAGGGCATGTTGGCTATGCTGATACTGTGTGTACAAAGTGTAGCAAACCAGAGCCATGAAACTAGTCAGTCCCAGTCCTGTCTCCAGGTGGTGACTGAGGACATGGAACGTTACCAGTTTCTTCTTCAGCCCAGATAAACCCTAAATGAGATAGCTCCTATGGAGTCTTCACAAGCATAAAGCTCCCGGTCTCCTTAGATGTAACCAGTAAATAGATCAGTAAGCGGACTCAAATCAGTGTTTGGCTTTCTGACTCGTGTGCCCTCCCCCCATGTTCTGCGTTTCTACCATATGATAATGAATATGAGGGGGTGCCTGATGAAAGCTCCTTTACATTATAGACACCTGAATTTGGAATGAAGGCATTTTTAAAAGAAAGGGCTCATTCTCTGCTTCATGCTGTACTGCAGTTTTTCAAACTCATTGAATATTTACTGTGTCCATGCTTGAGCGCCTGGGCAAGAATTAAAGTAAGTTTAAATTCAAGGGGTAAAATATATCTCAGGAGACTCATTTCAAATACAGTGTTTGAATTACATTAAATGAGCCAAGCAAAAATAAGATGCTAATGAAATTAGTGAAGTCAGATTTTAAACCCAATGAGAGTAACCAAATCCCCTGATAAAGTATTACTAAAACACCTAAAGTGATTCTCTTAGAGTTTTGGAAAATACAGTTGCATCTTGAAATAATCCTTTTTAAGAACATTTTTAAAAATTCTTTTATTTTTGCTACAGTCTTCTAAAATAAAAAGCTCATTGAGAGCACATTTTAGTGTCCCATATAACTTAATTACTAAGATTAAGTTGATTCCTTTATTCTCACTCACTCTTGCAGTTCAAAGAAACTATAACATCCAGCATCATTTTATTAAGCACTTCTAGTTTTATATTAATAATATTAATAATTCACATAATACATTTTAAAGAAATTCCCAAGGTGTTGTATAAAAAACATTTAATATTTACAGCAATCATATGAAATAAAGCATTTTCCTCTTCTTTTTGCAGGTGAGGAAACTTCTTTTTGCAGGTGAGAAATGACTTCTCTAATCGCATACAATGGTATAATGCAGAGTAAGTTCTAACTTGAAAATAATTTCTCTGTAATTTTATTCAAAGGCATTTTTTGATCATTTCCCAGGCTTTGTGCAAAGTAAAGAAATGGCAGAACAAAATACTATATAATATTTACCTTGGTAGCACTTACAACACAGTGTGTATGTTCGCAAGACAGTGTGTGCCCATGAGGGAGACATAGAAATATACAAGCAATTATAATAAAAAAGTGATAAAACTAAAAGTGATAAAGCCTCATTCAAAATGTATTAAAAAAGGAGTAGGTACTATTTTGGGCAGGTGTCAGGAGAGCTCTCAGAGGTAAGATAATTATTTATTTAAGTTAGGAAAGAAAAGTGGATTAGGTATTAATCAAGCAGAGAAAACAAAATGGGCATTTTAGGCAAAAATAAAAGACGTGAAGTGAAAGCAACTAAGAAGTATTATTGAGTACCACTAATGTAATCAAAAAGTGAGTGAGACTATAAAACTGAAAACCATCAAAATCTTCAGATGCTTTCCATGTCTTGTTAAGATGTTTGGATTTTACTTTGGTCAACAGGGAACCATATAAACTTTTGAAACTCATTCTAAACTTGAATTTTCTTTCTCCCTAATGAAGTACTTTAGTCTTGATGCAAACATTGTGTATTGAGCCAGAAAAAGACACTGAAAATATGCAAGTAAATGAACTACTGGGGAGGGGAAGGAGAGATTAAACAGACACAACTTCTGCTCTGTTGGAGATTCCAACCCAACAAGAGAGGGAAATGATAACCCATAACCTCAATATATGATATGTAATCAGAACAAGGTTGACATAAGTTTGCAGAGTGATGGTTAGATAATATTATTAGAGACATAATATATCTACCCACCCTCATACTACATGTCTTTTATTGAGACCCACTTGTATAAAAAGAACAATGTAATATGGCATTTTTATTGTCCTCATCACACAAACCCAGAAAAGCACTGTTAAGAACAGTGGTGGGTAAGCCTGTTTTAAAATTTAGCACCCAGCTCTTGAAATCCTGTCCCCTAAGGCCATAGGAATTCTTCTGTCTCCAACCTCGTTTTTGTGACTGATCATACTTCTGGCCAATCTTTTAAGAAGTTGTTAGAACCATGTAGAAGAAATACCAATAAGGCAGGTGCTCCTTTTATTTTGATTTTCATAAACAAGAAAGAATTTCGGTAGCCTCGATGAAAATAATCTTAATATGATAGGAGTCAATGGAGGAAAAAAGAAAAACTGGAATAATAAAAACATTGCATTTTATATATCTATATATAGATACATATAGATATATAATTTCTCCTTAGGTCTCTCTTATTGGTGATCTATATCAATATCTATCTATATCTATACCTATATTTATCGATCTGTAGATACAGATAGATATAGATATTTATAGAGAGTGATGAAAAGAATATATGATATATAAATATATAGGAAAAGGATATATACCTGATTTGTTGATGGATAATTAGAGTGGTGCTATATCTTAGCTATTGTGACTATGTCTGCTATTAACATGGGAGTGTAGAGGTTGCTTTGACATATTCATTTCATTTTCTTTGGTTATATAACCAGAAGTGGAATTGCAGGATTATGTTGTAGTTGTCTTTTTAAGTTTTTGAGGAATCTGCATACGGTTTTCATATTAATTCATGTACTTCCATATATTAGCATTACTACCTACAGTCAAATGAACTTCAACAAAGGTGCCAAGAACCAAAGTGCCTTAGTGTACTGCCTTTTACAAAATTAGCCTTATTGTGACCAAACTACATTGCCAGAGTCTACGCTGTTATTACACAAGTATGAGATGAATTCTTTAGCAGTCTGAATTACATAGGATAATTTTCAACAAAATAATATTTTGTTTATACGTTTATGTTTGTCTTTTTTCTCAGTGACATGTGATTTGAAGTTTCCATTACTTAACCAAACAACACTTTATTGCTGCCATATTTTTGAAACAGAATACAAATGTATTAGAGCATTGTTTCCCATCGTTACAGAGGCCCCATTCCTAACTAATACTATTTGACTCCATTGCTGTAATGCTGTAACTGACCTTTATGATAGTTCAGGCAAAGTTGAATCCTATGCAGGTATAATTGTGTTGATTGACAAAGATACCATGCTGATTTGAAATGATTTGAATACTCAATGGTCATAGTCAGTATCACTGAAAGCCCACAAGAGCCTCTTACATCTCATGATTCCCAAGGTGATTCATCATACAATGCTGATGCTGAGTGAATGTTTGCATTTCCTCTATGTGTTAAATACCTGGGTGTTGGGAGTTAAGGTGGCCACTATGTTCCCAGGGTCATGTAAGAGACAATTCAAGATGAGCCCTCTGGCAAAGAAGAGAATATGTCATCAGAGGACAAGTTTTGAGATCTATACATAAGAAGAGTTAAATGCTTCAGGGTCATCATAAATCATAAAATATCATGGAAATAATATGTTACTAGTTATTTTCTAAATTATAAGACATGGAGATATATAAGGTCAGATAACTATACATTTTTCTTCTCTGTGAAAGGATTTCAGTATATTTTTGCTGTCTCGTTGTGTGAATGTTGGCAAGAATGTTCAAAGTGCTCCTGGAGACTCTTGAAAAGTGCCATTTTGTGAGTCTCATTGTTATTTGTTGTGAGCCCTAATATTTTAGCTCCTTGCTAACTTTTATTCCAGAGAAGCTTTAGTTTTATCTTTAGCATGTATCCTTTAGATCTACAATAAGTCAGGGCATAATTATTGTAGCTGTTTTGTTATTGTGTTTGTTACATTTATTAGTCTATTTTCACACTGCTATAGAGCAGATACTACCAGATATGTGGTAGTTTATGGATGAAAGATGTTTAATTGACTCATAGTTCTGTGTGGCTGTGGAGGTCTCAGAAAACTTACAATCATGGCAGGTGAAGGAAAACTAAGTATCTTCTTCACAAAGTGGCAGGAGAGAGAGTGAGCAAAGGGGGAATTGCCACATTTTGCAACCATTAGAACTCAGGAGAACTCAATCACTGTCACGAAAACAGCATGGGGGAAACCACTTCATGATTCAGTCACCTCCAAACAAGTACCTCCCTCCATATTTAGGGATTACAATTCAAGATGAGATTTGGGTGAGGACACAAGGCTTAACCATATCATTCCATTCTATTATTATGTTTTCTATATGTGGTTTATTCAAGGCCTTCAGCCTTGGTCTAAGAATTATATCATCTGCATCCCTGGTTCTGAGGCTTTCAAACTTGAACTGAGCCATGCTACCAGCATCCCACGGTCTCCAGCTTGCAGATTGCCTGGGATATCTCATATTCTGTAATGAGCCAATTTCCCTAGTAAATTCCCTCTCATCTCTCTATATATCCTATTTGTTCTATGTCTCCAGGGAACCCCGACTAATTCAGTGGTTCAGAGTCAGACCACATGGATTGGACCCTTGAATCTACCATGTGTGTTTCCAAGTCTATTTGTTTCCTTTTCTCTTAACATGGAGGTAGTAAGAGTGTTGTGAGAATTGAATGAGTTTATACATGTGAAATGATGACAGGCATGGTTAGCACATAGTAAGCGCTATATATGTGAACTTTAATGCTATTATTGCTTTGAAAGATTATTTGCTATAACCTTTAGTTACTTTGACCTCCCTTCCTCCTTTCAAAATATTTTTCTTATTTCTGTGAGGATTTTCTTTTCATCGATTTATCTGAATTTCTCTCTATAAGGGGAAATTTCCCTGAGCGAGTAGTCAGTTGTAATTCAGAAATTGGGCATATTTTACAGGAGTCATTCTCTTTGATCTGCCCTCTGTACTTTGGCTTCATCAGTTTTCCAACTCCAGGTATCGAAGATGATTTTCTCCTGTTGTTTCCCCAAGCTTGGCTCTTCAGGAAATTGCCTTAACTAAGGAGGAAACAGGCAGGCAATATGAAACTTCAACAGAGGACCACGAAGACACTGAACTAGAGTGCTTTTATACATCAAAGATCAAGTCCAGGTTGTTTTCTCAAATGTTCATTTCTGTTTCACCTTAGTGTAAGCTAAATATGATCTTGAGCTAGTTGGTGGGTTGGTGGGGAATGGAATTTAGACTAGTAAGAATTTATGATCAATGTGATAAGTAAAACAACAAAAAAAGCATTTTCTTTCTTCTTCCAAAGAATGAATTTAGAGGAATTTTTTTTTTAATGTCACCTGTCTTGGAGTTTTCAACCCATCTTGTGGAAGCTCGTTATTTTATTCATCCTTGACAAAATGATTAGTTTGATAAGGTGATATGTCAAGCCTCAGAACTATATGGAATGTGGCATTCTGATCTGGGGGCTAATAACTTGAAACCACATCTCATTCTCCTTTTTTACTCAGCAGATGCAAGAATTTGGAGTCTCTAAGACAGGATGATATCCTGGAGCAGAGCTTGCAGATTTGAGTGACATCTAGTTCATAAATGGCTCAGCTGGTATCTCAGGCAGGGAGTGCATGAACCAGGCTCAGAGGCAGCTGATGATGAGATATCCAGATGTGAGGAGGAGAGGGAAGGGGGTTCAACGCCACAGCAGCAACAGATTGCAAAGGAGAACATAGTAAAATAGAAATTAAACAGAAACAGAGCAAGACGAGAAGGCAAGTTAGAGGGAATGTATCATTCATCTCTGGTGAAAGACCACACAACAGAAAGATGAATTAATGCTGTTCAAGCTGCTAGCCAGCCCATCAGCTTTATTACGTGGTAGAAAGCTACCTGCCACTTTCTGGGCTGCATGCAGTGGTAGGGACAATGCTGGCTGTTTTTACAGATGCATTGCAAACACTTTGTAAGTTTTCTTTTTGAAGCTCTAATACTTGTTTCAATCACCGTTAGATCCATCATATTCATTTAATTTAAAAATTCTTATCAAACAAAATTTCTGTTCAACATAAAGAGCTCATAAAACAAATGTTACTATTTGTAGGGAAAAGATAGGTTAGCCTGTTACTGTGTTATTATAGATAGAAGTAGGTTTAAGAGACTCCATTCGGCTCTATATTTGAGATGCTGTTAATCTGTGACTCTACCCCCAGTCTTGTCCTTGCTAGAAACATTGCTGTGCTAATTAAAGTTGAAAGGATTTTGGGCTGTAAGGAATGTGCTTTGTTAGGCAAATGTTTAAAGCCTGCTTGTGGTTGAAGGTCAGTACCATTCCTTTAAATCTCAGTAAAAGAAAAACATCTGTCTCCTGCCCGATCCTGGGAAAATGCAACAGCTCCGTGTATCTGTATGCCTTACTGCTAATTTACTCCCTTATCTTTTTGGCAAATAAATACTGAGGGAACTCAGAGACCAGTGCCAGTGTGGGTCCTCTGAAAGCACAGCACTGGTCCCCTGGGGCCCCGCTTTTCTTTCTCTATACTTTGTCTCTGTGTCTTTATTTCTTTTCTCAAGTCTCTCGTTTCCACCTAGCGAGAAGCACCCACAGGTGTGGAGGGGCAGGCCACCCCTTCAACTATTTATCAGCTCTAATGGGTTTTTGTAAAGGTCTTATAGAAATAAAAAATAAAAATCCTATGAAGGTCTTTCAGTAAATATCCTATACTTTATTGCCTATTTATTGAGTAATTTTGCTATCTCAAAGTATATGGCTCTCCAAAAAGATTTAAACTGCGGTTATGTGGTTTACTTGCCAGGAGATGGCAATAGTGATCTATTTCCGTGTTATGCCTATGAAGAAGTTCATTACACCAAAATTAAACTTTGTGCCAAAATGATTGGGATTTCCAATTCTGTTTTCCAATGCAAAATTATTCATTTTAAGTTCTTGAATTGTTAAGTTGCTTCTAATCATTCACAACTTGATTTTTACCAAAATCATAGTCATGACAGTTTTCTCAAGATCCAAAAATTATCATTTTGCTCTCCTGGAAGATGTGACATAATTTTGAAAAAAAATTATGCGTACAATTATACATTTTACTGAAGATATAGGCAATGAATTAGAGTAGGAATTTTATGATGGTTACCACTCACACAAATATCACTGAATCGTTAAGGAATTATATCAGTATCCCTGGAAATTTTTGCCTTCAGCATCACTGAGATAAACCCAATTTTTTTTTTTTCCTCTCAGAGTTCAATGTGATGCTGTCACTGTTCAACCTGACTAAGGCTGAAAATATGATTGAAACTTCATCACCATTTTAATTGAGGGTATATAAATTTCCTTTAATTTGACCCTGAGTGCTACAAAACCCAATATTTTCCTTGTTTCTGCTTCTAGGATGCTCAGGCATAATTTTTTTTTTTTTAGAAAGAATTTCATGATTTACTTTTTATCCTTTTATTATTAAAGTATCTTTAATTCTGGTTTAGTAGTTTAGTTTTATTATATTGCACTTTTGTTTTAATCCATGTTGAATCTCTTTTGAAATATCATAGGATTTAAGTCCAGGAATGCAAAGAAACATTTGAGTTACTCTGGGTAATAATTAAATCCACTTGTTACCTATAATGGCTTGTGGCTCTATCCATAAATTGCCTAACAGCTTTCTTAAAAACAAAATCATAATATGAAAGCCACCTGCATCTTTTATTGGTATATGCAAGATGACTCTGGTTGCTATTTCTCAGCGAGGGTACTTTTAAGTAAAATATCCACACCTAGGTTATTTTAAAATAAAATTGTTTTCAGTTTGTTGCCCATAACATTTTTTTCCCATTGAAGTATTTTAATTGTTTTACTCTAGCTTATGGTCTGTTGTTTAAACTGTTCTTGGTCTATTGCAGGGTCTACGGCAAATGGCTTCCATATTGTTCTTCTTGAGAATTTCATGTAAGGCAATTTTAGCCAGTTTAAGTAAAGAGAAACTTTATTTAATAAATTATGTTACTACACTGATTAAAAGTAATATAGAAAAAAATTAGAATTTATTAAAGTGATATCTGCTATGACAGTGTTGGATCCTGACTTTAAAAGATGTGGATTAAAATAAAAAAAAACAGTTACAGAATATTAAAATTAAATTTCAATGGTAGCAGATTAGTTGTGTTGTGCATAATTAAACAGTTTTATCAATATTATTTTCACACATACTTAATGTAATATATCCATTTGAACACAAAGCTATGCTGACACATAATTGAGCACGAAAATAAATAATGCGACTTTTGGGAGGGAGTTGGATTTAACATGCTCTTCTTTTTGTTTTTAATCTTTGGTTAGACTTACGTCATAACTGAAAGCTCAGGCAAATGTTCATGTGTGGTTTACATTAAAAGATATATGTAGCTGAGCCAGTACTGGGACTGCTTACCTCTCCTTACCCTTCTGGTTCTAATCTGCATCACAGAGAAGCTGGGTTCTGCAGGCTGCATTTCCCAGGATCCAATGTCAAATGATTCAGCTCAAGGAAGGCACTTGTGCAAGTTCAAAGCTTAAGAAGAGGGAAGAGGCTAGAATATTCCCCCATCTCTTTGGGCAGTGTCTCTGGCATTGGCTGAGTTTCCTTCTGCTAAGCATCCCTGGCTGTTGGGCTCTGGGGGCTTCTAAGGACCTCCAGCTCTCAGTGTCTCAGGGGCTTTTTCTGTTGCTTGTATCTGGGCTCCCTCAATGTCCCTGGTTTGGCTTACTAGTCTATCACACCTGTAACCCATTTCTTGCATTAAAAGTTCTCTGTTGTAAAAACTTCAAATGGTTTCTGTTTTTCTGGTAGAAGAACTGTTTCTGTTTATCTTGACTAAAATATAAGATTCAGTGCAAAATACCCTTAGTATAGAACTCTTCTGCATTATTGTAATTACCACAAATTTATTATTTTACATATTGTTCAAATCAGTTCAAATTTGTTTTCAATTTGTGTCTTGTGCCCCGAATGATATTCTGTGACTTCTATGTCTTTAAATAATACAGTGCTGTACTAGAACCAGAGAGGCAGAGGTAAGAGAGAACATAGAAAGAGAGAGGAGGAAGAAAAATAGTAAGAAAGACTGAAAAAGTGCCATATTTTAAAGTAATTAATCATAGAATTTAATAGATATTTAAAGTATCTCCTATCTTCGAAAATGTTTTATACAGAATACTAGTTGAACTGTATTTTAATGTTATAGGAGAAAAACTAATATGCCATTGTCAACCAATTTTAGAGAAAAATTTTCACCAAAATAAAGTACATTTACATATATATTTTTTGAGGCAAAGTTTCACTCTTGTTGCGCAGGCTGGGGTGCAATGGCATGATATTGGCTCACTGCAACCTCTGTCTCCTGGGCTCAAGCAATTCTCCTCTCTCAGGCTACCAAGTAGCTATGATGTGCCACCATGCCTGGCCAATTTTGTATTTTTAGTAGAGCAGGGGTTTCTCCATGTTGGTGAGGGTGGTTTTGAATTCCTAACCTCAGATGATCCAACTGCGTTGGCCTCCCAAAGTGCTGGAATTATAGGTGTGAGCCTCCACACCAGGCCAAAGTAGCTTTTAAAAGTAGCATTGCCCGATAAAGAATTTAAATTGCCAATTAGCCTACTGTATCTCCACAATAATTTTAGCCCCTCAGTTCATATAGATCATTAATTTTAAGATTCATTTATTTATTCATTCATTCAAGAAGTACTTATTGACTACCTAGTATATGTTAGGCACTGTTAAAGTGATTAGGGATACAGGAGTGAAGAGAGTTAAAAAAAAAAAATCTCTACCTAATTTCTAGTGGGAAAGAATAGACAACAGGGAAATATGTAAACTATAGAGTAAGTCAAATAATGATGAGTGCTACAAAAATAATAAAGCAGGGAAGGGGGATACGGAGTGCTGGGATGAAGGCTGAGACTCATTTTTATTATAAAGTGCTCCATGAAGGCTGTTTTGAGTAAAAGGATCAGGTCAGGTGGCTATGAATTTGGAGAATGTGTGGGATTTTTGAGGAAGACAGGCAGGGCCAGTGTTCAGGAGAGCTCTTAACTGATGGTGTTAAAGGATATCATCAGTTTACAAACAACTCTGGGAGCAAATATATAAAAGAAAAACAAACCCAAAATGCCTCTACTATATTCAATGTATACAAATATTTTTAAACTGACAATAGTATACATGTATCATTGCATGCTACATTGTTTTGTTGTTGTTGGTCTGAGGCTATGTTTCTTTTTTTTTTGCAAACGCAGCACCTGAAGTTCTTCTGAATAACTTACAGGTGATAGTTGTAATACATTTCGTGTATTAAGACATAATTTCAATATGCTATTTTTTATTGTAAGACACCATGTAAGACATCATGACAAGACATCATGACAATATGCTACTTTTTATTATTTTTTCTTGTGCTTGAGTCCGCCTTAGAAGTGGCAATTAGATTCACATTGAGGAATTCTTCGATTTTGCTCTACATTTGATATTTAGGTACATATATCTTTTCATTTTCTTCTTTAATTTAATTACACATTTTTTGAAGATAAATAGCTTCTCTTCAAAGACAGCTAGAAACTTTTGATATCTAAGCTTACAGATACCCTTCAGAACTCATGAAATCGGTCACACCAATTATTCCTAGCTTTGAAATATTTATGATCAGTTCAGAAATGTTTGGTTAAATTTGACCAGTCAACAGTCAATGACTGTCATTTTAGAACATACTGTTACTTGGCAGCTGAAAAATTTATTTTGATATTGATTGGGAGATGCATTCCCTTTAGAGAAACATGATAATGTGAATGAAAATAAGTACTTGATCTCAGAACAAATTTTGCCTGAAGCATCTCATAGGACCAGGACCAGTGTTTTATGGAATATACTGGGAGAAATACTACAACATAAAGACTTCTGAATTGAACCAAAACAATTTTTCTGAATTGAACACAAAAAATTTCCGTAAATACTACATTTGTTCAAAAGTATTTGTGGTTTTGCTGTTATAACACCTGAATGTCATTTAAGTGTAAGAAGTAAACAATGTAGATATGCATAAGACAAAGCATAAAATCCCCCATAACTGCTAGTGCAACTCTGACTTCTTAGGCAGCCTCTGCGGACAGTGTGTTCCTTGGAACCTCATTTCTCTGTATTTATATGTATGTATGTGTGTTTATATGTTATAACTATGTATCAGTATATATATAAATAAGCAGTATATATTTAAAAATATAAAATGATATAACTGATATAGAATACAAATTAACAACATACATACATTGCTTTGATTAGCTTTATGATACATATGTTTCAGAAATCTTTCCATATTATTACTTAGGGGTGTATCTGAATTTTTGGTCTGCCAACATATGGATATATGGCAAATTATTTAATATTTCCTCCTCCAAACAGTACATCTGTGGAGGGGGTTTCCTATTACAAGCAATGTTCCAGAGGATATCTTGTAATTATAAATGTTTTCATAAATGTAGAAATAAGTTTTATTTAGAAATAATAGACACCTAGAATCAGAATTTTTGCTTAAACTACATGAATTTTTATTTTTTATTTTGTATTTTTTGAGATGGAGGCTTGCTCTGTCTCCCAGGCTAGAGTGCCTTGGTGCAATCTCAGCTCACTGCAACCTCTGACTTCCAGGTTCAAGTGACTCTTCTGCCTTAGCCTACCGAGTAGCTGGGATCTCAGGCACCTGCCACCACGCCCGGCTAATTTTTGTATTTTCAGTAGAGACAGGGTTTCACCACGTTGGTAGGGCTAGTCTTTAACTTCTGACCTCAAGCAATCCACCATCCTTGGTATCCCAAACTGCTGTGATTAGAGGTGTGAGGCACCACTCCTGGCCATGCACTTTGAATGTAGTAAAAAATGCTAGACTGTCTCCAGTCAGACCCCATGGACCACATTCACTCTAACAATGCCTGTCAAGACTAGTACTTCTGAATCTTTCCCTTCATTCATTCTTTAGCTTTTAATATTTATTTTTTTTACTTGGGGAAAAATCTTTGACATTTATTTAATTGTTTGATATATACAGTGGCTTTTCATTTCTTATTCTTTGAGTGTCCTGTTTATATTTCTTATAATGTGTCCTCTTTATATTTATTATATGTATCTCACTTAGCTCCTTAATCGACAATGAAATTAATTTTCATTCATTATGTATAATAGATTGTGTTAGGGAATACAGCTGCTGAGACAACTAAGTGACACACCTTATTGTTTTAGGTTTATTTAATATCCAGCAACTTATGAAACAGCTACATTCACTCTAACAATTTTTCAGTTAATTATTTTTTATTATTTATGGAGACAGTTAAACCATTAATAAATACTGTACAGTTTGTATTTTCTACTTTTTTTTTTCCAATTTATTTAATTGGCTAGGTTTGCATCAGATGTATTTTGTGCTTGTAGTGCACCTCCCCATCTTGTCTTGTATTTAGTTGACTGACTGGATTGACAGTCCATGAAGAATTAATTCTTCCGAAGTGTTTCTGAAACAGATCCTTCCTTAGGTTGAGAAATTCCTATCTAGTATCTTTTTTTTTTGGATTGCTTTTCATTAGGAAAAAGTGTTGAATTTTAAACAAATTTTTTTCAATATCTGTTGAGATAATAGATAATCCATAATAAGTACTTAATTCTTTATTTGAAGTAAAACTCACATGGTAATATATTGGTGGGTATAATTAAAAAATATTTCTTTTAAAGTTCTACGCTTTTTTTTCTGTGTTCCCTTTGTCTGGTTTTAGTATCAAAGTGAGTCTTTAGTATCAAGGTGAGTCATACTGAATTTGGAAATTTTCTGTTATTTTCTATGCCCCAGAAAAATTTATGTAAGTTGAAACTTCAAGATTTAGTTGAATTTCCACATAAAGCTGTCTGGGCAAGGAGCCTTTCTATAGCAAGGAAATTTTTAACTAATTTACAATTCAATTTCTATGTACATTGATCTATTTAGTTTTTCTGCCTGTTTTTGAGTCAATGCATTTCTAGGAAATGAAACCTAATATTTACATATGTCAGTATGGTGTTTACTAAGTATTCTTTGGAAACATGTTGAAACTTCTTCATATCTATAGTCCCTTTTTCACTTGTAATGTTATCTGTTTGTCATCCTTTTGCGGAAGGATATTTAGAATTTCCGTAAGTTTTTCAGTTTTATTGATATTTTTAAGTCTCAGCATTTGGTTTTAATAATCTATTTTTCTCTCATTTTCCTCTCATATGTGTGTATATATGTGTATATCTTTTTAAAAAAGATCTTTAAAATACATTGTTTTTTTTTTTTTAAAATTGACATTAAAAAAAAAAAAATGGTATATATTGGCTATAAAGTTCTCCAGACATCAATTGTGTTTAAATTTAAATTCTTCTGCTCACCTATGTTCTTACTTATTTTGGACAATTTAATTTTCTAATTTCTGATTGATCTTGGTTTAAATAGTTGACTATGTTTGCAGTATTTCTCCTTGCCACTCCATGACTTTCCTTTTTTATATATTTACAAGCTGGTTCATTAGACGCTTGATGATTCATGACTATTGAATTTTATTGTTTGACTGTATATTTTACCAGTATGAAATATAATTTTAATACTATTTTGAATATATTTCTTAATAATTTACATTAATTGAGTTAAATGTCTTACTTCTGCTATTTTTAAAATAGAGATTTATATATAATTGCATATTTTGTTTCCAATCCTTCTGTGTCTATTTATTTTATCATATACCTGATTGACAGCTTAGGAATGAGAATTTTATGAAAATTTTCAGAAAACTGAAAATGTTTTTTAACTCAAAATTACCCTGTTTTTAGGGGGCAACTTAGTCAATTATATTTGCTGTTATTGTGTATAGTCTTATTCCATGTTTCTCTTGTGTTTACTGTGCTTTTCTCTTGGTGTTTCATTACTTTCTTATCATTTGTTGGACTTGCCATGTTTGTTTTTTTCATTTTTTTACCTTACAGTGGGAATTTATTACTCAGATAATAGATGTGGGTCCAAAATTTTAACCTCCTTAGGTACAGAAATGTTTTCTTCCATAGGCTTGATCTTTTTTAAAATATTTGCCCCAGAGCACTGCACTTTTTAAAATTATGTTTTATCTTTCTTTGGTATGTTAGCAAATATATTGGTTAGATACAGGTCTTATTCCTCCCCCATGATTTTTACCAAGCAACACACTTCATCAGAATTGCTACATTCCTTGTTAGAGCAATAGCATTCTTTGGTCAAAGAAAAGTAATAATGAAAGAGGAGAAGGAATGATCATTTTTTTCAGCCATTTCTTATTGCACAGCTGAATTAGATGTTATTCTGAAATAAAGGAGCTCACATATATCTTTGTGGGGTAGAACAACAATTGAATAGAAAATTGTAGCCCAGAGATGTTAAATATATTTAAAGCAATGCGTTGCTATTCAAAGATGGGAAGAATAGCAACATGGTATCGTTGAGAAGCTTGCTAAAAATAGAGAATGCTGCCTTCATCCCAGACTCCATGAATTAGAATCTTCCTAGGTGATTGTGATGCACACTAAAATTAGAGAAGCAGAACTATAACGAATCATGTTTTACCCTCTTCCTAACTCTGAAGAAGATCGGAAAACAATTGCAGCCATCTCTCAGAGTGTACAGTACTTTAGAATATAGGGTTAGTCACTCCTGGCTTAATAATTTTATTATATTTTAATATTTTCTCTATTTTTATTATCTTCTGTAACTATATAAACTTTATTACCTAGCTACCTTTGGTACAAGTTAGAAAGAAAATTTCTCAAAGAAATTGTTCTTGGTAATCAAATACTATCCAGTCACAGGGGATCCAAAACAAGTTTTTCTCTAGATATTTCTAGTTTTTGACTTTTAGGAGTGGGAGGTAAGGGATTAATTGAAGTACCACCGTTTCAATGTCTTGCAAACTACATGATTTTTCATATAAAATCTAGATCATTTATAATCCTTTCAGGAAAGAGACCAACTTAGGAACTACCACAGTTACTCCTCAAAAACTGTTTTCTCAAAGTGTTTTTCTTTGTTCCAGAACTAAGAGTATTTTTAATACAGTTCAGTAGAGCCAGCTGAACTGGCTTTGTAGATCATCTTCAGGTGAGAGTAAATTTTTAAAATTATCAAAATAACATAATCATGTTATTAAACGTAATTTGTATCTCTCAATAACATATGCACAGTTTTAAAATATTGAGTGAAACTTTAAGTGGTTTACTCAAAATGATAGGAAATGAATTTTCACATGCTTTCTAAATTTATTCCACTCTTCTAGATCCACCTCATCATGATGCTTTCCTGACCACTATACCATTTCCGAATATTAACAGGGAAAAAAAAATCTGGTTAATTTATTATCATGAATGAATGATTATTTAAATCTACATTACCTTTTTGTGCCTTCTTTACAGAATTTGACCATAAACTCTTTGTGTATAGGGTACATTATTTTGCATTCTTGTGCCTTACACCTAAAATATTTTAAGACTATCTGTTCTAACATATTTTCACTAATTAAATATTGCTATTCATAGCTACTGTAATGGTGATTACCAGTAGTCCAGCTACTTGTTAGGCTGAGAAAGAGAATCACTTCAGCCCGGGACGACAAGGCTGCAGTGAGCCTTATTCACACCACGGCACTCACGCCTAGGCGAAAGAGTGAGACATTGTCTCAAAAAACAAACAAACAAACAAACAAAAACTGCTATTAAAACTTTTCCATCAAAGTATATCTAAAAGAAAGAGTATGAAAGATTATTTCTGAGGGTTTGGGGACATAAACTGAAGCAAGTACTAAACTTCAAAAGTTATTTCAAGAGATCTGCAGTAGTATTCTGTCCTGAAAAAAAGTGAACATTTCTCATTTACATCACAATATGACCTTCTGTGTTAAAAGAAAATAAATGCTCTAAAAAAATAAAATGTGATAGAGCCACGACTTAGCCTTTTCCATGGTCTTGCAGTAGATACCAGAAATTAAATATATTTTTAGAATATGCAAAAAACAGAGCGTTTAGACGATTTTCCTGAGGATTCCAGGCCTCCTATAGTCTTGCCTGAGCTCACACAATTCCTGCATTTTACCTTCAAACACCTTTGGCTATAGTTAACTGTATTAATATCCTAAGGCTGCCAAAACAAAGTACCACAAACTAGGTGCATTAGAAATTTATTGGTTTACAGTTTTGGAAATTAGACATCCCAAATCAAGCTGCTGGCAAGGCCAAACTCCCTCCCAAACATGTGGGAAAAAGATGCTAATTTGCCCCTTGCGGCGGTGGCTTCAGAAATTCTTTGACTTATGAGAACAAAATTCCAATTTCTGTTTCCGTCTTCACATTGTCTTCCCTAGATATATATTTGTCTCTGTGTTCATATTTCTCCTTTTTGTAAGGACATCAGTCATACTGGGTTTGAACTCAACATAGTGATTCCATTTTAACTTCATTACCGCTGTAAAGACTCTATTTCCAAATAACGCCACATTGAGAGGAACTAGGGGCTAGATATTAACATATCTTTTTTTGGGAAATAAAGTGTAACAACAACTGAATCACTCTCTTTTCCTAGTATACCTCATGTTTTTGTCTGTTTAAGTAGAGCTGCCAAACTTAGTACATAGAAATATAGTAGCCTAAGATAAATTCAAATTTCAGATAAAGGAAAAATAATTTTTATTATAGGTGTATCCTAAATAATTTGTGGTATATTCTTATACCAAATGTTTGTTACAGTTTTTGCTTATTGGAAAATCAAATTTATCTAGAATTTTACTTTGTAAACTTACTTATAGGCCTCTGCCTAACTTGTGAAATCAGCCTAATTTTAAACCTACATCTTTTCTCAGGAAACTGAATGTCAGGCCTCCTGGATGACACCAGGGAGCTGAGGCTTTATGGATCAGATCACTGTACCTGATGAGACACACCTGCTCCCTGTCGAACCAACTGCTGTTCCTTGCTCCTCCAAAATTCCTTTTTTTCCTGCACTTGGTTACAGTGAGATGCTTGACACCTCATTCAGCTATCTGACCCTGTTGACCAAGTGCTCTTCCTTAACCCACACCCGGGTTCTCCTTCCAAGCTGTTAGGTAAATGTAAAACTAACTGCAGAGTTTGCATTGCTGAAATTTACCATTTGATATTGGGATACATTCTTAAATAAATGTGGCTATGTTATATATAACATGGGCATTTCTCACTTTGTGTTTCTTTGCTAATGATTTGTTATTTGTTATTTAATTTATATTTATTTAAACCATGGAAATTATATTAGACAAAAAGCAAATTCTAGTAATTTTCTTATTCTAGTTTAAAAGCAGCAAAGACAACTCTTATCATCAACAAGGCATTTGGACCAGGAACTGCTAATGAACCAATTGGACCATTTGGACCAGAAACTGCTATTTACAGGAGAGAGGAGCCGGGCCTCCCCTGTTCCAGGTGGTACCTGGGATTCAAACTGTGAGGTGGGAAACCAGCTAGCAGTTCTCTCGCTTTGCTGAGAGTTGTTTTCCTTTATTTCTTCTTTTTGCCCAACATATTCTATTTTTCTCACCCTTCAAATTGTCTGAGTCTATTTCACCGCCATGTGACAAGTTCATCTAGAGGCAAACTGAGGAGAAAGTCTTACAGCAACCCCCTGAAGCACAGATTTTATGCTAAAGGAATAAACAAACATTTCTCATTGGCAAAAAGTGTTGATGCTAATGGTCCCTATTTTGATTAATAAAGATGTGTTTGAGCCTAGTTTTAATGATATAAAATTCACAATCTGAAACTGCTATCACTGTGCACCAACCTAATACATGAGCCCCTGACTTTAGTTAGAAGGGGGAGGATTGGAGTTTTGGCTGATGTATTTCTGGTCCACATTACACATAAAACCTGACACATTACATATTACATGTTACACATCACATTGCACATTACACATAAAGCCTTCTTCACCAGCAATATTCAGTGTCTCAGTGAGTGGCTTTCTGTGAGCGGGGTGAACAATGGGATCTAGACTGAACTAACACTAAGTCTGGTAACACTAAGTCTGGTTAAATTACTTTTTAGTGCCCCAAGTCTAATTTTTCTTCAAGGATTGGCTTAAATATCACCTACTCCAAGAAGTTTTCCTGACCTCTCCATCTAAAATTGAATTAGCTTCTTAGACATTTTAGTGTATCAATGTGTTTCTGTAATCACAGCTTTTATCTTTCAGTCTTTTACTTATAAATACTCATTGGAAACAAATCATATGTATTAGGTTTTTATTGTGCAAATATATTTTGAGAATGAAGTCTTTGTCTTCAAATGCAAGTCTATATAATAATTTATGGTATAAAAATTTTTCTCATTGTAATAAATAAAGTGTTAGCTGGCTGTGTCAGTCAGTTCTGTGATGGAAACAAAACTGCTATCACCATTGCAGAGTAAGAAATGTGTAATAGGAATACCAGTAACAGCCTTTTTTTTTGAGACAGAGTCTTACTCTGTGACATAGACGAGAGGGCAGTGGCATGATATTGCCTTACTGTAACCTCTGCCTCCTGGGGACAAGCAATACTCCTGCCTCAGTTTCCCGAGTAGCTGGGACTACCGGCGCCCACCATCCTACTGGGCTAATATTTGTATTTTTAATAGAGACAAGTTTCACTATGTTGGCCAGGCTCTTCTTGAACCCCTGACTTCGTGAACAGGGCCTCGGCCTCCCAAGGTGCTGGTAGGTCTTCTAAACCCAGGAACAAACAGTTGCCTGAGTAGGACAGGAAGTGCTCGTAAAGAGGTCTCTGGAAAGCAATTTGGTTTGTGTGTCTGGGGTCACGGTTAAACAGCAAATCTAGCAGATGGGAAGGAGAAATAGACCTGGAGTGAAAGAGAAAGTCGAAAGGCTAGAATCTGCTGGCCCCTCTGCACCTCTCATCCACATAAGTGATTTCAGTGACATTTAAAGCTTAACGGTGCCTGCTTTGCTTCTGATATCCAAATCTCACAAATACTTCTCTTTTTGCGAATAAGAAAACACATAGGAAGGGGGATGGTGGGAAATTTAATTCCAATGTAGGTACATTTGCAGAATAAAACTGCCACTATGACTTTAGGAATATATGGCTAAATTTCTATCACAAAAATATACTTTTAACTGATGTCCTAGTTCTAGTCTCAGCTCTGCCTTTCCTCTTATGTGACCTTGGGATAGTGACTTAAAAACCTTGGATTCAGTTTCCTTTTTTGCTAAAGGTAAGAGGACACAGAGTATCCTCGTTTTAAGATTTAAAGAGAATTGTGACATTCTCAGCCCATTCTTGTTATAAAATACCTTACCATAGATTTTGTAAAAGCATAATAAATGGCATATCAGATTCTAAAACATATCAGATTCTAAAAAGCAGATATAATTCTGGAAAATTTTATTAGTTGCTGTCACTACTAGTCTAGGAACTAAGGAAACATTATGTTCTGTAACTATGAAAGCAAATTTAAAACAGAAAAATAATTTCCATTTCATTCCAATTTGGATTTTTTTTTAAAATTTACATTCCACTGTCGTTTCTCCCAAAAGTTTATATTGTACTTTTATTCTAAGATGATTTATATGATTGGTTTTCTGCGTTAAAATTTCTTGTTTGTTACAAGAGGTAAAATTTGCTTCCTTGGTTAATTTTTATGTGAAATTAAGT
This sequence comes from Piliocolobus tephrosceles, assembly GCF_002776525.5. Classification (NCBI taxonomy): domain Eukaryota; kingdom Metazoa; phylum Chordata; class Mammalia; order Primates; family Cercopithecidae; genus Piliocolobus; species Piliocolobus tephrosceles. The sequence goes on from NC_045435.1 coordinate 110,638,922, forward strand.
GATTAATAAAGAAAAAATTTTTGATAACATTGAAAGAAAATTGCATTTTCTGTAATTAAATAGCATGTATATATAGCATTATTACTTTGTCAAATAATTATGGGGCACCTACTATTTGCAAGTCACTCTCCTAACACTGACAATACAGTTCAAAGATACGCAGCTGGCAAGCCCAAAGCACAAAAATCTACAAAGAAAATTTCAGAATGAGCATCTGACTTCTATGATAGATTTACTCATACAATCTTACGAGAGGAGAGAAGAAAACCAGGAAACTGTTCTTTGATGAAACGGCATCTGAAGTGAGGTGACCGTTTCCTCTTAGTTTCTTGTTACAGTTTAATGGAAGTATTTTCTCTGATGAAGGGAAAATAAAACAAAACAGTACTGTAGTGACAAGAATGTCGAATAAGAATAGGCTAGAGAAATATGGTTTATTGTTGGAATGTGTGCCAGGCCTTGGGATAAGCACTTCACTTAATCCCATGAATTAGAACTACTATTATTTTGTTAATGTCAGATACAAAGGAGGAGTACCTAAGAATCCAAGCCACGGTGATAGGAGGAGGCTGAGGTAGAGAGTGCCTTTCTCTAGTGAATACGTTTGGGTATGATTTTTAAACTAGGAGATTTACAAAAAACAATTTTGCACAAGTTTGGCATAAAATCAGAGCATTATATTTAGGTGACCTTTGGTTTGGTGATGAGTTTTTAAATAACACCAGAGGCATAATCCATGAAAGAAAATAATGTTTAGGTGACTTTATTATAATTAAAAACTTCTGCTCTGCAACAGACACTGTGAATAGAATGAACAGATAAGCCACATAGGCGGAAAAAATATTTGCAAAAAACTTGTCTAATTATTTTAAGGACATTATTTAAGTTTACCTTATTGGTGATTAACAACAATTAGAAGTACTTTAATTTCTTACAGAGCTCTTACGGAATATGCCCTATGTGTTTGTGATCAGATTTCAATGGCACTGCTAATTAATTTAGCAAAACATAGGAATGGGTGATGACTTAACAATGGTTTAAGATTATTAAGTCACATTTTAAAAGAACTTACAAGATGTCAGGCACTGCTCAATGTTGTGTGCATCATTATATTAAATGCTCACAAAAGAGTGAAAATTATCTCCCTTTTTCAGATAAGTAAAGTCTGACACTTTGGCCACTCGAACCAAAGTGACAGGGTTAAGAACTAAATCTACAATTTTAATTATTATTTTTCACTAATTTGGAATTTAACATAATATATTCATTTCTACCACTTCTTAAATGTAATAATTCTTGATGTTTTGTCTATTTTAAGTTTTAAATATTTATTAAATCAATTTTATAATCTTGATATTCATCTGTGATTCTGATTATTTTTGTTTTATTCTGGAACTAATGCAAAAGCCTTATGCAGGGAGTTTTAGCATAGTGGAGTGAGGAGGCCACTGTATGTTATTCTCAAAAAGTAACTAAAACTGTAGAAACTTTTCAAAAACAGCGATTTCAGAGATCTGGACATTGGACAATGATTTAAGATAGGTGCAATGTTCTTAAAGAAAATTGACAAAACTTTAAATAAAGACAGTAGAAATCCAAGGCATTCTATCCTATCGCTGTATCCATTCAGATAATAAATAACCAAATGGCAAATGTAAATCCAACATATCAATAATTACATAAAATATGAACTGGCTAAGCACCTAACTCAAATGCAGACATTGACAGAGAGAAAACAAAAAGAATAAGTTCCAACTACATGACCTTTACAACAGACACATTATAGATTCAAACACCTAAATTGAAATTGGAAGAATAAGAAAAAACATACCATACAAATAATAATCATAGTTGACCTACAATTACTATTTGATGTCAGAAATAATTGACTCTAAGACAAGAATTATTACTGGAAACAAGATATTTTATGATCATAAAAGAATCAATATTTTAGGAAGATGAGGAAACTACACATATACACACCTAACAACAGAACTTCTAAATATATAAGGCAGAAACTAAGAGAGTTAAAGAAGAAATAGAGACCTGAATATTTCGAGAATTTTCATCCCCACTCTCAAAAATTGCTACAAGAACTAGACGGAAAATTAACACTAATATAGACGATGTATAATACTATCCACACATTGATCTTGCTGATATTTATAGAACATTAATCAACACAGAGATAAATACGTATTTTTTCAATTGCACACATAGTAAGATAAGTAGACCTGTTATTGCCAGTGAGTGGAGGAAAAGTAAGTAAAATACGGTGGTGTATACCCTGGGGCACAATGCACTATCTCTCGGACGGAGTTCCGGCACTCCCGACACCCCCACAGTAGTGGGACTGGGAAGTACCGGTGGGACGCTGGCCAAGAGCGGCTTTTCTAGGAGTGGGAGGGCAATAGGCGGGGCACGGGCGTGTAGGGGGCGTTCCGCAGGTGCGACCAGGTAAATCTTGGTCTCTTCGGATTGACGTCACCTGGCGCATGCCCAGTTGGTCTGCACCTTCCCGGGTCGCCGGCTGCATTTTCGCGCGTGAGGGAAGAGTTGGTGGTGAAGAAGAACCGGGAAGTGCACCATCTTGCCTCCGTTCGTCCAAACAGAAACCACAAACTAAATCAACTCCCAGGAAAATACGAAGCTAGGAAACATAGTTTCAAGGGAAAATATACAGGGTGAGTGTTTTGGTTTTTGGTTTTTTGTTTTTGTTTGTTTGGTTTTTCGTTTTTGAGATGGTGTCTTGCTCTGTCGCCTAGGTTGGAGTGCAATGATGCGATCTCAGCTCATTGCAACTCCACCTCCCAGGTTCAAACAATATTCTTGCCTCAACTTCCCTGGCAGCTGGGATTACAGGTGCTTGCCACAATGCCCGGCTGCTTTTTGTACTTTTAGTAGAGATAGTGTTTCACCACGTTGTCAGGCTGTTCTTGAACTCCTAATCTCCTTATCTGTCCGCCTTGGGCTCACAAAGGCATGGGGTTGCAGATGGTTTTTTAAAACAATAAAATTTATGTAAAATGAACATACATACACAGAGAAATTACAAATTTTACAAAGATGGTATTTCAGTGATAACAAATCGAGCAGATGTGGTTGCTTTTGAAAGGGAGAAAAAGAGGGTAAGTAATAAGGAAAAAAATCAAATAAATGTATAACTAAATGGAGGGACTTTGAGACAATGTGCTCTGAAGGAAGGATTAGAATTAGGTACCCTCTGTAGGCATATAGTGTACCATTAAAAAAGTAGGCATTATGAAAATATAGCAAAGAATATCAGTGAGTTAAATGGCCAGTAGTTAAAATTCGGAATTATTTAATCATGCCCATATTTTGAGATATGTTCTTAGGAAGCAGCTAACCCTACAATGAGCAGTCTTTATGGAGACGTAAACCTTCTCCCTTCTGTGCTTTTCTGTGGCAACGTTTGCCCAGGGAAAACACACTGCAATCAATACTGCCTCTACAAAGACCTCTTAAACAAATTATTTTTACATTGTTGTGATCAGTAATTCCCAAATATTGGTCAGCGTTCAGCAAAATAAGCATCATCTAGGGACTTGTTATAAAGGCAGATTCTCAGAGCAAAACACAAACTTGAATTAGAAACTCTGGGAGTTCCGCCCAGCACAATCTCTGCTTTAACAAGTCTTCCAGGTAATTGTGATGCCTGTTAACTTGAAAACCATTCAAATATCCACTTTAAACCCCTGCTTGTAATGAACAAATACAAATGAAACAGAAAACACTGCTCGTCTGTAATCTCTGTAGTCGTGTTATGTTTTTACATTGATCATAGAAAGCAACTAAAATCCATATATGAACTTTAGACCTTGCCCAGTCTGTGAATCTTAGTATAACTATTTCAACATTCTCTTGCTGTCTTACTATGTAAATATCTTTTGCTTGCACAGAAAATAGTGACTCTTTTCAGAGTACAGCAGGAGGCCCATTATGCTCATGAGCTAAACAAGACTTAACTCTGTGGTATTTCTTCCTTTCCGCCTGTGACTATGTCTAACTCCAAATTAGAAAAAAGTATTTCCTTCTTATTTTTAATCTCTGATTTTACCTACACATGAGGCTCTGCAATGTACTTTTTTCTTCTTTATCCTCAAAGACTGCAGTGGATCATTATTCATTGTACTTATTTTTACAGGGTTCTCCAAATCTATTTTCCTTCCCAAATTCTAACAGTGAATTCTTGGAAAATTAGGAACACTCATGGGTCTTTCTAAGGAAAGAGTTAGGAAATGGAATTTCATCAAAAACTAGATGTACTTAAACAAAATGAACACTTTTGTATATAAAAGGACGCTACAAACAGGCACGAAGGCAACAGAGTGGGAGAAAATATTTGCAAATCATATATCTGATTTTAAAAATTGCTAAAAAACTCAAACTAAACAAAGAAATAATCAGTGATTTTAAACACAGCATAAATAAGTATATAACAAGACACTGATTATGGGTTTCCTGACACAAAAGGAATGAAATTTAATTTCGATTATATGGATACCCTAGATGAATTTTTTAGACATTTTCTTTCTGATTATTTTCCCACCACACTACCTCAATGAATCAAAACCCAACAAAATTTTGGGTTATGTGGCCAAATGGTTGACATCATTATACAACACTAAATTTGGAACGGTAGAGAATTTTTTTCACTTTATCATTTAGCAGAGCAGTTTCTAGCTAAAATAGTTAATTATTGCACTTTCCTCCTGTTTTTTCTTATCTTGCTATGTTGGCAAATATAACTTGGTTATCCGTGACACAGATGCCTGTGTTTTGTCAGCTATTCTAAATATCACCATATCTCAAATATGGACATGAGTAAATCATTCCGAATTTTATCTACTGGCAATTTAACTCACTGATATTCTTTGCTATATTTTCATAATGCCTACTTTTTTGATGGTATCATATATGCCTGCAGAGGGTACCTAATTCTACTCCTTCCTTCAGAGCACATTGTCTCAAATTCCCTCTTATGTAGTTACACGATAATTTGATTTTTTTTCCTTATTAGTTACCCTCCTTTTCTCCCTTTCCAAAGCAACCACACAAATTAGCTGGTTAAGCAAAGCTAAGTATGAGTTTTACTGTCACGAGAGATGTTTGTCCCCCTGACAGATCAGGTGGTGCCTTAAAGAGGAATGCCTACAAAAAATATTTATTAAGTTATGGGCTCTGATATTTATTAAGTTAGGGTCTTTCTAGGTGGGAAATTGATCAAGAATAAGCAAGTTTTGTAGCATAATAAAGTTTTTAAATAGAGTGAGGTTAGTGTTAAAGTGAGTCTTGATAATCTGTTGTTTGATATGCAAACAGTTTGCCAGCTGAACAATACCTTGTCTTGAAAGAAGAGCTGTTTGCCCAGATTAAAAAAACTACTGGGTTACACGAATTTTCTAAATCTGTTGTATGATTTATTTGTCAGCAGGATTATATTCCTAGACCAGAATGTCATACAAAAAATCATTAAGTCATAGGTGACATTGGCAGCCTCACTTCTCTGACCTGATACAGTGGATGTAGGTGGTCTCAATCCCCTGCTTGGCAGGAACATCCATATGCTTGAGTTAAGGAAGAGCTTTAGTAATACAACTCGGGTTAAGGTATTGGGAAATTTGGTACACACCAACTTTCGTGTAAGAATGACGCAGTCTCTAAAATGAGCATCTCATTTTTCCTGTTCTTTTTGTTGGGTGAATATTTTTAGAATCATTTAAAGGATCAGTAGAGAGACAATGGCATTTAAAATTCTAGAAATCACCAATGAGGACTACATACAAATTCATAATGTTTAGTATCAGAGTTTGTAGTCACCTTCTATTTCAGAAGCCAAAACTGTCTACATTAATTCAAGAGACAACAATTGATCCCTAATATGAAGAGTTCACAGAAATAGCTATGTAAGTATATTAATCAATATTCTCCAAAGAAACAGAACAAATAGAATGGATACATTATATAAAGAGATTTATTATCAAAAACTGGCTCAAGCCATTAGGGAAGCTGACAAGTCCCAAAATCCACAGGGTGTCTCTGCAAACTGGAGGCCCAAGAGAACAGATGACATAGCTCCAGTCTAAGTTTGAAAGCGTAAAGACGGGGAGAGCTCCTGATGTAGATCCACCTATAAGCTAGCCGACTTAAGATTCAGGAAGAGCCAATATTTCAGAGTGAATCTGATGTCAAAAGCTAAAGCTTATGTCCCCACTTTGAAGGCAGGAAGGAGGAATTTCATGTCGGGGAGGGTCCTTTGTTCTATTCTCACCTTCAATTTCTTGAATGAGGACCACCCACATTAAGAAGGACTGCTTTACGCAGTCTGCCAGATTTAACAACTTCATCCAAAAATATCTTAACAGAAACACTTAGCAAATAGCTGGCAAATAATTGGGTACCCTAGAGCCTAGTTAATTGACATAGAAAATTAACCATCATGGGAACTATAAGACAGATTACCTAATTTTATCCCTTCTTCTCCCTTTTTTTGGTTATTTTTTCATAACAGTGGAAAACTTTAGGCATGTAAGTACAGAATTATTCTCCTAAGACTGCACACATTCCTGTTTGAAAAATTAGTATTATATCTAAAGAGACTGATATAGATTTACTTGCCATATTATTTTATGAAAATTGGGGCAGACGAATGACATATTTTTTTTAACATTATTTTAATTTTCTGCTATGCATGGAATTACAGCTTAAGGACTGGGTGTATAATTTGAAGACCAAGTGCAAAATGAAAACGTGAGGCTTTTTTTTCAAAGATCTTGAGGGGAAAGTAAAGTTAAATACACTTGTAAATTTAAAGGTATTTTATTATGAAATGTAATAGGAGTAGCCTTAACACATGAATGATGGCTCATGCTGAAGCTCAATGTTAGTGTTAATGCCAGTATGTTATGTTTCATTTATATTACTTTATTATTTTAATTTTTGAGACAGAATCTCACTCTCTCATCCAAGCTTGAGTGCAGTGATTTCAGCACAGCTAACTGCAGCCTTGACCTCTTGAGCTCAAGTGATTCTCTTGCTTCAGCCTCCCAAGTAGTTGGAACTGCAGGTGTTCAGCACCGTGCCTGGATACATTTTTTTTTTCTACTTTTTGTGGAGATTTGGTTCCACTATGTTACCTAAGATCCTCTTAAATTCCTGGCCTCGAGTGATCCTCACACCTCAGCCTCCAAAAGTATTGGAATTAGAGATGTGAGACATTATGCCTGGCAATGTTTTTTTTAAAAGTGATTTTAGGAAGCAGATAGATTTGGGATTTGTGGCTGTATAGAAAGGAAATAAATTTTGTGATAAAGAGAGAGAGAATTAGAAAGCAGTGAAAAATACAAGAAAGGGGAAGAGGATAAGAGGGATAAGGGCTGCTGTGTTCAAGTTACGATTTGGGAGATACAATTTTTTTTGAGACGGAGTCAGTCTCCCTCTGTCCCCCAGGCTGGAGTGCAGTGGCCAGATCTCAGCTCACTGCAAGCTCCGCCTCCCGGGTTTACACCTTTCTCCTGCCTCAGCCTCCCGAGTAGCTGGGACTACAGGCGCCCACCACCACGCCCGGCAAGTTTTTTTTTTTTTTTTTATACTTTTTAGTAGAGACGGGGTTTCATCGTGTTAGCCAGGATGGTCTCGATCTCCTGACATTGTGATTCGCCCGCCTCAGCCTCCCAAAGTGCTGGGATTACAGGCCTGAGCCACCGCGCCCGGCCCTCAAGTCTAGTTTTAAACTCAGCTTTGCTTGATCAACACATATCTCTGGTGCTGTTTTGGGAGATCAAGTTTGGTACCTTAATTTTTTTATATATTTATAAATTATAAGTACAATGATTAGAGTAATAACAAGAATAAGACAAATACTACTAATAATGACACAATGTAAACATTTTGATAATTTGATATCATATGACATCTCTTTAACCTCTACAATGTCCAAAATCATGTTACATATTTACTTATTGTAATATGGGGATCTTGCCTTACCTTTAAATTTAGATTAAACCTTTAAAGGTACACCTTTCAGATATTATTAAACTTCCAAATAGCCAGAATTTGTGAGTTCCCAACAATTTTGATGATTGGTGGGTGAATATTTCGTGTATTGGTTATGGGGCTTCGGATTTAGCTTTTATAAAACTCCATGTTTCTGATTTATGGAAGAGTTAAGTACATCTATTAGACCAAAAGCACCAAAAAAACAAGAGTTGATTTTTTTTTTGTTATTGCCCAACTACTGTTAATTGAATTTATAATTTATGATTGTATTTCAATTTCAGAGAAAATATATGGCATAAAGTTTTGTAATCAACAAACTTCAGGTGCTGTTCTAGATGGCATTTGCAATTTTCTGCAGCATATCTCATTTTTAATTTTAACATCTATAATTACTATGCCATATGTCTCAAGGATAATGATAAATCTGCCATTTACTGATAGCTTTCCAGATTCTGTGAGCTGCATTCTACTTGACATGATTATTACAATGCTATAGACTATGATGGAGTTGTGAGCGTATCCTGCTAAGTGGTAGAAGCCCGGACAAATCCGATTTCTGCCTCTGTAGCCTGAGTTATTTTCCCTAGAGTATTAAGACTCTGGGCCCGGCGCGGTGGCTCAAGCCTGTAATCCCAGCACTTTGGGAGGCCGAGACGGGCGGATCACGAGGTCAGGAGATCGAGACCATCCTGGCTAACACGGTGAAACCCCGTCTCTACTAAAAAATATATATAAAAAAAAAAACTAGCCGGGCGAGGTGGCTGACGCCTGTAGTCCCAGCTACTCAGGAGGCTGAGGCGGGAGAATGGCGTAAACCCGGGAGGTGGAGCTTGCAGTGAGCTGAGATCTGGCCACTGCACTCCAGCCTGGGCGACAGAGCGAGACTCCGTCTCAAAAAAAAAAAAAAAAAAAAAAAGACTCTGCTTCTACATAATATCCATTTTTTTTAAATAGTTTTGAAACAATCAGTTCATAGACATTTCCTAATTTAATTTATCTTGAGAACAACAGCATGGGCAAAATTGGCTAGCAAACCAACATGAGAATTCTGTTTTGATGTGCAAAGAACTTAAAAACCTCTCCCAATTTTAAATATTTAGTTGTCAGTTTAAATTCCAAGAATCTATCATCTTTATCTCCTTCTTCTGTAGACAAAAAGCCTACTTTGTACAAGGGACTGGGGAAATTCAAAGACTTAATATACTGACCAGACCCAACAAAGAGGCACCAGTAAGCTGTAGTTAGACCTACACACTTATAAGCATAACTAACAGTGCATGGAAATATTCAATATGCATAAAGGAAAAGCAATAAAATTTAGATAAAAGGCCTGTGTGTGTTGTGAGTGCATGTTCACTTGTGCATAGAGAGATGGAACTTGAGTTGAAATTTGAGGAAGAATAATATTTAGATGGGTAAAAACGACAGAATATTGCATATTAGATATGGAAAAAGAAAGGAGTGGTGAGTGATTTCTGGAGCCATTGAATGGCAGGAATGATTTTGTCTTTGGTAATTCTCCTTGATGATCAAAAACTATTTTTTATAGAACCTATTATGAGTAACTCTTTCCATGTGTAGCAAAATACTGGATGTTTGAACAGTGATTTCAAACATCTGCCAAGATAGAAAAATAGTTGTTCTGCTTTTGAAAATTTAAGTCGTTTTATTCATAATCTGTCAGTAATCTTTGGATGAAGTTTCTTATTTTCTGGTTTTGCAAGTTTTCCATTTAAAAAAATGTATGGAGCTAGGCAATTCTTGTCATAAATTTTGATAATTATAAACACACAAAAATTTTTTATTGATAATTATCTGAACCTTCAATAAATCTCCTTGTGTAGAATTACCTCTTTCCCACAGAAAGATTTAAGAAATATTTTGGAAGGAATGTCAATTTTATTTAGTATACATTATAGCAATAATATTCAGCACTTTAAATTGAATAAGTTTGCTTCTAATTACAATATCTTCATTTTGTTTTTGCTTATTTCATTTAGTTCTGGCCAGCTATATTTGTGAATGTGCATGTGTACCTATGTGTATATATATGTATGTATATATCCATCTATCTACTAGGCAACCATCCATTCACACAAACAAAATCCCACACACACAAAGTGAGAACACTAATGTCCATGCTGTTTTACTACTGCTTTTGCTATTGTTTTATTGTTTTGTGTTGCTAAATCATTCAGCTGTTATTGGACAAGATGTAAACAAACATAGAGTTTTAAAAATTATTTTTCCCGTTTTTCTTTCTCCTTTCCTTGTAACTTACTCCTTGTCTTACTAGATGTCTGGGGGATTTAAATATGGCAAAACAAATCCTAGAGCTTATTGAAAAAGGAATTATTAAGCAAGATACTCCAATTATGCCAAAGACCAAAACTTTTCAAATTCTGAAAGAGCATCCTATAGCCCCAGTGGTGAAAATTTTTTAGTTCTCATTCCTTTGAGATCATGTGGCAAGAGAGATCACACGATTCTTGAAAACAGTAGACTTTGGTCACTATTCTCTGTGTGCTATGTACCAGTTAGGTTTCGTTTGTACTCATAGCAGATCTCTGGGACTCAGATCCCTCATCTGTAAATTAAAATGGTTAGATTTCAAAAAGCCATGAATGTAAAATGGAGGCAAAGGAGAGAAGCAGAGAATTTCAAGTGTCACATTTCTCTAAAAGAAGCAAAAAATGAGGTTGATTTTGTGGACTTTTAAAGTATGTGATACTGGGTGCATAGTTAAGGGAAAACAAAGACAAGGCTTATGAGCATTTGGAGATCTTAGTAGATGATTGCTACAGATTAAGAAGCCATAGAGAAGTCACATAAAACCGTACCTTCGTTAAAGGCTTAAATGGTGCGAGGAAGTCTGACTGAATAAATATCAGCTAACTGAGGATGAGTGGAGCAGAACACTTACGTTTTGCATAATCCTATTTCTATATTGCATATTGATAACTGGCTAAATGGAAAGGTTCTGATTTATTTCAAATACTACTACATCTGCATTATGCTGTTTTGAATTGAGAATATATTATCAAACACATATCTGCGAGTCCGTTGTGGTAGTCTTTTGGAAAATGAGAAATATGCTGGCAACTGATTTGGTGTAGATTGGTTATAAGAATTTGAGCCTATTACTTTACCTCTTCTAAACTAAGTCTGCTCAATTTAAGTATGGAAATAATCACGATAAATAATGAACTAATTTTTAACAAAATAGGGAATTTGAATTTTCATGTTAAAATATTGAAAAAAAATTTTCATTCATTTTCAGGGCTTGATTTTTGATAATATGCTTTTGTTTTGTGCTGGTAGTATGCACCCCAATTAAAATGGCATTTTTGTTTTTGCATGTGCAAAGCATCTCCTATAGAAATAAAATTAAAATTGTTCAGTTTTATCCAGAACTGTCATGTTGCAGCCATTAGCAAACTATAGTAAAATGTTTGTAAGATATCAATAATGTATTTTGTTATAAATATTTATGGAGTGCTATGAAGTAGTTAATTCCCATCAAGCTGAGACATGAAAATTGAAAAGATACAGACCCTAAAAAATAATTTGATTAAGTGCTTGTGTACTTTTTAAAGGGACCTCTATACTGTTCTCCATAATGGCTGTACTAGTTTGCATGCCCACCAACAGTGATAAAGTTTCTCCTTTATCTGCATCTTCACCAGCATTTGATATTGATTTTCTGATAATAGCCATCTTAATTGGAGTGAGATGTTAGCTCAGTGTGGCTTTTATGTGCATTTCCCTGATGATTATTGATGTTGAACTTCTTTTTCAGATATTTGCTGGTCATTTATATGTCTTCTTTTGAGAAATGTCTGCTCAGATAATTTACCAATCTTTTACCCAACTAATTAGTTTGTTAGATTTTTTTTCTGATGAGAAGCTTCGGATGCTTGAGTTCTTTGTATTTTCTGGATATTCATCCCTGGTTGGATGAGTAGTTTGCATATATTTTATTCTATTTCTGTAGTTTGTCTTTTCACTCTGTTAATTGTTTCTTTTGCTGTGCAGAAGATTTCAGTTTTATGTAATTTAATTTGTCTATTTTAGCTTTTGTTGCTTCTGCTTTTGAGGCTTTATTCATAAAATCTTTCTCCAGTCCAACTTTGTGAAGTATTTCCCATGTAGTCTTTTAATAATTTTACATTTTCAGGTCTTGCAAGATGAATTCTGACTTAATTTCTTTATTGCAAGAGCTGGGGAGCTAGTTTTATTATTTTGTATGTTAACATACAGTTTTCCCAGAATTATTTATCAAATAGATTTTCCTCTACCCAATGAGTTTTCTTGGAAGCTTCCTCAAAAATTAGTTGGCTGTAGATATGTGGATTAATTTCTGGGTTCTCTATTGTATTAAACTGTTCTATCTACCTCTTTTTATGGCAGTGCCATGCTATTTTGTTTACTACAAATTTGTTGTGTATTTTGAAGTTTAGTATTAATAATTCCACTTTTATTTTTTTTTTGCCCTAGATTGCTTTGGCTATTCGAGTCTTTTGTAGTTGCATATACCTTTACAATTTAAAAAATATTTGAAGAATATCATTGGTATTTTAATAGGAATTTTATTGAATCTGTAGATCGCTTTGAGTAATATTGTTATTTCAACAACATGAATTACTTTAATCCAAGATCATGGACTGTTTTTCCGTTTGCTTATATCCTCTTCAATTTCTTTCATCAGCCTTTTGTGGTTTTTTCTAGTAGATGTTTTCCAACTACTAGATTAAATTTATTTCTGGGTACTTTATTTTTTAGCTTTTGTAAATGGAATCGCCTTTTTGATTTCTTCAGTTTTTGTTCATTTGTAGAAATGCTACTAATTTTTTCATACTATTTTCTTTCTGCAACTTCACTGAATTCATTGATTAATTCCAAGTTTTCTGGTAGAAGCTATATAGAATATGTCATCTGCAAACAGGGACAATTTAGGTTTTTTCCCTTACAATTTGGTGGTCCTTTATTTCTTTTGGTTAATTGCTCTGCTAAGACTTCCACTACTATGTTAAATATGAGTGGTTAAAGTGGAAATCCTTGTCTTATTCCAGCTCTTAGTGAAAATAGTTTTAGATTTTTCTCCCACCAAGTAGATGTTAGCAGTGAGTTTGTCTTATGTGACTTATTATGTTGAGGTATTTTATGTCTATACATAAGTAATTAAGAATTTTCATCCAAGCCTGTAATCTCAGCACTTTGGGAGGCCAAGGTGGGCCAATCACGAGCTCAGGAGAAAGACCATCCTGGCTAACAAGGTGAAACCCCATCTCCACCAAAAATACAAAAGATTTGGTGTTGTCAGTGCCTTTAATCCAGGTACTCAGGAGGCTGAAGCAGGAAAATGACGTGAAACCTGTAGGCGGAACTTGTAGTGCACGGAGATTGTGCAACTGCAGTCCATTCTGGACGTCAGAGTGAGACTCTGTCTCAAAAAAAAAAAAAAAAAGAATTTTCCTCATGAAGGATGTTGAATTTTATCAAGTTTTTCTGCATCAATTGTGAGGAACAAATGGTTTTTGTCCTTTATTCTATGGATATGATTTGCAATATTTGTTGGTTTCTGTATGCTGAATCATCCTCGTATTCCTGAAGTAAACCCCGTTTGATCATGGTGTATTATTTTTGTGATGAGCTGCTGGATTTAGCTTACAATAAATTTTGTTGAGGATTTATTCTTACGTCTGTGTTTATCAGAGATATTTGCCTGTGGTTTGCTTTGTTTGCTGAGCCATTATTTGCTTTTGTTATCAGGGGAATTCTTATGTAAAATTTTATGTGATTTTTCTCTCTCCCTGTACAAATTTTAATATTTTTACCTCAAAGTTCCAGGACCAATAATACAGCTCTACTAAGAATGTTTTTAGCTAAGTAACTAATTATAATATTTATAACATTACAATTTAGCTAAGTAACTAATTTAGTTGATATGACCAGCAATGCCCCCACAGAGTGTTTTATATTGGATTTTTCATCTTCTATTCAAATATTAGACTATTCAAAATAACTGTAAACTCACTGTTTCTAAAGTTGAAAATGTTTAAGTACAATTTTGGGAAACAATCATCTGTGTTTACCTATAACAAAAATTCCTGAGATGCTGCTATTTCAAAGGAATTTGCAAAAATTCTGTTAAAAATTACTTTATTACTAGGGATTGCCTGTTCCCTTTCTGTGGAACTTCAGTTAAATTATTCTGAAAAAGATATACATTCTGAACATACTTGTCTGTGTCTTTTTACAAATAAATATCTCTGTAATAGACTTTTAAATAGTATTTCAGAAGATAAGTAATACCTGAATTTCGAAAAACAAAGAAAAACAAAAAACACAACTCATTATAGATAAGAAACTTGACTAAATTCTCTGGATTTAATAGAATTTTTTTATTTCTATTTCACAATTTCCTCAGGAAAAAAATATTCAAGACTTCTATAAACCTAACTAAGCTACAGGAATCGTCATCTTAAGTACACATTTTTTCCTAATGTAAACTTAGTTTTGGTAAATGGGAATATACTTACAGAAGAATATTAACGAATATTAGGAAGTATTCTGTGATCTATCTTTGGAAATCTTTTTTGTCAGCTTTAGTTGAGCTTTGGTAAAATTTTTCTTGTTTTCTTGTTGAATTTTTATATTTTCTGAAAGTAAATTTAATATTTCAGGGTCTTAATTAAGGGACATATTAGGCTTGGCAGAATGTACAGAAAAATTAAGTTTCTTAAAAGATACTCTATCTCTTCCCTAAAGTCTGACCAGGAGGTGCCGTGGTGTAGCAGAAAAAAGATAATATCACCTACATTATAAAACATCTGTGGCTTACACATGTTCGTTATCCTATACTAAAATGAGAATCGGTTTTTTATATTATTCCAATGAGCTAACAATGATCTTCAGAAGTTTGCAGTCAATCTCCCTATCATACTTCAAAGACTACCTCATTAATGAAATTTATTTGATTAATATTATTATATTACGTTAATTTCTATTAGTCTATGTTAATCTTTGGCAATGGTTTCAAAGAGAAGAATTAGTGAATTAAGAAAGGACTATACTGAGCTGAATTATACCTATCTGAATTTTTGCATCAACAAATTTTTAAAAAGGGAACATTTGAGAATAATATGCAAATGATAGCTGAATAAATAACAAAAGTAGTGGTAAAGGGTCATATTCACAAAGTTGTTATACATGGTCATTTAAAGACAAGCATATCTTAATCTAAGTTAATTATCCTAATGGGAGACTGAAATAATATTTCCATTGTGTATATTTTCTTGTAATTAGGATTTCTTTTGAAAGAATGAAAGACATCAGGAGTTAAGCTCACAGAATTAGGTCAAGTTCTGTCTTGTTAATAAGAAAAATACAAATCTTTTTTATGAGAATTAGATTTGGAAAAGAATTAGACAAACTTTAGACAAGCTTGATGGCTTGTCTACATAAGAATTGTATGAATTTTAAAAGATACTTTGTATTAGGATATTGACTGCGCCTCAGTTCTTCCTAAAAGTTTGCACTTATTTTAACCAATGTTTGCCAACTGGCATTAAAGAAACCCAAAAAACCAACAAGCAAAATGACTGAAATTGTATCATTTATAGTGAAATCATGTGTATTAAATTTGCTTCCAACTCAGTGATTCTCTTTCAAAATACAAATTCTTCTGGAAGAAGGGATAAAATAAACTGTACATTTCAGTTTGAATGGGCCTAAAGCAATGATATTTGGTCATAGAATATCTGTTGTTTTGGTTGAAGGAAAGTACACTTAAAGCTGGGGAAAATATGCAAAATGAAAAATTTAGAGAATTAAGACAAACTTTGCCCAAATGTGAAGGTGATGAACAAGAAAATAAAACCCTTTGGAGACTTTTAGTGATTTAAATTTTTATCACTGTTTTGTAACTGTAAAAAATCCTTTGGCATTTATAGAGAAGGAAACTGAATTCCTTGATACCAAGTTATTGATTCTACTTGTGATAGGTGGTCTTTATCATTAAGTAGAACTACTTTTTGGTGGGAGGGAGTTTTGCCAAAGTGATTTTTAATTGCGCTTATCTGACAACTGCAAAGAAAGAATTCAGTTGTCATCTGTCCTCACTTTAGTAGAACTGTTGGCATCATATTATATAGTTGGTCATTCCTTTTAACTTTTAAAGAACTCTTCCTTCTACTGGCTACTGGGATAAATAAAATTTCTTGTGGTTTCTCCTAATGTAATGCTGCCCCTATTTGTTTTGCTTTGTTGAATGAAAAGGAACTGCCAAAAATTGTCAGTGTCCTACAGCTGTTTTTCTACTATTCCTGCTCTTCACACTTATTTCAAGTACTCTATAATTTCAAATATCACATATGCTGATGACTTCCAAATATAAATACATATTTACAGAACTCAAAAACCTCCCTCCTAAACTTCAGACGTTTGTATTACCAGCTCAAACTATCTACTAAGAAATCTAGTAAGAACCTCCAAATTAATGTTCAAAACTGAATATGTAATTTTTGTTTTTATTCTTACAATCTCATCTGCCAAGTATTTTCATCTTGGTAATATGAAATTCCTATTACTCAGATGGTCAGTCAAGTAACAAGAACAAGACCTGGAAATTTTCAGAACTCATCTTTTCATCATGTCTTGTATCGGAAACTCCTACTGACTACACTCAAAGTGTGGTTAGAATGTGATTACTTCTGTACACCTGTATAGAGACAACACACTTGCCTGCATTATTGAAATAGGAAACTAAAATTGGTGTCTTCCCCCATTATTGCTTCTGTCCTCCCATTTATCTAACATCAGCAAATATATTTTAATTCTATGACTTCACTAAAAACCTTTGTCAGTTCTAGTCAGCGCAACAAGGTATGAACACATGCAAAAAAATAAAATCTTGAAAGAATCTAAATTTTCTTTTTTTGTAAATGACAATCTCGTATAAATGAAAATTCCAAGGACTCTACATAAAGCCATGAGAATTATTAAGTAAATTAGCAAGGTCAATATGGAAGAATTTGAAGTAGCATGTTCATAAACTCATGGTCAATATAAAAATTATTCTGGCTAGCGGCGGTGGCTCTTGCCTGTAATTCCAGCACTTTAGGAGGCCAAGATGGGCGCATCACGAGGTCAGGAGATCAAGACCATCATGACTAACACAGCGAAACCCCGCTTGTACTAAAAATACAAAAAATTATCTGTGTGTGGTGGCGGGCACCTGTATTCCCAGCTACTCGGGAGGCTGAGGCAGGAGAATGGCGAGAAATCTGGAGGCAGAAGTTGCAGTGAGCCGAGATTGGGCCACTGCACTCCAGCCTGGGGAACAGGGCGAGAATCCATCTCAAAAAAAAAAAAAAAAAAAAAAAATTCAAGGTCTGTATACAAAAGTCAATAATTTGACACTTTGCACGTGAAAATATGACCAACATTGGGTCATTAACAAAAATAAAGAAAGAAAAAGAAAACTAAAACCAGAATCTAGTACTAATAAACATTCAAAATAATGGCCATAAAGAGCCTAATAATATCAACTGTTAACAAAAACAAGGAGGAAAACATACGAAAATATTTCTGGGTGGAATATAAATTGGTAAAATCGTTTTTGAAAGTCCTTTGGTAGTTTTGTTTTCCAAGTTGAAACATACCAAATAATTAATCAATTCATTTTACAGTCCTATTAATAATGAATTCGTACGTACACCAACGAACATGTAGAAGCATATAAGCTTTATTCATCATAAACTCAAACCAGGAACCACCAGAATGCCAAAAATTGAAGATTGTATAAAATGTGATATATATAATTATATATATAAAATTATACGTATATATGATATTTTATATAAGCAGTACATTTTGGAAATATAAAAATTACAAGGAAAGAGAAGTCAGAGAACCACCTCTCTGACTTCTCACCGCACTCCAATTTTCAGAGTGCTGCAGCCAAACTTACCTCGTTGGGATGTCTCAAAATATTTTCTTTAAAGTCACTTGTGCTTTCTATACTTTCTACTTGAAACGTCCCCTTAGATATTTATCTGGCTCCATAACTCCATTCATCTCTTGATGAAAAGGTATCACATTACTCATAAATACTCTCCCTAACTAAGCATCACTTAAACTAACACCCTCTCCCTGCCAGCCCTATGTTTCTGCATAACCTTGAAACGCTTATTTTTTTTCTTCAAAATATTCTCCTGAATTTTTTTACTTTCTACTTTGCACACTAGATTTTGGGCTTCATGAGAAAGGTGACGTCGAAGTTCACTGCCACATCTGTAGCTCCTAGAATAAAGCTCAACGCATAAGTAGGCCTTAACACCTGTTTTGAATGAAACATGCACTCTCAATTACTATTTTTATCTCTTCTACATCCAAATATTTTGTTGTGTCAGTCCTAAAACACAGAAGGAATAAAAACTCTTCATGGGTTCTCCCATCTCACTCTACCTCCTTTCCGTATCTAAAAATCATATAAAAGTTTTCTAAACTTACATCAACATTTTAAAATTTTTCTTTTATTTTTTATTAGCACATAATAATTGGAAATATTTATGGGGTGCATAGTGATAATTTGATACATATAATATACAGTGATCACACCAGGATATTTAACGTAACTATCATGTCAAATATTTATCATCCCTCTCTTTTGGGAATATTCAATTTCCTTCTTTGGCTATTTGAAAACATTTAATATAATATTGTTACCTACAGTCATCCTACAGTGCTATAGAACAGTAGAGCGCATTTAAACTACTTATTCTCTATAGAATTCACTTTATTATCTGGTTTCAGTATTCCATTGAAATAATTATTGATAACATTATCAATCACCTCAAACTTATTATTATGGATAGTGCCCAGAGATTCTACCACAAAGCTTTTGTCTTAGTTGACTAAATTACTGCATACATTTAGTTGGTTTTGTGTTCTCATTGTTATTACAACTTTTATTACTTTCCTTGCATAGTCTGGTTCAGCAATAATTGCATTTGATAGATATTGGCTATATGTACCCTGCACTTATGTCTTTATCAGCAATATTTGATTATAAGAAAACACTTTGATTATAAGGAGAAAATCTCTTATAGCAGAAAAGAGAATCATTGTTTTGCAAAGGTAAAATGAAATCACATTAAAGCCAAGGACAGGAAGTGAGGCTGGGACTAGAACAACTCTGAATATTTGGGCAGCACTTTTAAAATTTGTTAACAGAAAGTCTTATTGGTCTTTCTGCTTTTCTTATCTTCTATAACTATATTGACTAGTCCAATGTCTACACTTCTATCCTAGTTCTGAATTGCTTGAAGAGAGAATTTAATTGGCCTAGACAAGTCTGTAGAGATAATCTCTCTTATGTGTTCAGTTTCTGCCAGCAACCTTTGGCCATGAAGAGCTGTATAGTGCATATAATAGTCTCAGGGTTTTACGTTTAAGGGAAAGGCAGTTCTCATAGAAGAGGATAAGGGGGAGAGAGAAAATTGTGCTGATATAAACATGGGTGTGAAAGTATATTTTTCATAAAATGACAGATTTTCCACTGAACTGCTGGATCAAATGGTAGACCTACTTTTAGCCCTTTAAGGAATCTCCACACTGTTTACCATAGTGGTTGAATTTTTAATAGCTATTTGTAGCATTTAGAATTTGTATTCAGTTTTTAGCACAACAAGCAAGGATATCCACCTTAATAACCACCAAGTAACTATCAAAACCGGAAGACTAGCAGTGATACATAAAACTTCCTAATTCTTAGTTCCCCTTCTAATTTTTCCAATTTCCATAAACATTTTGTCATGTAATTTATACATAACAAAGCTTTTCAGTTCAGAATCCCTCGTTGAAGTTTTCGTTAGCCTTCTTTGATTTGCAACAATTCCTCAGTCTTAACCTTGATTCATTACTTCATATTTTTGGGGATTACAGTGCAGTCATTTTATGGAATGCTTCTTAATTCGGGGTTGTCTGTTGTTTCCTCATGTTTAGATTCATCTTTAGCAAGAGTTTTATTCATCTTTAGCAAGAGTTTTATAAAACGTTGTGTTTCAGGTGTATATTATCAGGTGGCGCATTACTTCAGTTTGTTTCATCTCTGTTTTTACTTGGATCCCTTTAAGGTGATGACTGTCAGGTTCCTCAGTTTTAAAACTACATCTTTTCCCTTTGACATTAGAAAGTGTTACACACAGAGTTATTCTGAATCTAGGAAAATAAGCCTCCTTTTTAACATTTCCATTTACTCATTAATTTTTTCATACCATAAGCACTGCCTGATTAGCAGGCAATTTATCAAAGGTCACAACCTGCAAAGTTCATTTTGTAGCAGAGGGTTTGGGCAAATGTGTTATATTTGTCTAAGTTTGGAACATAGTCTCATATTTAGGGTGGGAAATAATTCAAAGTATCATTGTTGAAAGCTCCCAATAAAACAAATGATAATTACGCAGGTGAAGTAGTGCCCCCTAAACCCAGAAGAAATAATACATCTGTTTGCAGGGGAGTTACTCTAATCCAGAAAGCCCTGCCAAACAATGTTAATTATAATTTCTAATAACTTTCAGTAATCTCAGTCTGAAGAAAAATAATCTAAATTTGGAGTTCTAGGTAACAGAGTGACCCATTTATAAATTATGTGGTTTCATAGTAGTTGGGGAATAACATTTGGAACTGATATCCAACTAGCAGTCAGCACACTGTACTGTCCTTTAATATATATGTGTGTAAAGGTGAAAAATTGCCAGATAGAAAAAATGTAAAATATATAGAAAATCTATCAGGCCAAATTATGTGATAAAGCTAAAAATAAGTAAGAAAAATAAGTACAAGGGTATACAGTATCTAAGTTTACATGTCTTTAGTACCAGATAAGAATATTAAAATATAAAATTAACAAATATATGGGAAAATTGGAAAGTCAAACCCAACATTGTACGAAGTTAACTACAGCCTAAGTGGGGCACCGGAATGACATAAAAGAGAAGAACTAATTAATGGCATATCCTGAATCCAAGAAACACCAATCACTATAAGGTATTCATCCTGTTCATTTTGCAGTGAGAAAAGTAATTCTTGATAGTCATAGCTTTGAGTTTTATACCCTTGCTCAAAGTCAACACATAAATTTAGCGATTCATGTGGTGATTCTAATATGCTTGGGATGATAAAATGGTTTCTTTAGTGAATTCTCTCTGAAATCTTTTTTTTTAACCCTGAAGATTCAGACTATTGTACAGACATAAAAAAGCCCGCTTTATACAAATATTTTATGTTCAGAAAAGTATGTTAATGTTCAGAGTAGTATGTTCACAAGTAGACTTGGAATTCCAGTAAAAGTAGACTATTATGTGATTTTATGGTTACAAGTTTTAATTAGAAATATAAAGTAAAATTTGTATATCTTTGTAAGAAATAGAAAATATTGAATTAGAATAGTTTAAATATTAGCAAATATTTTGCTTTCTAAAGAATTTTAAATTTAAAAAAGGAAAAAACCTGCATAAAAACTTTTTGCCTTCTAAAGAATTTTAAAGTTAAAAAGGGAAAAAACCTGCATATATTAATATAAACTTTATAAATACAATAAATACCAAGATTCAAAACATTGATCTTATCAATCTATAAAAATTTTCCTAAAAGTGGTTTTTAGAATTTGTTAGAATAAAAAAGAGAGACAAAATATTTAAGTCACTCTTAGAAGCTTAAGGAAGATTTCTGATTCTGGGAAGAGTTGACAGAAAATGAGGGAACTCTTCTGAATTTATGAAACTAGAATTAGCTCGAGAGGAAAAGCAAAGACAGTACCAAAAAATTTCCAATCCACATTCCTCATATAATGGACTCAAAATTTCTTTAAAGAATACATGCAAGACTGGGCGCAGTGATCTACAGCTGTAATCCCAGCTCTTTGGGAGGCCAAGGTGGGCAGATCATGAGGTCAGGAGATCGAGATCATCCTGGTTAACAAGATTAACACAAGGTTAACACAAAGGTTAACAATGTCTCTACTAAATATACAAAAAATTTAGACAGGTATGGTGTCAGGCACCTGTAGTCCCAGCTACTCAGGAGGCTGAGGCAAAGGAATGGCTTGAACCTGGGAGTACGAGCTTGCAGTGAGCCGAGATTACACTAATGCACTCCAGCTTTGAGGACATAGACTCCTTCTCAAAAGAAAAAACTAAAACAAACAAAAAGTTGTGCAAATAGCTACACTGCAACTATGTAAAAAAAGAATGTTATACTGAGTAAGGTTTATTTCAAAAATGCAAGAATAGCTTACTACTTAAAAAATCAATATGATGCACCTTGTTTAAAAACTAAAAAGCAAAAATCACATAATTATACCAATTCATGTAGGAAAATCAAAATTTAATATCTCTTCATAATGAAAAACTATCAGTGAACAAGTATAAATGGATAACTTGATAAATTAGAATTTAATATAATTTAAAATATTTGCTCTGATGGAGAGAATTTTAAGAGGATAAACGACAGGATAAAGATAGGGAGAATTTGTAGACTACATATCTGACAAAAGATGATTGTACTAGTACAGTGGTATTTCTAAAACAAAATACTGGGGACCAAGTAATTTATATAAAATAAAAAGTAATTTTACCTCAGTTCTGGAGGTGGCAAAGCCCATGGGCAAATCCCATGATCAAGCATGTGGGAACTCCTGTGGGCCTTCTTGCTGCATTCTCACATGTCAAGTGTGGAAGAGCATGCTAACTGAATGCTGCATGAAGCATACTTTGCAAAGGCATTGATCTGATTCATAAAGAAGATTACCTTATGGCCTAATAATATTTTTTTTTTAATTTTTTTTTTTCTTTTAAGATGGAGTCTCCCTCTGTTACCTGGTCTGCAGTCTTGGCTCACAGCAAACTCTACTCACTGGGTTCAAGGGATTCTCCTGCCTCAGCCTTCTGAGTAGCTGAGATTACGGGACTGAACTACCATGCCCAGCAAATTTTTGTATTTTTATTAGAAATGGAGTTTCATGTTGGCCAGGTTAGTCTTGAACTCCTGATATCAGGTAATTGGCTCACTTCGGCCTCCCAAAGTCCTGGGATTAAAGGCATGAGCAACTGCTGCCAGTCCCAATAGAATTTTGAAGGCCCCGCCTTTCAAAACATCACATTGGAAATACCTGATTTTGGAGAGGATACTTGTACAGACATAGAAAAGCCATCTTTATACAAATTTTTTATGTTCAGAAAAATATGTTAATATTCAGAGTACTATGTTCACAAGTAGACTTGGAATTCCAGTAAAAGTAGACTATTATGTGATTTTATGGTTACAAGTTTTAATTCGAAATATAAAATAAAATTTGTATACGTTTGTAAGAAATAGAAAATATTGAATTAGAATAGTTTAAATATTATTTAGAATATATAATACAACTTTGTAAGGGCTGGAATAAGTCACCCCAATATTCATATATTGAGGTTTTTACCACTTAGTTCCTCATAATGTGACTATATTTAAAGCTAGTGTTTTTCAAGAGTTCAGTTAAAATTAAGTCATAAGAGTGGGTGTTGATCCAATATTATTCCTCTCCTTATAAAAAGAGAAATTTAGCATAAACATATGGAGGAAAGACCATATGTAGGAAACACCACAAGGTGGCTTCCTTTGCCATGCAGAAGCCAAGGAGAGAAGTCTCACAAGAAGCCAAGCCAGCTGACATCTTAATTTTCTACTTTTAGTTACCATAACTATAAGAAAATAAATTTGCTCTTTAAGCCACCTGGTCTGTGGTACTTTGTTAAGGCAGCTGTAGAAAACCAATGCAATTCTCAAAATTCAATAGTGAAAAAAATCCAAAGGAAACATGGGCAAAGTACATGAAGAGATATTTCACCAAAGAGGATATAGAGATTGCAAATAAGTACATGGAAATGTGTCCAGTAGGGTTTACCTTTAGGAGAATGCTAATCAAAGCCTCAATGAGATGTTGCTACATATCTACCAGAATGGCTAAAATAAAAGTTAGTGGTAAAGTCAAATGCTTACGTGAATGTGATGTAACCTGATGACTTAACGCTCCAATTGCTGGTGGTCACCATTTAACCAGAAGCATAAAGTTATACAATGATATGACCATTATGGGAAACCATTTTCAGCTTCTTAATAATAAACTAAGAAGATGATTACCATACACCCCAGCAATGCACTTTTGTGCACTTGTTCCAGGGAAAGGAAGAGTTATTCACACAAAAAGTGTGTACACAAATTTTTATAGGAGGTTTATTCACAGTAGCCAACATTAAGAAACAACTCAGTGTTCTTTCAATTGAATGAAAAGACAGTGGTACTTTCACACAATGGGATGCTATTCAACAGTAAGGAAACAACATATCAATACTTATAGATCTATCCAAATTATGCTGAGTGAAATAAAAAAAATCTCAAAGGGTTAAACACTTTATGATTCCATTATATGATAGTCTTGGAATGACAAAATTATAAGAATGAAGAATGTATCAGTGGTTGTTGATGTTAAGTACCTTAAAAATGAGTAAGTAAAAGAGATTTGTAAGTAGAAGAGAAATGAGTGTGGCCATAGAACAGCAACATGAGGATTCTTCTCGTGATGGAAATGACCTATATCTTGATCCATCGTGGCAGTGATATTCTCTTGTGGAAGATGTTAACATAGAAGACAGCATTTTTTGTCCTACTGTTCTTTTTCTGTTTTATTCTGAGACACTTGCTGCTTTTAGAGATTGAGGAATTCTCCCTCTATTTCAATAACTACTACAATAGTTTACAAAAACTATTACAATAATTTCTTTTAAAAAATTTCCAATTATCTAAGTCCAGATTTGTTCTTTTTTTTTTGTTTGTTTGTTTTTAACAACTATCTGTACAGTGGAAGAATCTCACATTCAAAAAGACAGAAGAAGCACCTTAAAAAATTTCTTTTTTTTGAGATAGAGTCTCACTCTGTTGCCCAGGCTGGAGTGCAGTGGCCGGATCTCAGCTCACTGCAAGCTCTGCCTCCTGGGTTTACGCCATTCTCCTGCCTCAGCCTCCCGAGTAGCTGGGACTACAGGCACCCGCCACCTCGCCTGGCTAGTTTTTTGTATTTTTTTTAGTAGAGACGGGGTTTCACCGTGTTAGCCAGGATGGCCTCGATCTCCTGACCTCGTGATCTGCCCGTCTCAGCCTCCCGAAGTGCTGGGATTACAAGCTTGAGCCACCGCGCCCAGCCAAAAATTTCTTGATGTTATTTGATTAGGTATTTTAATTAGGAAAATAATTTGACCTGTCTCTACTCTTTGTTTAGTTAAAATTATCATCTAGTACCAAGCACTTAAAATTATCATCAGGTCCCAATTAAAGTAATCAAGTTATGGAAGGCCAAGAGAGGAAAGTCATTTCAAATTTTGGCAGGTTCTAACAAAATAACAAACTGGAAACAGAACTATAAGCCAAGGTTTATATATTACAATTTAGTGGGCATATCATAAAACCTACTGTACACTAATTCTTCACGTCAACTGCTATTCCTAATTAATTTCCAAATATTTTTCTTGCTTTTATGAGGATTGGCTGTGACTCAGAATGGGCTTCACCTTTAGGGAAAAATCTGCAATACTTCTAGTTAAGCCAGCTGGGAAATTAGGAAATAGGCACAGCTAAAAACAGCTAACTTTTTAGTATAAAAAATGTGTATGAAAATACGGACACTAGTTACCTCAAAAATACAAAATCGTTTTTCTGTTAATATCAGCAATTAGAAGAAGCACACTAATTTCTATTTTCCAGGGACATTGTGATTGCTTCTCAGTTTTGATGGTCATGTGAACTATCACAGAGCCACTGAAATTTGGCAAAAATTTCTATGGACAAGTATAAACTATGAAAAGTATCTTCTGGCTGGACGTAGTGCCTCACCCTTCTAAGCCCAGCACTTTGGAGGCCATGATGGGTGGATCATCAGGTCAGAATTTTGAGAACAGCTTCACCAACATGGTAAAACCCCGTCTCTACAAAAAGTACACACACACAAAATTAGCCAGGCATGGTGGCGCATGCATTGTAGTCCCAGCTACTCGGGTGGCTGAGGTAAGAGAATCTCTTGAACTCAGGAGGCAGAGGTAGCAGTGAACTGTGATTGCAGCACTGCACCCCAGCCAGGGCGACAGAGCAAGACTTCGTGTCAAACAAACCAAAAAAGAAGAAATGGAAGAAAAAAATTATATTATTATGCTACTGAATCTGGGTTCTCAATATGCTTCCAGAGTTGCCACTTGAAGGAAACTGTGTTTACTGAGCAGAGATCTGTTTCCATCTCAACTGACTCCAATTTCAAGTATTTTCTAGAGGCTACATTCTATTCAGTGAGGTGATCTGTTTTAGGTCAATATGTCTAACCTCCAATTTAAAGTAATATTTCTAATCCCTCTCCACTTTACAAAGTAATTCCTCCAAGAAATTTTTTCTGTATTCTACAAAATTACTACCAGGTGGCAAATATTTCTTAAGAGCATGGAAAAGCTACGCTGTCAGCTTCCCTACGTTTGAGGTTTTGGGACTTGTACTGTCTTCCTTGCTCCTCAGCTTGTAGATGATGATCTTTTGCAGGACTTTATCTTGTGATCATCAGTCAATACTCCTTAAGAAACTCCCTTTTGCCACTTAATAGTCCTGTCCCTCTACAGAACTGTGACTAGTACACCTTATATGGCTTGTAGAATTACCACAAACTGATCACACCTGTGTAACCAAGGCCCAGATTTAAAAATATAATAATTTCATTCCAAAGCCACATCTTGCCAAACCATCCATGCCCTTTCAGTCTCTGCAATACACTCCTGACTACCTTAAACACAATCAGATTCTAACATCATAGATTAGGATTGCTTATTTCTATGTTTTATATAAAGAAAACAATGGAGTATATATTTTTGTGCTTGGCCTCTAGTACAGTTTTGAATAGAAGTGGTGATGACAGGTATTCTCTTCTTGTTCCTGATCTCCAAATTATTTGTCACATTCTTTAGCACTATTCCCATTAGCAAAGACTTGGAACTAACCCAGATGCCCATCAACAATGGACAGGTTAAAGAAAATATGGCACATACACACCATGAACTTCTATGCAGCCATAAAGAAGGATGAGTTCACATCCGTCGCAGGGACACAGATAAATTAGGAAACCATCATTCTCAGCAACTTAACACAGTAACAGAAAACCAAACACCGCATATTTCCTCTAGTAATTGGGAGTCGAACAATGAGAACACATGGACACAGGGAAAGGAACATCACACACCGAGGCTTGTCAGGGGGTGCAGGATAGGAAAGGGATAGCATTAGCAGAAATACCTGATGTAGATGATTGTTTGATGGGTGCAGCAAACTACCATGGCATGTATATACTTATGTAACAAACCTGCACTTTCTGCACATGTATCCAGAACTTAAAATATAATTTTTAAAGAAAGAAGAAGAAACTATTTGTCAGAGGTGTTTGAACCAGAGTGATTCCATCTTGGATAAGGGTTGGGTAAAGTAAGGCTGAGACCTACTGGGCTGTATTATCAGGAGGTTTTGTGACAGGATGACACAGGAAATTTCCAGAAGGTACAAGTCACAAAGATCTTGCTGATAAAACACGATATCATAACAGGTCAGCCAAAACCTACCAAAACCAAGATGGTAGGAAAATGGTGACCTCTGGTCCTCCTCACTGCTCATTTTATATTTCATTAACATGATAAGATACTTTCTCTTTAGTGCCATGACAGTTTACAAATGCCATAGCCACACTGGGAAGTTATGCTACATAGTCTACAATGGGGAGGAAACCTCATTTCCCGGAATTGCCCATCCCTTTCCTGAAAAACTCATGAATAATCCACAGCGTGTCCCGCACCCTGGGGAATGAATAGTGCATCTGAAACTTCCCTCAGACCAAAGGGAGACAAAGCGTGCACTCTCCGGGGCCTGAGAGCTGCCTGCTCAAGACCACAGCCAGCAGCAGAAATCTTACCTTCTCCAGCAGCAGGATAGCAGCATACGGGCATCCCTGAGGACAGGCCCTCCCTACTTGCCTCTACCGCTGCCACTGCTGCTACTACCTTAGTATACTGGCTGGGGGCCTGATGAGCCCCATTATGCTAAAAACAATGCCTGTGCCCATACGCAGCAACAGGGGGAATGAGGAAAGTCCCATCCTCTCTGGCATTGTAACTCCTAGAACCTGAATGCACTGCCTGGGGTTGTGGGTATTATTCTGCCCCATAAATCACTCCAGGTGCACGTGCACAAAACCAGACGGCCTAAAAAAAGGCCCAGGAAAACTTCCACTACTGCCCAACAATGCCTCCTATTGCTGACATCAGGGTACTTGGGCCCACCCAGCCTGCTGCTACCACCACTGCTGACACATGCACGTGCACAATTTGGAGCCAGAAACGTGACTTAACCAGCCTAATACAGCCACCACTAATACCAGCACATGCCTCTTTGGAGCCGAAGAGACTGTCCTGTGACTATTTTCATTGTCCATGCATGGACACTTCCCCAGGGCCCAAGGACTTCCCAAACACCTGGTCCACTTCTGCCAACACTGACAAAAGAGCAAGCTACCTGGAGCCTCAAGAAGTGCCCCCGTTGTGTCTACAAACACCAGTGCTTCCATACACTGTCTGGGGCCCCAAAGGCAGGTACAATCAACACAATCCTGCCTACACTGGACTTGAGGTGTAGCTTACCTGGTATCTCCATCATCAGTGAATGTTCATCACAGTCCAAACCAACAGCTAAGGCCTAAGGCACTGGTGAAATCACAGACACTACTGAGGCTGTTTACAGTCAAAGAATACATACAGAGATGACACTATTACACACACCCAAATTTCAAGCTAAAGTCTCCTTACCAACCAGAACTCTACATACATTTTCAGAAAAATGACTTTCCCTGTGAAAACCAATCTAAAAAAATTAAAAGAATTGATTTTTACACCAGATTTGATGACCTGAATGTAAGGACAAAACTATTCAAGATATGATTGAAAAATTCACCAGATACAGCAAAAAAAAAAAAAAAAAAATACACAGAGATCCAAGAAGAAGTCAATGAGTGAAAATAAAAATCAATTAACATGTACCAAATAGACTGGAAAGTAGAAGAAAGAAATTCAGGACAAGAAGAGAAGTGTCTTGAAATAACCCAGTGAGACACACATCTGCATGCAGAACACAGATTATTTTCTGAATGCAGAATACACATTCCTTTCATCAGCATGTGGAACATTGTCCAGGAGAGACAATAAGTTAGGACACAAAACAACTCTCAGCAAATTTTAAAAATCAAAAATCATGTCAATATATTGTGAGACCACAATAAAACAAAACTAGAACTAAACAACAGGAATTTTGAAAGCTGTATAAGTACATGGAAATTGAACAATATGCTAATGAATGAACACTGGGTCAAGGAAGAAATTTTAAAAAATTAAAAACCATTGAAACAAATAAATATAGAAATGTAATACCTATGAAACACAGCAAAAAGAGTAGTAAGGTGAAAGTTTACAAAATAAAAACCTCCATCAAAAACTAGAAAGATTTTGACTAAACGATCTAATGTTGCACCTCAAGGAAATAATAAAGAAAGAACAAACTGATTAGTAGAAAAAGAAATAAGGTTATAGCAGAATGGCTACTAAAATAATACAAGGAATCAACAAAACACATTTTTTGAAAAGATAAAGAAAATCAATAAACTACTAACTAGACTAACCAGTAAAAAAAAGAGAGAGGAACAAAATAAAATCAGAAGGAAAAAGGAGACATTACAACTGGTACAACAGAAGTACCAAATATCATTAGAGAATTATGAAAAATTTTTACTAACAAACAGGGAAACTTGAACAGAAAGATTCTTGGATACATAAAACCTGCCAGGATTGAGTCAGAAAGAACTAGAACACCAGGCTGGATGTAGAGGCTCATGCCTAAAATCTCAGCAATTTGAGAGGCTGGGGCTGGAGGACTGCTTGAGACCAGAAATTCAAGACCAGCCTGGGCAAAATAGAGAGGCCATGTTTCTACAAAACATAAAAGGAAATGAAAATAGGCAGACATGGTGGCATATGTTTATTACTTAGGAGGCTGAAGCAGAAGGATTACCTGAGCCCAAGATTTTGAGTTTGCAGTAAGCTATGTCACACTCCAGGCTTGGGAACAGAGCAAACACTTCAGTCAAAACAAACAATACCCTTAAAAATAGCACAAAAGTTCCGGCGTGGTTGTTCAGCCCAGTAATCCCAACACTTTGGGAGGCTGAGGCAGAGAGATCCTGAGGTCAAGTGTTCAAGACAAGGTTTGGCCAACATACTGAAACATTATCTCTACCAAAAATACAAAAATTAGCCAGGTGTGGTGGAGTGTGTTTGTAATCATAAGTACTTGTGAGTCTGAGGCAGGAGAGTTCCGTGAACCCGGGAAGCTGAGGTTGCAGTGAGCCGAGATTGCACCCTTTGCATTCTGGCCTAGGCGACAGTGCAAGACTTTGCCTCAAAAACAAACAAACAAACAAACAAACAAACAAACAAACAAACAAAAAGCACAAAAGGAATAAAAGTGATCAGTAATAATTTTCTCCACACGAAGAAAAGCCCAGCAACTGATCGCTTCACTCTTGAATTCTACAAATTTATAAGAAGAACTAAACACTAATTATTATTAATTAATTTCAAAAAAAAATTGTAAGGTGGGAATTCTCCCTAACTCATTCTACAAAGCCAACAATATCCTTACGGCACAACCAGACAAAGATAATCACAAAAAAGAAAACCATAAGCAAATATCTCTAATGAATATGAACAGAGACAAAAATATTCTCAATAAAATGTCAGCCAACTGAATCCAGTAGCACATCAAACAGATAATACACTGTGAGCAAGTGTGATTTTTCCCCCAAATACAAGAATAGCTCAGAGTAGGCAAAACAATAAATTTGATATATCACACCAAGGAGAATGAGGAAAAAACCGTGTGATTAGCTCAATGGATGCAGAAAATTCTTTTTATAAAACTGTACATCCTTTCCTGGTAAAAACTTGAAACAAACTAGGCATAGACGTAACATCTCTCAATATAATAAATGTCTTATATTGAAACCCACAGTTAATATCAAACTAAGTGTGGAAAGCAGAAAGCGTTTTGTATCAGGATGATGCTGGCCTTATAAATTGAGTTAGGGAGGTTTCCCTAATTTTCCTTTGTTTGAAATAGCTTCAGAAGGAATGGTACCAGCTCCTCTTTGTACCTCTGGTAGAATTTTGCTGTGAATTCCACTTGTTCTAGACTTCTTTTTGTTGACAGTCTATTATTGTCTCAATTTCAGTCTGTTATTATTCCCTTCAGGGATTCAACAGCTTCCTGGTTTACTCTTGGGAGGGTGTATATGTCCAGGAATTTATCCATTTCAACTAGATTTTCTAGTTTATTTTTATAGAGAGGTTTGTAGTATTCTCTGATCGTAATTTGTATTTCTGTGGGCTCCATGATGATATCCCCTTTATCATTTTTTATTGCTTCTATTTTATTCTCTCTTTCTCTAAGAATTGGAACAAGGATGTCCACTTTCAGTATTACTTCCAATACTGGAAGTTCAAACCAGAGAACTCATGTAAGACAAAAAATAAAAGCATCCAAATTATAAAAGAGGAAACAAAATTTTCCTTGTTGGCATATGGCATGTTTTATATATAGAAAAAACAAACACTTCATTAAAAACCTTTAGATCTGGTAAAAAATTTAATAATCAATGTACAAAATCATTAGCATTTCTAGACACCTGTTATGGACTAGGTGAAAAAGTAATCAAGCAGGCAATCCTATTTACAATTGCTACAAAAAAAAAAAGAAAGAAAAACAAAAAGGTAGAAATACATTTACCAAAGTGGTAAAAGATCCCTACAAGAAAAACTATGAAACAGTGATGAAAGAAATTGAAGAGGACACAAATAGATGGAAAGACAACCAATGATAAGAGATTAGAAGAATTAACATAGTTAAAATGACTGAACTACTTAAAGGTATCTAGCGATTCAATGAAATCCCTATCAAAATACCTAAGGCAATTTTCAGAGAAATAGATTAAAAACCTAAAATTTGTATGGCACCACTAAAATGCCAAAAAGCCAAAGGAATCCTGGGCAAAAAGGGCAAAGATGAAGACAGCATACAACCTGACTTAAAAATATATTACAAGGCTATAGTAATCCTGACAGAATAGTGTTGGTATAAAAACAAACACATAAAATAATGGAACAGAATAGAGAACTTAGCATAAATTATCGTATTTATAACGAATTTATTGACAGAGGGGCCAAGTGCATACAGTGGGAAAAGGACAACTGATATGGGCTGGCTCTTTTTTCTCACTCAAATCTCATCTGGAACAGTTATCCCCACACCAAAAGGGAGAGATATGTAATTCCCAACTGTGGAGATAGAAAGGTTATTTGATTATGGTTTTGTTTCAACCATGCTGTTCTCGTGGATTTGTGTGAGTTCTCACGAGATCTGTTGGTTTTATAAGACTCTTACCCCTTCCTTTCTCTCTCTCTCATTGTTTCTCATCTACTGCTTTGTACGACACTCCTGCTTCCCCTTCCAACTTGGCTGTTAATTTACTAATGTTGCCCTACGCATGCCAAACTGTGAGAAAATCACACCTCTTTCTACATTTATGCCGTCTCATGGAAGACCCAAAGCTGTAAAACTGCTGGTGGAAAACAGAAGGAAAATACCTCAGGACCTTGGTTTAGGCAAAGATTTTATGGAAAAGACCTCAAAGGTATAGGCAACAAAAACAAAAATAGACAAATATGGTTAAATGAAATGTTTCTGCATAGCAAAGAAAACCATCAACAGAGAGAAGAAATAACCCGTGGAATGAAAGAAAATATTTGCAAATTCTTTATTTAACAAGGTACTAATATCTAGAATATACAAACAAGTCAATCAAACATCTCAATGGAAAAAAGTCTCTTTAAAACGTGGGCAAAAGCCTGAAGATCTGAAGAGACATTCCTCAAAAGAATATATACAGGTGGCCTAAAATTGTATAAAAAAAGTACCAAAGTCAGAGAAATGCAAATCACAACCACAATGAGATCCCATATCACCCAAGTTAGAATGACTCTTATCAAAGCAACAAAAACAACACACACTGGTAAGCATGTATTGAAGAAGCAATTGTTATACACTGTTGGTTGAAATGTAAGTTAGTAAAGCCACTATGAAAAAGAGCTTGACAGTGTCACAAAATACTAAAAGTAAAATGACGCTATGATTCAGTAATCCCACTACCAGATATTTATCCAAAGAAAGAAATGCACTATAAAAAAGGATAACTATGTAGGTTTACTGCAACATTATTTAAAGTAGAGATGTGGGAGCAACCTAGGTAGTTACCAAAAAAAGAATGAATAAAGAAAAAGTGGTATGTATACACAATGGAATGCTATTTGGCCATACTAATGAAATATTAATTCAGCAGCATGGTGGAATTGGAGGCCTTTAGGGGTTTTTATATAGTGGGAGGTTATTACACAGTTGCCCCTGCTGTAGTACAGTAGCACAATCCCAGCTTAATGTAACCTTGAACTCCCAGCCTTAAGCAACTCTCCCACTCCAACCCCCTGAGTAGGTAGGTCTACAGATGCATGCCATCACATATGGTTTTTTAAATTTTTTTTTTGAGAGACGGAGTCTCTGTATGTTGCCCTGGCTTATTTTGAACCCCTGGCTTCACATGATGCTCCCAGTCCAGCATCCCAGAACATGAGCCACCATACCTTGTTTGAAGGTCGTTAAGTTAGGTGAAATTTGCCAGATACAGAAAGATTATATTCTTATTATTTTTCGCAAGTTCCTATCTGTGTATTGCAGCTTAAAAAGTTAATCTCGCGGAGACAGAGTTACCAAAGGCTGAGAAGGTTATGTGTGTAGAGGGAGAGTAATGAAAAGTGATTTGTTATTTGGTATAAGTATACAAATAATAGAAGATTTAAACCCTGACTTGATGATTTCATGTTATATGCATGTAACACAATTGTACATATATCACATTGACATGCACAAATATTATCAATTATAAAAAGCCACTTCTCATCCTTATTTTTCCCTTCAGAATCATGGGGCAATGATTGGAGGAAACATGATTGCTTATAAAAGATAAGATGTAGTGGATTTGAAACCGTTATTTAAACTAAAATGATTAAAAGTATGTGATTGTGGCTTATTTAATTTTCCATAATGGATGTAAAAAGGGAGAAATAAACTATTTGTATGAAAAGAAAATTATCTTATTTATTCTACTTCATCTTTTTATGCACTCTTTGAACAAATTGACAAATAGCTTGGCATGATCAGAAATCCTTTTCCCATAAAGACATATTATTGACTAGGTGATATAAATTGCAACGGTGTTGAGATTTCTAAAAATAAATGATCCTTTTTAAAAAGACAATTTCTTTTTCTGTTTCTTAAATGCAATTTTTCCTTGACGGCTTTAATCCAAATCTGAAGTTGGTTTTTCGTCAGAGTTCAATAAAGGGACAGATGTTTAAATCTCTGTTGCTCAGAGGAGAAATTAATTATGCTACATTATTGCTACCTTTAAATTCCAGAAAAACAATTAATAGTGAGGCTTAAAGGACAAACAAATATTATAAAAATATGATATTCTATATTCCAAGGACAAATTATTGTGCGACTAGGGAAGAGAAGGCAAGCAAAAATTATATGAGTTACATAAATCCCATTTATCCATGAGAGAGCTACACGGTGTTTTCTACTTGCCTTATTATTTCATGGACATTACTGGCTCACGGAGCTGAATACTATGTCCCATTTTTCAGCAAACGTCTAATTATTTTCACTACAAAACATTTTAAAAAGAAATTTGTTAAGGTGGAAATTTCATTTAAATGAATTAATACTGACATAATGGAAAAAATATTTAGTAATTTTCCTTAGAACTATGCCCTTCTTAGTGAGATTAGATGCAATTTTCTGAACAAAAAGTAGCATGAAAATTCTATTCTGATATTCGCAAAATTCTTCTTTTAAAAATACAAAAATCTGCGAAATATGATTTTATAGAAAACTTAACCTAAACCCGGCTATGCAATGTATGGAAATTAAGTTTAATTTTTTTCTTTTTAAAAGTCATTACCTTGAACTATATTTTAAGTAGAGATCGAATTTTTAACACATGGAGAGTCACATGAAGTCTTGCTAAGTGCCTTATTCTGTGTTGCCATAAGGAATACTTGAGGCTAGATAATTCACAAAGAGGAGGTTTATTTGGCTCATGGTTCTGAATATTATATATTTTTGTCACATTCTATTGTGCAGGTTATTTTTGCACAATTTTTCTATACCTAGGATAGTTCCTGTTGTATAATAGGTGTTAAATATCAAGTTTTTAATTAAGAAAATTTAAAAAATATTTTAAATATTCACTTTTCTTTAAGAATCTCATTTGTCTAAGTCCAAATTACATAAGCTTTTGAAAGCATGAACCAGCCATCTGCTTTCATGTTTAAAACAGATCTAAGAGAAAAAACATTACATAAATTTGTATTTTATTTTTGAATTTTCTTTTGAGATAAATGTATATTCATTCACGCACAGTTGTAAAAAATATAGAGCCTATGTACTGTTTACTCAGTTCCCCCAATGACATCATCGTGTAACACTATAGTAAAATATCACAACCAAGATATTTCCCACAGTACAGCCAACACGCAAAACATTTCCATCAGCACAAGGATCTTTCATGTTTTCCTTGTATTACCAAACCCACTTTACTCTGACCATCACCCCCTTTTTATCCTACTGCAAACACGAATTTGTTACTTATTTGTATAACTTTCTATGTATGCAAATATTTTTCTAAAATTTTGACAGTAAATACATTAAAGCAGTATAGACATTTGGTGGGGATTGCCATCTTAACTGTGTTGATTCTTCACATCAATGCACATGTTTCAACTACTATCCAATTTAATATTAAAGGCATGTGAATTATAAAACCAGGAAACAAAATAAGTATAATCCTCTAATACTAAGAATTAAGCCATATAGTAGTATAAAGAGCCTGCCGCTTATTTTTGATCTAACGACCCTGGTATATTTTATGTACATTTCCATCCTAAGTATTATGTGTCTTGTGTTTGGCTCTTTCATATTTTTTTTTGTGATTCAGTCTCATTGATTAGTATTTCTTTTCACAATTTTAATACATAGTTATTTAAATGAACCAAATTATGGGTTAATGCTTTCTCTGGCTTCTGTGCATCAGTTGCCAGCTTCTTGGCATAAATCTCTTTCACCTATAGGGAATGAATATTATAAGCTTCAGATCGAAAGTGGGAGTGGAAATACTGCTTATAATCCTTATTAGATATTCAGACTTGAGAAAACCCTTCAGTGTTTCTGAACCTGTTCCCTAGTATATAAAATGGGGATAATAATTACCACATCGTGATGTTGTATAGGGTAAGAAAAATGTGAAATCATTGAACCACTGCCTAGAATATGCCAGATGCCAAATAAATGTTAGTTCTCTTCCTTTCTCCCCTTAGTAACAAAATAAATATATCTAAATGAAAAAGTTCTTGTGTGGACATTATTCACCTTAACAAATCTATCTCTTCCTCCTTTATTATTAAAATCCACTGGGGGCATGTTATATCTATAGATGTACTTTATTTTCTTTTACTAGTTTCTGCATTTTACTGTCAGTTTCTGCCCCTCTTATAATAGCTTAATATCCAATTTAGCTGAAGTTTGTATTTTCTTATTTTGTGGAGGTAAGAAATTATATGTTATTAATTAAACCCTATAATTTTAGTGTATCTATACTTTTCAGGCAAAGACAGCAAAATGTAATATGCTAGAAACAGCAAAGCAGTTTCAGATTTTAAAATTCTTTCTATATTTAGATACAGTGTTTTTAAAAACCAAGAGAAGGCTATGTGGCAGCGCCCCTCTGGGAGTTGTGCTAAGGACAGGGTCACAGAAAACTGGCAACAGAATTAGACACATTGTGAATGGCAGTTGGGGTGTGTGTAGCTAGATCTACCCCATCCATGTTACCTTTAATTAGTTTATTAATTAACTTTTTGGGCTGTAAATATAGGAACTGTGTTTTCTTCTTTATCTTACCCTAGGATGAACAAGAAAGGTGTATTCTAACCTAGAAGTGTGACAACTGGATAATGGATTTTCCTGTGAGAACTTATCAGCTACTCAAAAAGAAGAACTGATCTACTTTTCACCAAGGCCTCAAAGCTCACTTCAGTAGCAGGGAATGATATCCAATGATTTATTGTGGTTTCTTGTTGAAAAATACCATTTTGTACATGATAGCATTTGGTAGCGATAACTATTTTAATATGACTGTTCTAAATATAAAATAAGAAATTTAGGGTATATTTATCTTTTGGTAATTGCACTTGTTTGTTCTTTGTATGATAATATATGATTTTTTTTTTGTTTGTTTGCTTGTTTGCTTTGAGACTGAGTCTCCATCTGTCGCCCAGGCTGGAATATAGTGGTATGACCTCGGCTTACTGCAACCTCTGCTTCGCTGTTTCAAAAGACTCTCCTGCTTCCGCCTCCTGAGTAGCTGGAAACATATGCATGTGTCACCATGCTCAGCTAATTTTTCTATTTTTAGTAGAGTAGAGCATTCACCATATTGGCCTGCCTGGTCTCGAAATACTGCCCTCGGGAGATCCACCTGCCTCGACCTCCCAAAGTGCTGGGATTACTGGCATGAGCCACTGTGCCTGGCCTGATAAAACATTTTATACACTGGTTAAAACATTAGTTAAATTTCTTCTCCTCCCTCTAAATTAGCATAAATATAAAATATAGTCCTAACTTCTATAGAAAAGTTAGTATAAAGAAAGCTTTTGGAGAAGTCAAGTGGGCTTTTCAGGACATTAGAAATGAAATTAAAAGTAAAATCAAAGTATTTTATTATTTGAATTATTTCAGTTGCTACAATGGTCTTCATTCTCACTGAATAATGGTAGTTCTCCATTGAATAGTTTCCAACTGTGAAAAACCTGTTGGTATTCTTAGTTTGAACATTGCCATTTCTTGTATGTTTTTCTTAGTTTATTGTGACAATTGGAAAAATAAATTTAAACAAAAGATCCTTAGAGTGTTACTTTTCTATTTATGTGGCTGAAATTGTATATTGGAAAAGTTTGGTCATTTCAATTCTCTTTGTGCACGAATCGGTTTACTGCATCATAACTCCGAGAGAATGATATGAAATTGCATGAGAAGTTGGCCAGAGGAAACAGTTTGATTGCACAGGTGCCCTAGTGGGTGCAGGTGTGACTTTTAATTATGTCTGTGTAATTTCTGGATTGACCCTGCATTTGTGCTATTTTTTTCAACCGATAAATTTATAAAGTCTTGATTGACTGTTCAATTGCCTCAGACAGAGTTTTTCTGAAGGCGAAACTTGATGAGGGTCAAAATTTTTGATAGTTTTCCGAATGAAGACTCTTTTGTGTAGTTGAGAATTAATTGACATGTAAAAGGTGAAGGAAAACGAGTCTACAAAAAGATGCGAAGGAAATGCTGAGAATAGATGATAGTACTTCTTTTTCTCTGCCTACGGTTTTCTTCATATTACTCTTTCAATGTATTTTCTAAAAAGTGCTAATGATAATAGCAACAGTGGCAAATGCATAAGCTTAAACTACTGTGTAATCTTATATGACTACATGTTATTTACCAGGTAGATTAAACATTTTATAATATTTAATAATTGTTATTTTATAAAGCATTAAAAAATTTCTACAGATATATTTTCTATTGATTTTTTGAGGTGGAGAAAAAGTTGATTTCTTTAAAGAGCAAGAGAAATCTGATATGCTGGGGGAAAAAACCTCTATACTATACTAAACCAAATTTTCTCTTTCCTTCGCCCAGGGAATTAAATTTTTCTGATGTAAATCCAGTTTCTGGAGACATTTACTGAGGATCACTTTTGTTGAAGGAAAAAGATGATTTTGTGAAAAATTTTGAAACTCTGTTAGAGGATTTGGATGCAGTGTGCACTGTTAGCTATTGTAACCATTTATAGTTGGAATGCACATAATATATATTACTGTTATAAAATGCCTTGTTGTGAATATTAAATAAAAACCTAAAGTGGAGATGTTACTAAACAAGATACATAGATTTAGAGAATATCATTCTTGTTCCAAATATAATATATACAAAACGGTATATATTTCTTTATACGTAATAAATGCTATATAAGCTCCTACATCTTTTACTTTCTATTTTAAAGGCTATATTAATTTCCAGTGAGAACTGATACTGATTCCTTTTCTTTTGTGTAGGCCATGTATATTACCATGTGATTAAGTGACTTTCCCCATAAGATGGTAATGTTAATGAATAGGATTTTTTCTCTTTGAGTTATAAATGTCTATGGTTGCCTGAACATGCATCATCCCTCCATATATTTACCTACTGATTCAGTTAAGACTTTGAATTTTATAAAGTTTTCCAGTTTGCTGTCTAGTAAATGATCTTGAAGGAGAAAATCATCCTTCAAAAATTTCCTTCTTCTAAGACTGAATTTAAGAAAAAATTTTCCTGGTGTTTGTCTCCAAATTCCTGAGCCATGATTTTAATTTTTTTTTTTTTGCATTATATTCATCACCTAATATATCTTTCTTCCAATAGAGAATTGCCCAATAATCATTTGTTTGCTGTTTTTTTTTGGTGATAAGTGTCATAAGTTGCAAATAACTGGCATTTGGATCTTCCAGTCTAACCTTTTGCAATATATCAATATTTTCAAGAGCCAGGAAATGAGCATGCTGAAATAGGAATCAAATTGCTGAAATCTAGAAATGGAGTGACAAGGAGTTATAGAGACACAATTTTTGGGTTTGGTGGAATTCTTGAAATATTCCAGGAACTCGTATGTGCTAATAAATACATTATTAAAATCTACGTTTTCCCCAATATTTACCACTAACACAGAGTAGAAAGAAAGGGAGTTACCACTGTGAATTACCTACCTTCTTTGAGAAATGCAGTTTCTTTAATGTGTTGAGATGTTTGACTTTATCTGATGTAAAAGGAACATGTATATTTTTTCCAAATTTTACTTTAGATTTCAGGGTACATGTGCTGGTTTGTTATTTGAGTATACTATGTGATTCTGAAGTTTGGAGTGTGTGTTATACCATCCCCATTGTACTGAACATGGTACCCAATAGTTTTTCAGCCTTTCACTCTGGCCCCAGAGGCCTCTGGGTTTTGTTGTTGCTATATTTATATTCCTGTGTATCCAATGTTCAGCTCCCAGTTAAAAGTAAGAATATGTTGTATTCGGTTTTCTGTTCCTGTTTTCATTTGCTTAGGATAATGGCCTCCATTTGGATCCCTGTTGCTGCAAAAGACATGATTTCATTCTTGTTTATGGTCGTGTAGTGTTCCATGATGTACATATACCACATTTTCAACCCAATGTAGCATTGATGAGTATCTACCTTGATTCCTTATCTTTACCACTGTGACTGATGCTGCATTAAATGTGTTGGTGCTTGCGTCTTTCTGGGAGGAAGATTTGATTTTTTTGGGGGATATACTTGGTAAAGGAGTTGCTGGATTAAATGGTTGTTCGAAGTTCCTTGTGAAATCTCCAAACTGCTTTCCATAGTAAATAAACTAATTTATATTCTTCCTAGCACTGTATAAGCATTCCTTTTTCTCTGTAACCTTGCCGGAATCTGTTATTTTTGACTTTTAAATAATAGCCATTCTGACGGAAGTGAGATAGTATCTCACTTGTGGTTTCAATTTGCATTTCTCTAATGATTAGCGAAGTGGAGGATTTTTTATTGTTTCTTGCCCAATTTTATATATCTTCTTTTGTGAAGTGTCTCTTTTTGTGTCTTTTCGTTCATTTTCTAATGGGATTATTTGTTTTTTGCTTGTTCAATTATGTAGATATCTTATGGATTTTGGATATTAGATTTTTGTCAGATGCATAGTTTGCAAATACTGGCTTTCATTCTATAGGTTGTCCTTTTATTCTGTTGATAATTCCTTTTGCTATGGCGAAGTTTTTAATTATGTCCCAAAGAGACATATTTTAATGAAAGACTCTAAAGAAGTGAAAATATTGCAAAATTAAATGTAAGTCAAGTAGTTTATTCATTTTTATTGGCAGAAAAAAACACGTAAATGGTGATTCAATGTTTGAAGTCAAATGCGGTGATAAAATAATATAAAGCTTCAACAAAATAGGCTGGTTGTAAGTGTACTCATCTTTAACTCTTTGATATTAGATTATTATCAAGAAGCTATATAGCTAAATTAAAGCTACATTTGTCTCCAGAGAACAGCTTGAGTCACTGTGGAATCTGTGTTCTTTCCAATTTTCAGTTATAAGTGTTGCCGTATTAGTAAATTTGAGTGAGGGTTATAAAGCATGTGTAATATAGTGATTAAGATTCATGATCTTAAAAGGTAGGAATTACTAAGTTTTCCCTTGTGCACCATGCATGAACATGTTGCTTTGGTTTTAATGTTAGTCTACGTTTAAAATTCCTTACCATCTTTTCAAACGTTAAAAGAATGAAATCAAATATCAAGTCTAAACATGAAACAGTACTTCTAGTATAGCTAATGGTATTGGAACTGTGAAAGTAGTCTATTAAAATATTGTATTTCCAAAACTATCCAGGAAAAATTTTGTTGTCTCAATTAGAAATTACTTTTGTAGTTGAAAGAAAAATATAAAAGTACATTTTGAAAGACATTTGTCCTTCTATATTGTAGAGCCAGATGTTTCTAGGGTTGATGCTATTAGAAAGTGAATTTTCTTATAGTAGTTTCCAATACTCATGGGACTCATTTAATGTGGTTTCTTTTCTTTTCTTTTTTCTCTCCTCTCCTCTTCTTTTCTTTCCTTTTTTTATCTTCTTTTTAAAATACGTCCTCACTCTGTCCCCCAAGCTGTAATACAGCTTTTAGGACTTCCCTCTTTGCTGAGTCTTTTCCTC
The DNA here is from genome assembly GCF_002776525.5 of Piliocolobus tephrosceles. NCBI lineage: Eukaryota > Metazoa > Chordata > Mammalia > Primates > Cercopithecidae > Piliocolobus > Piliocolobus tephrosceles. Next base: position 110,681,062 of record NC_045435.1, read on the forward strand.
AGTATTGGACTTTGATGAGTGACCAAAATCTTTGCTTAGGGCACAGAGGGAAGGAATAGTTTTACTCTCATGAGGCTGGCGATTTAAATTCTTACTATGTTTGGCTTAGACTGATTCTGAGTTACTGTCATAAGTTTCTTCTTTTTATGATGCACAGTGAAATGAAAATGTGTAGCTGTTCCTGTGGAATCAGAAAGCTATTGAAAATTCAGGCAACCCAGTAGGTTACTTCAACCTGAAATATTATATCCAGTTTATGAACAGTACTTCTAGCATTTATTCAGGAGTTAATTATGTCTATGTTTTATATGATTTAAAATCTTTGAAAATATTTTACCACTACTTACACTTGTAGTCTAACACTTATCTAACTCCATAGCTTGAAGGGATACTTATTCTTATGGACTGAATCGTGTTGACTGAAACACATATATTGAGGTCCTAATTCCTAATATCTCCGTGAAGATAAGCCTTTTCTAGAGGTAATTAAGTAAAAACAGTGTAATTACATTAGGCCTTAACCAATATGACTAGTGTCTTTATGAGAAGAGGAAATTAGAATGTAGGCTCACATACAGAAAATACCATGTGAAGACACAGGGAGAAGACCGCCATGCACTTCCCAAGGAAAGAGAACTCAGAAGGTACAACCATTGATCTTGAGCTCCTAGATCACACTATGAAAGAAGGTACTCAGTAGCATTTAATTATATTTAAATTGGTAACTGCTGAAAAATTTTCAGCATCCACTTGTAACCTTAAAGCACACTTGTAAGCTTGTGATTTTTATTATGATTTTTACCTTTTAAAATAATTTCAAAAGACTAAATTTTATTCAATTATTTTACCAGTTTCCCAACAGATAACTTGGCATAGATGTCAAGAATTTTCCTGTGCATTTGAAACGTGTGAGCTCAATTTCCAGCTCTTTCACCTTCTGGTTGGGTATTCGTGTGCTGAATGAATATTTATTATCTACAAAGACGGAACATCTCTACGTTTGTAGATAATAAATATTTAGATGATAAAAATTTAGATAAAATGTACATGTTATATATATATAAAAAGAAATGTAGCTAATCTTATATATAAATATATATTAGGTAGCTAATAACAAACTGGTAGCTAATAATTAACAATAACTTGTCATTGTTACCGTACTAACTATATGATAATGGCACAAGGCTTCTCAAAGTAATTATGTGTAGTTACCTTATGAAGTTTTTATTAATATTGAAATTCCAAACCTATTTTCTTCACCTTTAAACATTAAACTTTGTATGTATGTCTGTGTGCTTGTCGATTCCATGTTATTAAATGCTGTTATAGACTGGGTTGTGTCTGCTCAAAATTTATATATTGAAGCCACAACTCTCAATATTGCCATATCAGGAGACAGGAACTTTAAGGAGGTCATTAAGGTTAAATAAGGTTATAAGGATGTGACTCTAATTCCATATAACTTGTTTCCTTAAAAGAAGAGAAAGAGAGAGACACTTAGCTTGTGCATGCACCGAGGAAGGGCCATGTGAAGACAAAGTGAGAAGGTGGCCATCTGCAAGCCAATGGGCGAGGTCTCAGGATGAACCAAAGCTGACAGCACCTGGATATTGGATTTCCATCCAATATGGATCCATCCAATATGGATGGATTTCCATCGTCTGGAATGTCTGGAACTGTGAAAGATAAAGATCTGTTTTTTTCAAGCCACACACTATTCATAAATGCACAATATAACATTGAGTTATTAGATAAGATTGGCTTTAAAAGTCAAATGTAAAAGAAGCTCTTCCTAGGGGAAATCAAGTAAAAATCGCTGATGGTCATGAGTGTTAGGGCAACGACGGTGCCAAAAAGAATACAAATGTAGTGGCGTCCTATGAGTGCCTCCCTTCAGGGGATGGTGAATATACACCACTCGTTATGATTGCTTCTCTAGTATTCATTCAGAAAGCCAGCTATAATTACTTATTTCTGAGTTTTCATTTTCTAAGCTGAATTTTATGGATGCTGACATAGATTGATTTGCATTTAGTCTTGTTGCTTGAATGCTCTTATTACTCTTGTCATTAAAGATGAGTGAGAAATTTATGGTCTTGTTTATATTTAATATAATGTAAGTTTATATCCAATAGTAAGGAGGACAGTAAAAGAAAAGAAAAACAGGTGAAAGTCGATAGTCTAGACACATACCTCATAATGAATTATAGAAGACTGAGTATGTTTAGCCTGGAGAACTAGAAGTGAGAAAGAAAAGAAATCATATTATTTTGTTCCTCTGCTTAAAATTCTTCTATTGTTTTTATTGAATTTAAAATAATTTTAATACACATTTCATGGCTTATAAAGCCTTAAACAATCTCATCTTTTCTATTTGGAGTTTTGCCTCTTATTATACCACTCTCTTCCTCTTTCACCAAAGTCTAGCCACATTGATCATCTACATTTCTCAGGCACGTTAATTTGTTATATTTATTCCTGTTTAGTAAAATTATTATTTCTCACCTCTGACCAGAAAGTACTTATCTTGGGATCAACTCTCTATTGTTCTGTTCACAGCAAGAATGTGATATTGTCCTACTTATTTAAATTCTACCAACCTCCTCATTTCTAACGTAATGTCCACTTTTATTTTAATTTTTACATTTGTTTTTATTTTTAGTCCATCCTCACACTGGGTAAGTTTTCTTATGCAGAATTGTTCTGCCTTCTTCAAAAAATAGTTGTCTCTAGGGTCTAAATCAGCTCTAATATTCCATAAATAATTGTTAAGTAAATTATCTTAGATTATTATTTGAAAGGCTCTGATACTTTATGTGATAATGTGATACTACAAGAAGAAGAAGACGTAAAGATAGATACCTTAATGGACCGAAAATCTATCTGAGATGAACTACATGCCCACCAACCTCTTAAATAAATAAGACAAGTGATGGAGAGGCAGCGCAGCCTGAGGGATAAGAGCATGGGCTCTGGAGCCAGACTCCAGAGGTTTGATTGACACCCAGAGGCACTAGCTACCAGATTTGTGTGATAGGACAATTGACCTGTATTCCTTTTGCTCAATTCTCTACTTGGTAAAATGGAGGAAAAAAGCATTTCCATAATGGATTGTTTGAGGATTAACTGTATAATATTGGTAAAGGATTAGGGTCTGGCACACAAACACACACACACAAAACTGTATCAAATTTTTTGAATAAGAAAAGAAATTAAGTTACTAGGAAAATGTTTTGGCTACCCAGGCCAGGAAGTCTTGCCTACACTCAAAGCTTCTCATTTATTTTAGGGCTTGAAGAAATTTCTGGTGAAAACAAATTGTTTTGACTTTGCTTTTATGAGGATAGATATGTTGCAACCGTTAAAGGAAAGGGCCACTGTTAGAGGCAGGGAGGCTCTGGCATTAAGTCATAGAAGACGTGATGAAGGATAAACTGACTCACTAGCAATGGGAATGGAAAGGATGCAGCGGCAGAGCAGAGGGCTCCATGACTGGTGTTTGTTACACCTTATTTTGGATAATGTGTGGGTCTTTTCCCAATTTTATGATCAAGGGCAAGTGTTCTCTGAATCTCTTCTCTTTCCTTGCTTCACTTGTTTTCACTGTAATGGTTTTCTGGAGATTAAGTCATATCATATGAAGAAAATGCTCAGCACAGTTTTAATTCAAAATAACACAATGATTGTGGTATTGGTGTGGGTAGCTGATAGTGTCTTTTTCACTATTATATTTTTCCTATCGTGAAAGATATCAGAGAGTTCAAACTGTAAGGATTTAGTAACATATTACATGGAAAAGTTCATGAAGAAAAGCACATATTGGTTTTATGTTGGTTTTAAAATATTTAAAATTTTGGTTTTAAAATATTTAAGAGGAAATTGATCCAATTAAGAGAGGAACCCAGGAGAAGGCAATGGGTTAGGCTAATACACCCAAGAAACTTCACCTTGAAATCTAGAACAGACATTTGGCTGGTAGGTAAAATTTGGATATATTTTTCTTGGGATAGAATTTATTGAGGTAAATGGGCTCTTACAGCATGAAAAGAGTGTAGTGGGCTGTTATAGCAGGAAAGAAGAGTAGAAAAGAAAAAGATGAATTGAAAGGATTATATCAGAGGAGTTGTTAGGAAAGGAGTTAGGAGTTGAGAACACTAAGAATGAAAGGGTAAAGGAAGAGAAAGAAGGGGTAGTGCTATGAAATCCGAGGAGACATGACAAGGAGGATGTGGTCAGCAGAGAAGTCAAAGAAGACGAGCTATGAGAAGAGTCTGTGGGATTGCAGAATTTAGCAGGTTATTATAGACATCTGAGAGTATATATAGTGAACTGTAGATGTAGAAAATCGTGTCTCAAAAAAAGAGATTTTGGAAATTGTTGGCTACAAAGAAAACTCACGTAGACATTTATTGATATTTAAAATAATTATTAAGAAAGTATTATAGTTTAAAAATAGAGCCAATAAGCTCTATTTTGAAGCAGTTCCCTTTAAAGATTCTTTTGAAATTCAGTGTCATTGAAGATTCAGTTAGCAGATTTATTAAACTATCTGGATCCGAATAGTCTGAAAAGGAATTGTACCCTGGTAAGAAGGTGATGCAGAATAGAATTTTCTCTTTATCAGTCACTAGCTAAATAGTTTTGGTAAGTTGTCTAGCATCAAAAAGTCCTTGTTTTCATCAATTTACAAATGGAAATTATGTCACTTCCTCTTGGCAGGTATGAAAAATGAACTCTTATCATATTTTCTGTGCTCCCCTACCAGCAGTCAGCCCATGTGACGGCCTTTCCCTCTGCCTGTCAATGCTCCCAGCAAGTCCACTGCTTGGGTATATTTCTTAGATATAAGATCAAATCAGCTAGCTTGAAACTAGGCCTGCACAGGCCAAAGCTTCCTGAAAAGAAACACTTTCATCCATGTTCTAATATCTATTAATGGCACAGCTCTTTTTCCAGTCACCCCACCTCAGATCGCTGTCATCCGTGATTTTTCCTTCCTTTATTTCTTAGAACAGTGAATTTGTGACTGTTAATAACATGAGTTTGGGGTCAGAAATCTTAGACTCAAAAATTGTCTCCTTTTATTACTGGATATGAGAACATATTCAAGTTATTTTACATCTAAGAAACTGCATTTCCCCATCTGTATGATGTACATAACATTACCACTTATAGGTAGTAATCACAATAAAGTGAGGATTACATGAAATAACCCATGGGGTGTACTTAGCCCAGGGCCTATGCATAATAAAGGTTTAATAAATGTTAGTTACTGCATTAATTACTAAATTAATTAATTACTAAAAGTAATCAGAGAAAGGAAGGAAAGCTATGCGGCTGTTGTTAAAAGGCTACATAACATACTGTCAAGGAGTCCATCTGTACACTTTTCGAGATTCTTCTTGACTCTATTTTCTACTATTACTAAGCAATCGTTATGGAGTGTATTACTTTACTACATACTGCTGAATTAGGTAGATCAAAGTAAAACGAACCTGATCTCCTATGGAGTTATTTTAGAAAGATATATACGCAGTGTATTTTTACTTTAAGATTCTTTCTATCAAAACTGTGTTTCTGGGAAAAATAGTTACCTTCACATACATATCTTCTCCTTGTGGCTGCAACTATATTCGGAAAACATTGAAAAAGAAATACAATCGCTTGATGATAATTCACATTTTAATGGCGCTATTAAATATTACATTAATAGCTCATTTGAACTGATTTGCACACATGAAAACATTTTTAAAGTGAGAAAGATTTGTGTTTGAGAAAGATTTGTGTGGATTTAATTAATTAACTACTGAAGAATTTAGAACATATAAAATATATTATATGGGTATTTTATTTTTGTTGTCCAATAAGAGAGTCGGTTTTTTTAAAGTACACAAAAATGTGGGAACGTATTTTATTTTCTAAAGTTTAATCTTGCAAAGGTTTTTTTTAGTGGAAACCTTTTTTTTAAAGATTAACCTTGTAAAGCTTTTTGTTAAAAATAGTTTATTCTTGTGTTTTCATGAAAAGAGAGAAATTTTCTGATATGAGGTTTACACTTGCATTTTCTATTTAATCAGGCAAACAATTTTAATTAATTCACGTAGTCGCCTCTATGGTGTCTGTGCCCTTCAGGGACTTTTTCATTATGAATGAAAATGTGTTCCTAAAATAATGAGAATGTCATTATCCTGCTTTATTCTTTCAGGTGGTCAGGAAGAGAACAACAAATCTTTGATGGTGAGGAAATTATTTTTAATATACAGTAATAGAATTAACTGTAGTATTTCTGAGCCTCATTTTCTTGATCATGCTCAAACAATGTTTCCCTGTGCATGTCAGTGAAGATGATGAGGGCATGGATGTAAAGAAAAGATTAACTAAAATCTTTTATATTTCACATTTTCAAAACATAGATGGGGCCTTCTTTTCCAATTACATTTCATACAGAATACACACCTGTTTGTTTAAAAATGTGAGTTTCATAAAATGTAAATAATAGCCTCTAATAGGCATCTAGGCATGGGAAGCAGAGCATGCAAAGGTATAGAGGCTAGAAATATTACCCATTTAGGGAATTACTTCTAGATTATTGAAAACTAGATAAGAACTGAAGATGCTGCTGCAGAACTAGAGGTAATGGAAGTCTTTGTACTCAAAGTTTCAATTTCATTCTATAGCAAAAGATACTTGTTAATCATTCTATAGCAAAAGATACTTGTTAATCAAATTTTGAAAATTAATGTTGGAAAATTTTACTGAAAATATTTCAGTGAAGTAATTACTGAAAACTAGATAAGAACTGAAGATGCTGCTGCAGAACTAGAGGTAATGGAAGTCTTTGTACACAAAGCTTCGATTTCATTCCATAGCAAAAGATACTTGTTAATCAAATTTTGAAAATTAATATTGGAAAATTTTACTGAAAATATTTCAATGAAGCAAGCTCCTATTTCCCCAAGCCCTCATTTCTTAACATACCTAGTATAATGATTGAAATTAAATATGTCCCAAGCCAAATTCAGTTACAGGTACTGGCCTCTGTACTTTATTTCTGACCTCATCGACACATACGTTAATTGCTGCAGTGTGTGCTATCTGCTATCCATGATTCTAGCCTTGAGAACAGCAAAAGATTCCTCACATTACAGCTAGACTACTTTTTCTAAAGCATGTCTTTCACAAACAGCCATAGCTCTTTAGTAGCCTTCATGTCAAAACTGAGAGTCTTTTTCTTTCATGACCCTTTGCAATCTGTTCATTGTGAAAGTTTTAAGCCTCATCAACTAACATTCTCCCACGAACTCTATGTTCCGTCCACACGAGTCTGTCAAGTTTTCTTTAACACTGCTTGCTCTGTTACCCTTCCATCCTCCTACATGTACATGTGTTTATTCCACTGTGAATCCTTGCTCTGCCAGCAAACATTTTCTTTCAAGACCCAAATATTGCCTTTAAATGAAATTTCCTTTGCCATCCAAAGACAGAGCCTGTCTCTCTCTACTGAGAGATTTCACAGCATTTAAATTTTTCTTTAATTACAATAGAAACACATTACATTGGGGTTTATACATCTGTCTGTTCCGGAATACAGACTTCAATGACACAGACTTTAGTCCCTCCACACCCTTCAGTTCCTAGTATACTACCTGACTCTTCCAGATGCTATGAAAACATTTAAAATATTCTAATAAAGCTTTAAAAAGGATTTTCAGTGCTTTTATAGCTAGCATGTTAATTTTACAGATGTGAAAATTTAGGCTGAAAGATATTTGATTTGTTCTCTGCTACGTTGCTTATAACTGGCGGACTGGGAATTGATACCATGTATTTTGATTTAAAAAATTCCTATTTTTAAAGCTTAACATAGTTTTCTTTGTAAACTAACAATATTAAGGAAAAATTAAGGAAAATGTTTAATGTACGTAAGCACTTATATTTCAAGCAGAATTTTTTTTTTATAACCTAAATTATGTTTTCATGATCTGAGACTCTGTCCGTAGTCTCAATGAAGAGCAAAGATAAAACTTCATTTAATGCTCATAAAGAATGATGATCTCTTAGTAAATATATGTATTGGTAATTTATTTTCAGTAAGTTAAATTTTACCTGATACAAAAAGCCTTCTTGTGATTATCAATTTTTAATCAAATGTATGAGTGCCATAAATTACAAATAGTTCATACCTTCTCATCAAATTTATTGAGGTACGGATGGTAAGAAAGTACTAAAAATGTTACAAATTGCTGCTTTTCTAAATGTCCTCATTACATCTTTGCAGTATATGTAAAAGAAACACACAATTTTATATCATTACCCCTTTTGTTAAATACATCAAGAAGGTTTACAAAATGGAAAAAGCCCATTTTTTTCTTTGGAAAATTTACCCAAAATTTGGTTTGACTTTGGGCATGGGGCACCATTCTTTAAATTTTTTCTTCAAATACTTGGGTACCAAATTATAATAAAAATAAGTTTTAGCGACACAAACAGAATATTGGCATTGACAATGTGTCTCTGTTGCTTAATGTTGCCCTCTTTGCAGGAGTAAAAGGAAGAGTAACAACAACAAAACAAATTTTAGCCTTTGATCGCTGTCTCTTGGTATCTTGAACATTCTTTTTCACTGCTTTCATGAAAGTCAGTTAAGTCTAACAAATGCGAGGAAAAAATTCTCCAATTTTGGCTATGTCATAAAGGACACCAGTGACATTTTAGAGTGGTCTAAGTTGGTAGTTTCTAAAACATCCATCTATAAAATTTAAGATGCAGCTCGGTTGCTGTCTTTTTGTGCATTAAAGACTTTAACACATATTTTAAAATGTTTTTGCAAAGCAAGTTGTGTTTTTAATCTGTAAATAATGGGAAAAGAAGAAGAAAAGCAATGTGAATTAGAAGCCAGCAGAAGACATAACAGAGAAGATTATTTGTCACAGCAGACAATTAGGGAAGACAAATTGTTAGGTCAAAATTAATGAGACTATAAAAATAAAATAATTACCTTATGTATAAGCAATTCCACTTCCGGGTATGTACCCAAAGATTTGAAAGCGGAGTCTTGAGGAAATATTTGTAATATCCATATTCGTAGTAGCATTATTCACACTAGGTAAAACATGGAAGCAACTGAGTATACATGGACAAAGGAATGGAGCAGCAAAATATGATATAAACATACAAGGTAATATTATTCCGTATAAAAATCAAGAAAATTCAGACTTATGGTACGGTATCTTTGAAGACACTAAGCTAAGTGATATAAAACAATAAAAAAAAAAATACTCTGTAATTCCGCTAATATGAGTCACCTAGCATAGTAGTCAAAACCATGGGTACAGATAGTGGAATGGTGCTTGCCAGGTGCTGGAGGGGACGGGGGGAGTTATGTTTTATGACTGTAGAGTTGCCGTTTTACAAGCTGAAAAGTGTGAATGAGATGGATGATGGAGATGATTGCACAACATAATGATTCTACTTAACACTGAACTGTATACTTAGAAATGGTTGAAGCAATACAGTTTGTTAAGCATATTTTACCAATTTTTTTTTTTTTAAAAGGGAACCTAAGTGAATGCTCTAGCATCATGAGATTTTTGTAAATGACTTTGCACATCGTTGTTCTACCCCCTTTTCCGCTTATGCCGTTACTATTGGTGTTTGACTTTTACGGTCACAAATTTGCAAGCACAAATTACCCTAAGAGCGATAAATTCTTGCTGAAAGTATTTGAAATTTCAGAAGTATTTTAAAAGTTGTGCTGAGGATTCACAAGCAAGGAAATAAAATAAAAGTGAAATTGACCAAATCAAATGTACTGATAAAAAGAATTGTAGTGATGAAACATGCAAGGTAGCCATGGGAAATAATCTCAGAAAAAGTTCACAAATTGAAATGAACAATTCAATAATTATGAACATAACACACAAAATAGCTACATTTCTTTTTGTGATAGTAAGCTTTTTTAAAGTTATATTTTAAAGCCAGGCTAATAGGAAAACACAGGATTACAAAACCACACATTTGAAAAATCATCTTTTAATCAAACTTCATAAGAATATGATGAACTAAAAATCATGCATTTGCCGTTTTATGCTCTAAAAGGAGTCTATATTGATTTCCAATACAGGTTTCAAGTGAAGAAAATATATAATGACAGAGAAATGTAACTTAAACGAAGAACAACTTCACTTTCACTTGCTGCTTTCCAACTTTCCTGTGATTTAAAAACCTAATTGTCTGGCATTTATCTGCATCAAATTCCAGTGGTTTCAGGAATCTGAATTTGTTACTCAACTTGTCCACTTAGTAAGTGTCTAAAATACAGTTTTCCTACTGTAATTTCATTACTGAACTATTTTTGTTCCATCTATTTTGCCTGTAGTAGATTAGGATTCTGCTGAAATGAAATATGAGGGAAAATGTAAACACAGAGCCGTATGATGTCGAATACAGGTAATGTCTCTGTGAATATTGGATTGAGTTTTTTTTGTATCAACTTTTTTTCTTTTTTCTTAATAAAACTATGCTACATTACCTGTGCAGGACTTACAGCAGATGCATCTTATACCTCTAGCTACTTGGGAGAAAAGGGGAAAGCAAATCGAAAAAAATTACCAAACAGGATCAATATGCCCGCTCTAAACATATCACAACTGGCAGTTGCAAGAGTTTTCAAACTATTTTTAAATAATATCTCCAAATACTCAGAAACCTGTCACCTCAGCCACATATGTTCTTGGACTAAATCCATCAGCACTTTTCCCCTTTTGTAGTGAAGTGAGAAAAAGAGGGTAACACTGAACAATCCCTAACAGAGAGAGCCCTAGCATTGACCTCTGTTGGCATAACTTGTCTTTCATTTGTTTCTTACTAAGCTGTAAAACCTTTGTTTTTAATTTACTGATTTGAAATTCATGAGCTTTGCAACATCTTCACATCAGGACAAATAACCCCCTGCTGTTGAAATCACTTGCATAATTTATAACTTTCAAAATTGGAATTGCATTATTGCCTCCTTGCAATTACGCTGTATTCAAGCCTTTCACCTTATTTAAAGTCTTTAATTTTTCTTGATTCTTAAGAATTTCTAAACTTCTAATGGGCTCATTTGAATGGCTTGGAATGCTACAAAATCTATTCTTATTTCTATAATAATTTAGAACTGTAAGTATATCCAGATTATGTTCAAAGTCAAACTATTGCAAATGTTACTTATATACTGATTTGGGTTTAAAAATCAGATAGTAACATTCCAAAACAAGTGTTATCAATACCTAAAAGGAAATTCCTCTTTAACGTGTTGGTGGTTGTCTTTACTATGCTTCCATAGTGCTTTGTATATATTTCTATCCTGAAAATAATTTTATTATTAAAATTATCTGTTTGTAAATATCCTCCACATGGGAGTCCTTCAAATATTTGAAGACAGCCACAATTCCTCCTTTATCTCAGCTTTACATAAAGTATCCTCTGTATTTTTCGTATTATAAAATGATTTCCAGACTACTCACGTTTTTATCTGCATACTTTCTTCAGTAATACATTTTAATGAAATATTTATATTTTTGATTAAAATCATAAACAGAGAAAAAAATTAGAAATCGTTAGAAAACATCCAAAAATATTCAGTGGTTTCTTTAGTTTTTCCATTTAAAAATATGTATGAATTAAAATGTAAAGCCCTGTTTTCTGACTTCCAGTTTCACACGGTAACCTCAGGCAGTAGTTTGAGTTTAATTCTTCTATGATGTCATCTTTGCTTATTCAAACATGCTTAGGCACATACACACACACGCACTCAGGCACACAGACACGTATTTTGCAGTTGATCTATTTTTTTAAAAAAGGAATCTTGTTATAGTATTGCTATGCCTTTCTTCCCCATGAAATATCATCAGTTGTCGTTTTTGTCTTTTGTTTACACTTTATCAGTGGATGTTTTAAAAAGTAACTCCAGGACTAAATATAAATTCAGATAAAATACATTAAATTTTAAAATAATTAAAATTAAAATAATCATGTATTTACTATAGATGACCACAGGTAGAGTATGGATATTCTTAGCAATGAGACAATGGTCAGTTATTACTTCAAAAAGTCAATAAGAGAAAAAAAGATAAATTTAAAAAATCAAAATGCAGCTAAACCAGGCACTAAGAATAAAGAATTTCTGCTAAATATTCTTAGAGAAAGGACTCAGAGGAATATGTAGAAAACATATTTTTATAAAATATGTAATTATAAATTTCACTTGGTTTTTTTATTTACAGTGTTTCTTGCTATAGGCAATGCCCTCACAGCAAAGTCTAGAAAAGTAAAGGCAATTTTCTAGGAAATAAAGAATTTTATATTCTCGATACCCAGAGTTCTGTTTGTTTGTTTAATTTATAAATGGTAGAAATAGTAGAGTTTAAAACCTCTGGAGGAATAAATATTTGTAAATCTTTTCAGTAATCTTTTATACATATATAAAATATATGAATATATAGTATATGAATAATTATATATATACACTGTATATATATAATATATAATGTAGTGTATATTCATATATATGCACCTTTAAAGGTAAGAATACCAAAAAGTATATGAGAAAGGAAAAGAGTAAATCAAGAAGCTTTAGCTTGGTAGATCACAGAAGGTTGATTAGGAATTTTTTTGTATATACTGTGTGTATATATGATTATATGTTATAATCATATATATGATATATAATACTCTTATATGATAATATATAACTATACTGTAATTCAATGTTAGATAGTCATAAAGTTGTGGTTAAAAATCATCTGTCATTATGAGGATGGTCTAAACCATAGACTTAGGATTGTAATTGTGATAAATCTGATCACATTCCAACTCCAGTGTTTCTAAGCTGTCTATAAATATAGTCTTCCCAGTACCGAGTATGGAAGGATAATTATTTCCATTGACCTGGCAATTATGCCTCCATTAATATTGACTAAATTACTTATGAGTGGTTAAATATGCCCAACCTGAATTGCTTCTGCCTAATTTCTACTACTTCTTCCAAACTTTATCCCCCCAGGGAAAAAGATACACTATTTGTTTTCATAGCAATTTTTCAGAGTCCAGGAAAAAAAAATCATGGGATACTGTTATAAAATATCATAGTAAGCAAACATTCCTGGGATCACACAACTGCAAAACAGGCATATCAAATGGTAAAGGAATTGCTGAAGTTATTCTGCTGCTGAATACATTTTACCAGAGACAGCTTTGCTAAGCTTACTGCAAAATCAGAATGTGTTAGATGTCTACATTAAGAATCTCTGTTGGAAATGGCAGAAGGAGTAAACCTTGTGTAGGCCAGTCATTCCCTGTATGCAGAATGACATGCTTACTGTTGAGGGCAGCCCCAAATGCCACCAAGAACTGTGTTGTCGGGGAGACCGGTGAAAGTGGTGTAGACTGAAATTATTTTTCCTCTCTGTAGACAACAAACGAGCAGGCCGTTTCTGTCAGCCTGATAGGCATGAAGATAGAAAAGGCAGGATATCTGAAATGAGAGAAGAGTCAGGATCATCCTGGAACATGCCCAAAATAGGAGGACCTAGTGGTAGCTATGGGGGTCAGAGAACGCTGGAGACATAGGCTTTGTTTCTTTAGGTAGGTAGTGGTAGGGAGGCATGAGCAGCAGATGAGTAGAGAGGAGAAAATGTAGCTGAACATTTAGACTGAACTAAGCATCTAAGCCAAATTCCAGAAATCATGTATAGGATACAGCATTCAGATCAGGAATTCCTACAAACGAAAGCAGCCAAGAGCAAGCAACCTTGTTCTACTTCCAAAAGACCCATTTTTTTTTGTCAATTAGCATGCTCCATAAAATAGAGATATTTACTAAAAATATAAGAAACCCCGATTTTTGTTTCATGCATTTAGGTAGTCAACTTTGTAGGCTCTAGAACTGTTGAGTATGAAAAAGAATCAATAAAATTAATTGAAAATTTTAAACTAAATCAAAACCATGTTTTTTGACTTCTGTTAGTTTGAAATGTTTTACACACAAAGAAGTTCGAATTGATCTAATTACACGAAAAATAAAAGAAAATGAGTTGCTATATAGAACTGTTAACAGATTTGGGTCCCAATCCTGTTTAGAAGCAGCTTCTAACCCTTACATTGAGAATAGATTTTATAACTAAGGACAAATCACTTCACTTTCTGTACCTCAATTCTAATATTCTTCAAATATAAGTTGGTATTAGGCTGCCACCAAGGGCATTTTTAGGAATATAAATTTACAATACTAGTAACTAAGGAGACACATTTTCTAAGAAAAAAAGAGAGAGATTTATTATTACTGACATTCTAAATTTATAATCCCAAATAGAGTTGATAATTTTTTTTTGTATCCCACAGCCAGTTGGGATTACTTATTTCTAGTAACATTTACTGTCAAAGAATATGACTTGTTAAACCTTAAGAAATCAAGAAAATATTGGGATTACTTTAAACTCTCTACTCTGAAACACCAAGCTAAAGCATCTTGACTTACTCTATTTTTTCTCATACTTTTTTAGAATTTTCATTTTTAAAGGTACATAAAATCTTTTGAAATATATTACCTGTGCAAACAAGAAAACATAAAGCTAGAAATAATTAATAATTTTTGTTGAATATTTTATTTTCTTTGCATATTAAACTCCATGATGATATTTATTTTTCTTTTTATTGTCCAATGACTGAAAGAGACATTTTACAATTCTACCTGCCTTATGATGTCTTTGATATTTATAATACAGGAAAGACTGTAATTTTCTTGCAATCAAAAAGGCCTAATATTTAACGCCTTAGAGAAAAATATTGATGTCCAGTCTGAGCAATGAGTGTTTTTTATCTAACTAGTCTGGATAAAACTTACCACACATCATTGATAAAAATAAGGTGTTCATAAAAATATTTTGCAAGTTGAGGAATGCCTATATTTACTTAATGTATTTTCTTTTCTTTTCTTTTTTTTTTTTATTATACTTTAAGTTCTAGGGTACATGTGCATAACATGCAGGTTTGTTACATATGTATACATGTGCCATGTTGGTGTGCTGCACCCATCAACTCGTCAGCACCCATCAATTCATCATTTATATCAGGTATAACTCCCCAATGCAATCCCTCCCCCCTCCCCCCTCCCCATGATAGGCCCCAGCGTGTGATGTTCCCCTTCCCGAGTCCAAGTGAACTCATTGTTCAGTTCCCACCTAAGAGTGAGAACATGCGGTGTTTGGTTTTCTGTTCTTGTGATAGTTTGCTAAGAATGATGGTTTCCAGCTGCATCCATGTCCCTACAAAGGATGCAAACTCATCCTTTTTTATGGCTGCATAGTATTCCATGGTGTATATGTGCCACATTTTCTTAATCCAGTCTGTCACTGATGGACATTTGGGTTGATTCCAAGTCTTTGCTATTGCGAATAGTGCCGCAATAAACATACGTGTGCATGTGTCTTTGTAGTAGAATAATTTATAATCCTTTGGGTATATACCCAGTAGTGGGATGGCTGGGTCATATGGTACATCTAGTTCTAGATCCTTGAGGAATCGCCATACTGTTTTCCATAATGGTTGAACTAGTTTACAATCCCACCAACAGTGTAAAAGTGTTCCTATTTCTCCACATCCTCTCCAACACCTGTTGTTTCCTGATTTTTTAATGATTGCCATTCTAACTGGTGTGAGATGGTATCTCATTGTGGTTTTGATTTGCATTTCTCTGATGGCCAGTGATGATGAGCATTTTTTCATGTGTCTGTTGGCTGTATGAATGTCTTCTTTTGAGAAATGTCTGTTCATATCCTTTCCCCACTTTTTGATGGGGTTGTTTGTTTTTTTCTTGTATATTTGTTTGAGTTCTTTGTAGATTCTGGAAATTAGCCCTTTGTCAGATGAGTAGATTGCAGAAATTTTCTCCCATTCTGTAGGTTGCCTGTTCACTCTGATGGTAGTTTCTTTTGCTGTGCAGAAGCTCTTTAGTTTAATGAGATCCCATTTGTCAATTTTGGCTTTTGCTGCCATTGCTTTTGGTGTTTTAGACATGAAGTCCTTGCCCATGCCTATGTCCTGAATGGTACTACCTAGATTTTCTTCTAGGGTTTTTATGGTATTAGGTCTAACATTTAAGTCTCTAATCCATCTTGAATTAATCTTCGTATAAGGAGTAAGGAAAGGATCCAGTTTCAGCTTTCTACTTATGGCTAGCCAATTTTCCCAGCACCATTTATTAAATAGGGAATCCTTTCCCCATTTCTTGTTTTTCTCAGGTTTGTCAAAGATCAGATGGTTGTAGATGTGTGGCATTATTTCTGAGGGCTCCGTTCTGTTCCATTGGTCTATATCTCTGTTTTGGTACCAGTACCATGCTGTTTTGGTTACTGTAACCTTGTAGTATAGTTTGAAGTCAGGTAGCGTGACGCCTCCAGCTTTGTCCTTTTGACTTAGGATTGTCTTGGCAATGCGGGCTCTTTTTTGGTTCCATATGAACTTTAAAGCAGTTTTTTCCAATTCTGTGAAGAAACTCATTGGTAGCTTGATGGGGATGGCATTGAATCTATAAATAACCTTGGGCAGTATGGCCATTTTCACGATGTTGATTCTTCCTATCCATGAGTATGGTATGTTCTTCCATTTGTTTGTGTCCTCTTTGATTTCACTGAGCAGTGGTTTGTAGTTCTCCTTGAAGAGGTCCTTTACATCCCTTGTAAGTTGGATTCCTAGGTATTTTATTCTCTTTGAAGCAATTGTGAATGGAAGTTCATTCCTGATTTGGCTCTCTGCTTGTCTGTTACTGGTGTATAAGAATGCTTGTGATTTTTGCACATTAATTTTGTATCCTGAGACTTTGCTGAAGTTGCTTAT
>NC_045435.1:110998336-111121295 GCF_002776525.5 Piliocolobus tephrosceles
AAAGTTCATATGGAACCAAAAAAGACCCCGCATTGCCAAGATAATCCTAAGCCAAAAGAACAAAGCTGGAGGCATCACGCTACCTAACTTCAAACAATACTTCAAGCCTAGAGCAACCAAAACAGCATGGTACTGGTACCAAAACAGAGATGTAGACCAATGGAACAGAACAGAACCTTCAGAAATAATTCCACATATCTATAGCCGTCTGATCTTTGACAAACCTGAGAAAAACAAGAAATTGGAACATGATTCCCTATTTAATAAATGATACTGGAAAAATTGGCTAGCCATAAGTAGAAAGCTGAAACTGGACCTTACCTTACTCCCTATATGAAAATTAATTCAAGATGGATTAGAGACTTAAATATCAGACCTAAAACCATAAAAACCCTAGAAAAAAACCTAGGTAATACCATTCAGGACATAGGCATGGGCAAGGACTTCATGTCTAAAACACCAAAAGCAACAGCAACAATAGCCAAAATTGACAAATGGGATCTAATTAAACTAAAGAGCTTCTGCACATCAAAATAAACTAACATCAGAGTGGACAGGCAACCTACAGAATGGGAGAAAATTCTTGCAATCTACTCATCTGACAAAGGGCTAATATCCAGAACCTATGAAGAACTCAATCAAATTTACAAGAAAAAAACAACCCCATCAAAAAGTGAGCAAAGGATATGAAGACACTTCTCAAAAGAAGATGTTCATACAGCCAACAGACACATGAAAAAATGCTCATCATCACTGGCCATCAGAGAAATGCAAATCAAAATCACAATGAGATACCATCTCACACCAGTTAGAATGGCAATCATTAAAAAATCAGGAAACAACAGGTGCTGGAGAGGATATGGAGAAATAGGAACACTTTTACACTGTTGGTGGGACTGTAAACTAGTTCAACCATTATGGAAAACAGTGTGGCAATTCCTCAAGGATCTAGAGCTAAGAATACCATTTGACCCAGCCATCCCATTACTGGGTATATACCCAAAGGATTATAAATCATGCTGCTATGAAGACACATGCTCAGATATGTTTATTGCAGCACTATTCACAATAGCAAATAGTTGAAATCAACCCAAATGTCCATCAGTGACAGACTGGATTAAGAAAATCATATACACCATGGAATACTATGCAGCCATAAAAAAGGATGAGTTCATGTCCTTTGTAGGGACATCAATGCAGCTGGAAACCACCCTTCTCAGCAAACTGTCGCAAGAACAGAAAACCAAACACCATATGTTCTCACTCATAGGTGGGAATTGAACAATGAGATCACTTGGACACAGGAAGGGAAATATCACACACAGGGGCTTATTGTAGGGAGTGGGGAGAGAGGGAGGGATAGCATTAGGAGATATACCTAATGTAAATGACTAGTTAAAGGGTGCAGCACACCAAGATGGCACATATATACATATGTGACAAACCTGCATGTTGTGCACATGTATCCTAGAACTTAAAGTATAATAATAAAAAAAAGAAAAAAAAAGATGTACATTTTACACTATATAAATGAGTACATGACTTCTAGTTGAGGTTCAGTAGTTAATATTGAATTACTAATGATTTGAAAATTGATGATATATCAAATTTCATCATAAGCCAGAAAATACACTTCTACCTTCTTCATCATCTCCATGGCCATTTGAAATAGAACATAGAAGGAGATTGGTGATAAATATATAAATTGGCTTATATAAATTTTTGTTCAAGAAAGACCAACTGGCCATCTGGGAAGAGAACTGGAAACCTCTACTTGTCATTCATTTCTGATGTTAAGTAGTTTCATAATCTTAAACAAATTGCTTGTCTCACTGGACCTTGTGTTAAGTAAATGTTAGACCTGTAAGGAAGCTAATAGGAAACTTGTCCAAATGCTTGCTATACTGCCAGCAACAAACCTAACCTATTTCCTGGAAGAAGTCACTCTTCCTTTGGTTGAAGCCTTCCGGTTGTAATAGAGGCCCTTTCCATAAGAACAGGCCATTAAAGTGAACAATTTGAGGCTTGACTGGAGGTCAGATTTTAGGCAACAATAATTTTGCCTGGTTCAATTTACCACATCCACACAAATATCTACCAAAAATTCACCCTAGCACAAGAGCCCTCCAAGTATGTGTAGGTGATTGTACTTGAAAACTCTCATGGGATCCTCACATAGATTATTTTTTACCTTTAAAATATCTAGCTCATTAAATCATTTTTTAAAAAATCTTCACACTTCAAAAATCCTTCTTTATCCTATTAATTCTTTGTGTAAACCCTTATTTAACATTCCTTTTAAAAAAAATTGGCATCTGTAATAGAATATAGAATTCCAAGACCAGCATGACTCTTGAGTAAGAGTATTACACATTCTATAATGATGACAACTCTTCTTTTGCAGAAGCTAAACTTACATTAGAGAGGACTGTTTTGTTTTTATTTTGTTTTTATTTGTTTAATAGCCATGTCATTCTAATGGTTCACACTGAACATGCAAACTGCTAAATTTGTATATATTTTAGCATACAAATTGCTATCCACTAAATTATTATCTTACACTTTCATAAACAAATGTTTAACACAAAATTCAGAAGTCAGCTTTTTGTCTCTCATGTAAACATTACCATTACCACGCCAGTATGAAGGACAATTTTAAAGTAGACTTTTGTCATTCCAGATGTATGTTTGTCCTAACATGTCACCTCGTAGTCACACTCTTGATACTCTTCAACTGTCAAAATGGAAATTTGGACAATATAGGACACACGTACCTTCAGATACACTTTGGAGATTAGTTTAATTAGATATAAATAAAACTAATTTTATCATGATGTAGCACTCATTTACTTTAAATCTTTCTGCAATACACTTAAGATTTGTTCGACGCCTTGCTGAAAGCAGTATGTGACCTGTGATCTTGCCTTGATTATTATCAATCTACAAATTGTATCAGAAAATGAAATGAAGTTGAACAGATTTTCTATATTAAATAATTCGTTTTCTAAATGTCCACAGACTACTTGCTAAATAATCTTTTCTATTTAGTCTGCTGTTCTAGATTAGGGTTCTCGATCTTGGTTGTATATTAGAATCACTGGGAGTTTTGAAAATATAACAATGTCAAATCTTTTCCCAGATCAACTAAATCAATCTCTATTAGTGGGGCCTGAGCGTCAGTGTATTTGTAAAGCTCCACAGGTGATAATGGTAGTTTCTAAGGGAACATTTGTCCAAGTAAAATTAGACTACTGGTGGCTCAAGTTGAATTTAGCTAAAATTCAAATTATTTTATGTGGTATACTGACTTAAATGATTATTAATTGAATAATTAAATTATATAAAAATCATATTTTTTAATTTTAAAATTTAATTTCATCTAGAAAGATGTCCAGTTTGGTATTGCTATTCATTTAACATTTTTTTTAGTAACACTTGCTAATACTCCTAGTTTTGTGTGTGTGTGTGGAAAAAGGTCTCAGATTCAAAGGTTTGGCAAGCAGGAGCATTTAGAATTTTACAAAACGATTTTGTATTCATTACATGCATCATAATAGTTCTATTAGTAGTAAGTGATACTTGGTTTCCATTTATAGAAGTAATCAAAATGTCCTTTTTAAAACAAATACTAACAGTATGCAGAAATGACTGAAATTCTGACAGTTTGGAAAAACTAGTCTCATTTCTGGAATCTACCTGTTATTTTTCCTCTTTTAAAAATATCAGAATACTTTTCAGGTCTTTTTTTCTTTAGTCTTTTTTCATAATTGCACTCTAAATACTTATGAAATGCTACTTAGTAACTTCAAACTCATTCATTGTTTAGGGCTAGAGATAAGGCATTTGAATGCAACCTAGTTCTTGCTTAGCATTTTGTCTTCTATTTTGGTTTTCAATGCCCTTGGCCATCACATTTCAGCTCAGCAAATCAAACACTGATTCTAGTTTTATCTCAGTTCAATAAGCCTCTTAAGAATGTTCAATTTTTTTTTTAAGTTAAATCGGAGTAGAAATTGCATAATTCCACTTTCCCCTCTTTTATCTTTCCCAAATGGTAAGTTTGTGTTTTCTTGTGTTCACACTGAGTGCAAAATATAAAAGCTCTTTTGATCTTTTTAAAAATTATTTCCAGAACTTATGTATTTTATAATTTATTATATTACCAGTTTATGTAGTTCATGTCTCTATTGTGAATAGGATCTTTTTAATAGGTCACTTTTATAGGTTTTTCTTTACTTTTCAAATTTCTTATTAAATTTTGTTAAGATTTAAAAAACAAAGAGAAGTTCAATTTCTAAATCTTATTTTGGAGACCATCCTCTCAAGTACCCTTAATTTATACGTGAGGAAAATGATAACAAGCAAATGAATAATGGTAAATAAGATATTTGTCATACACTTAATATTACAAGAATTTTTTAAGTGCACTAATCATATTATTGCACTTATTACTCTCAAAAAAATACTATGAGGCAGATATTATTTTATCTGCATTTTACAGGTAAATATATACATGTATATGAAATGAGACATAAAAAAACTCTAGCTCATAATTACCAAAGCTACTTTCACTTCAATGGTATAAAAGTGGCTGAAACAGAACTACCTATCAGGCTTGCTGAAGTCTGGCTCTCGTTAAACTACAAACATTCCAAATGCAACAGGGAGGTTCTCATGTAGTCATGATAGCTCATTTCAATGTGTTCTCTTTTTTCCTCAGTAATTTGTGTGTGTATGTGTTTTATAATCTCGTATATTCATGGAGCTATGTCATTAACTAGAGCAGGGTTTCCTAACAGGGACTCCATCAACATTTTATGCTGGATAATTGTTGTGGTGGGCAGTCTTGTGCATTATAAGATGTTTAGCAGTATCTCTGGCCTCTACCAACCAGATGCCAGTAACAATTTAGATCTATGCCTCATTTCATATTTGCCTTCTTCATGTTAAGATTTCATATTAATCTTATCATCCTTAATCTCAGCATTGTTATACAGAAATAAAAGAAAATTAATTTGATTCTAAATTCACTTTCTGGTTTTTACTAATAAATAGTATGTATCTGTACCATTTTTTTTTCTTTTCTGTATTTTCACTTGATACCCACCATAAAATTTATTATTGCCCTTTCCTTGTGGCATCCATTTCCTTCTTCAGATTTTAGAATCTTCTTGATTATGTTAGTGATTGTACTGAAAAATGTGGTCTCTGTAAACCCATGAGATGTACTTTTTCTCTGCAGGCATTAGCGGCTTTATTAACGTAATCGTGGTCTAAAAAACCCAAATCCTGTTCTTTGATGCCATTTAAGTAACCAGCTGTTCATTTCGTATATCCTCTTTTCTCTTCCAAAGGTATGACCTTCAAATGGGAAAAAAAAAAAGATGGAAACACCACCTGGACTCCATGCCCTTCGGTTTTATACCTAATACTTGAAAATCAAGTGACAGAGTCTAGGTTTTTCTAGCTGCAATATTATTCTCAGGTGTTTCAGCCCAATGGAGTAAAAGGTTAGTGAATTTTTGTTTCCTATCCTGGGGGAATCTCTTTCACATCTTAGTCTTACTTTCCAAGAAGTTAGCTCATTGCCTGGTTAGCCATGAGACTGTTGTTCCTTGAAGGGTAATCACCAATCTGCATATTTTGTCTCTTCTTACAATTGTCCTTCAAATCTGGCACAATTTTCAAATTATTTATTATGTAAAAATTAATTCAATAAAACCAGATTTACTTTTGGTAAACATGCCTTCTGTGCTATAAAGTTTCAGTGGTTAGAGAGAGAAACTCTCTTGCAGATTTAAAATTTTGCCAGTATTTTGACTGTTTAGTCTCTTTCCACCTATTAAATAACTTTTTTTTTTCTCAGTGGCATTTCCTTGGGTTATTTCCCATCCTCTCTAAATAAGCTGACCTTAGTGATTATTTCACAGCACCTCTGGCCTTTGCTGGGTTGTTTCAAGTAGTGTTCTCAAACGACACCAACAACACTTAGTACTGGAGTTTCTCAAACAGTAAGAGAAAGTTCACATATAGCCCATAGGTCCCTGGAAATAATTCCTTGCTATTCTTTATAGCTCCTCTAAGAAATGTTTCTTACTTTCACTTATTCTTTATTTTATCCATCCATTCCACAGATATTTTTGCAGTGCCTACTGTAGTTTCAGCACTATTCTAAACTCTGAGGTTTTGGTTGAGAACAACACCCGCAAGAACTTTATTTGCATGGTGCTTACATTTAAGGGGTGGCACACAGAGAATAAAATATAATTCAGTACATAAAATAATTTCATATATTGGTAAGAGCTAAGCAGGAAACAAAAGAGGATGATATGAGGTAGAAAAATGAAAGGGTTCCTGGCCACTTGAGAATGCTACCTGAAATATAGCATGCAAAATCTGTCTTTCTGGTGGCTTCTGCAAAGGCACTAGCACATTAGTGAATAAAACACTGTGGCCTGGTTCTGTGACAGCCACATCTCCTTGAGTAGCAGCAAATAACTCCAGAATCTTAAAATGGAGTCAAATCTGTTACAAGTTTGTTTACCTTTCATGAGCAATATTTCAGATGTTGGAATAGACAGACAATTCATACATATTTTAAGATATATTAAATATCCCAGTCATTAGGAAAGCAGACTTCAGTATCAGAAAATAAAGTTTATTTACATAGAGGCAACCTACTAGTTGTGAGTTTTAGCAAGTTTCCTCGCTTCTTGTAACCTAAATTTTTTCATCTATAAATTTAGAACAATCCCCTCTATCTTATAGATGTGAAGTAAGTATAAAATATAATATGTGAGGAGGGCTACTATAGAAAACACAGGAAATGACAAGTGTTGGAAAGGATATGGAGCAGTTGGAAACCTTGCTCACTGTTGGTGGAAATGTAAAAGGACAAACTACTGTGGTGAACACTATGGGGGTTTCTCAAAAAATTAAAGGTTTTTGACCATATGATACAAACTACGATAGAATGCAAAAACTTTACTTCTGCATATATACCCCAAATAATTGAAAGCAGGGTCACAAAGAGATATTTGTACACCCATGTTCACAGCAGCGGTACCCACAATAGCTAAAATGTGGAAGCAATTCATGTGTCCATCAAGGGATCAATGCATAAGCAAAATGGGATATTTTTTCAGCCCTAAAAAGGAAGGAAATTCTGACATATGCTACAACATGGATGAATCTTGGACATTATGCTCAGTGAAATAACCCAGTCACAGAAAGATAAATATTTTATGATTTCACTTATATGAGGCAGTTGAGAGAAATCAAAATCATAGATACAGAAAGTAGAATAGTACTCGTGAGGAGTAGATGGAGAAGAGGAAGTAGAGAATTATTAATGGGTACAGAATTTTTGTTTTAGAAGATGAAAGAGTTATGGAGCTGGATGGTGGTGATGATTACACAACTGTATGATCATATTTAATACTACTAAACTGTATACTTAAAATGATACAGGAGTAAATTTCATGTGATGTGTATTTTACTGTAGTAAAAAGTAATGAATCATTTTAAAACTGTAAAATGTAATATATTGCACATAACTGGGTACCTAGGATATGGTACACAAAAGTATGGATTATCTCTTATCTTTATACATTTTTGTTAATAGTCTACCTTTTACTAGAAAATTCTAGAAATAGTAACATTTACTTGTGGTTATAATAGCACCTTGATTTTCTAGTGAAGCCTCAGATTCATCAATTTTATTCCATTTTTGAACTAACAAAACTGGCATGGTGTTCCTAGGCTTTCTGTTTGAAAAATGTGGGTAAATTATAGATATTCTAAATATGTTGTGACCTGCATACAGATAAATAGGCCTTGCCTTTCTTGCTGTTTTTGGCTGGGAGTACTACCTTGTGTACAGATGATTTAGAGGCCAGATGCAGAGCAATTTCAGATGTAGATGCCCCTTACTGTGAAGTAATTATTGCCCTAGAGGCTCTTATCCTGCCTGGTAATAATTCTATTATAAAACAAACAAACTATTTACTGTGGAATATTTATCAACTTGAAGCAACAGAATCATTAAGCATGCAAATTTACACGACCATATTGGTAGACATGTAATGGTTTGCATCATAGCATTAATAGGAACAAATAAAGTCTAGAATTTTCTCCAACCTCATTCATTATAGATGGAAACTTATTTGCCAATCTCTTTTCCTTGTTCTCATCACTGAAACTATAGGAAAACGATTAAAAAGGGTTCTAAGATGTGAGCCTAGATAACTGCAGAGAATATATTAAAATCCTACAGAAGGAGTCTTAGAAATAAGATGCCAAGAAAAAGTGAAGCAGATAGAGTTTAAGGTAAAGAGAAATTGGTATTGAAAGGGGAAGCAGATTGGATTGAGGTAAGAGATGTGTGGGCCATGTAACGTCTATTGAAGTTCTAACCCTGAAAATAGAAATGTAGGCTAAGATTTTGATTATTTATCTTCCAAAGACCCACCACACAACAAGGAAATGTGTGCCAAATTTTGTAGCACCTTCAAATGCACCATCAATTTAATTAATATTTAAACAAAAAAAGGGGGAAATTATATTTTAGTTATATATTTTAAAGGATTGCCCTTTAACTTTTGGATAAACAGAGAACTTTCTGATAAACTGAGGGGGGAACTCAATTACATTTTAAATTAAAAAAGAAAGACCATATTTGTAAATTATCAAATCAAATTGAAGTTACAAGGGAACTTTAAATTGTAGGTTATATCAGGTAGCACAAAAACTTATTTTTAATACATTATATAATTATATGTTTTTTATTTTCTACTGCCTATGAGAAAATCAACAGCTGCTAAAGAATAATAGGCCTTATTCTGAAAGGTTCATTTCAAATGAAAATGAATTTATACTATAAATTTAAATTTCTATACTCCTCATTTTATAGAAATGCCTAAATTGTGTACTTTGTATATAAATGACAAAGCATTGTCTTTGTGAGTGATATATCAAAATTTCTAAGGATAAAAAGTTTATATTTTAGATGAAAAACAGTGTCATTGTAAAATGAAAAACCAACATCAGCAAAGTTAAATTTTCTTAATATCAGCAAGACAGCACAAGAAGGATATTTAAACATGAGTTAATAACTTGATTCTCTAGTGATCATTCATAATGAAGAAGTGAAAAGGGGGTGGGATCAGTGAGGGAATAATGAAGAAAATATGTCTAACCATTTTTATTTGTCAATAAATACAGGTACAACATTTCCTGCTGATCAAGCTGACTGTTATGAATGGTCAGTGAGAAGAACATAAAGATTGAAGGTAAGAAAAAAATTTTAAGATTTTTGTCTTCTTTCTAATTAGAATGTACCGTGGAAGTATAAGAATGGAGAATAAATGAGACTGATCATTTTTTTTTTAGCTTCAAATGGTTTGTTTACTTCAAAAAAGAAAAATAAATAAATTATACCAGTCCTCCTCTAAAGCTTGATAGATACTAATCCACATGTTGTATGCTGAGTTTATCTCAAAGACCAGTGACAAACTCTCTTGGATATGCTATTCTGTATGTCGAGATTATTTAAATCATTCTGATCTATTTTTATTGCTGTTTGTGTATAGAGACAAGCCTAAAATGAATGAAAGTTTGCCTCTAAGAAAAGTCAGAACTAGCACATATATTTTTCTTGCTCAGTTGAAACCAGACTTACACATTTCCTTTTTTTTTTTTTTTTTTTGATATTTAATAAAAGTTATGACCTCTAACAATCCAACTTAAACTGAAAGCTGAGAAGTTCTGAAGAGAAGAAACTATTCAGGTCTTCCAATTAAAAGAAAATGCTGTAGCCCTTTTTAAATGTCCGTGTTACAGTACACCAGGAAAACTGTGTCTTGCCATGCTTTAAGTATGTCAATTCCTGAAATTGACTTGTATTTTAATATCTACTATTAATAATTGTGACTCAGCAGAGATTTTTACCCTACTTGCAAATTCACAGTTTAATGAATACTGGCAAAAGACATGAGACTCCTGGGTCAGAGACAAAAGATGACATATTTCACAGCAGTAACAGAAGCCAAATTATTATTGTGAGGTTCCTAGCTTAGTATTAATAACATATAAGGGCCAAGTGATGCCAGTATATCAGGCAGGAGAAGTAGTTTAGAACTTTGTGAAGTCTTTAGAGAAGCTGAAAAAATTTCACAAAGAGGATACTGCATATATATTTGAGTAGCATTTCTTAAATTTTGGCACCAGACCAGCAGCATCAATGTCTTCCGGAAACTAGTTAGAAATACATATTCTCTAGCCTCACCCAAGACTTATAGAATCAGACACTCTGGAGCTGGGACTCTGTGTATTAGAATCACTGTTATTGAATATCCTATTTGGATGGCTTAAAAAAAACCTTAACTACTGAATTTGATTATTGGAATTCTCTGTAGTGAGACTTCAGCCAACGTTCAGCTTTAAGTCACGATATAATCATGTTGCTAATATTAGTGCCAATGCCTTTTCCTTTCCCCTGGATTTTTAAAATATAAAATCCAAATATCATATATGAAGATAGTCACCTGGGATTCATAGAAACATTTCTTGTTTTTTATATCAAACACAAGAAGTCTTTAAATTTACACTGTATTCAAATATCTCTTTAGAATCTTTAACCATAAAATCAAGATGCATCTTTCTAAAGAGAATAGTAGAGAAGATCTCTGTTGAATGTTCACAAGCTTATTTTTCTTGTTGGTGCTAGAAGATGCAATAAAAAAGCAAGAAATAATGTGAAAATTAGATAAACTAAATGGTGATTCACATTCCAAAAATTAAAATTGAATTTTGAATTCAACTGAATTTTCCTGAAGCTTATTTTCCCAAAGCTATATAGAGATGATTACAGTCTACTACATATGCCAAGGTACATCCACATTTTCTTGAGACATACTTCTTTAACTAGACTTAGTTTCTGGTATCGTGAGCTTGTTAGGCTCTGGCCTGTGCCTTAATCCATTTAGAATGCTGTAACAAAATACCATAAATTGAGTAGCTTATAAACAGCAAAAAAATATTTTTCTCACAGTTCTGGAGGCTAGGAAGCCTAAGATCAAAGCATGGGCAGTCAACTTGATCATGGTGAATTACATTTATGATGTACTGCTTACTGCTGGATTTTGTCTGGGGGTATTTCATTGAGGATTTTTGCATCTGTGTTCATCAGGGATCTTGGCCCGACGTTTTGTTCTTGTTGTAACTCCCCCAGGTTTTGGTATCAGGATGCTGCTGGCCTCAGAAAATGAGTTAGGGAGGAGTCCCTCCTTTTGAAATGTTTGAAATACTTTCAGTGGAAATGGTACAAGCTCCTCTTTGTACCTCTGGTAGAATGCAGCTATAAATCTATCTGGTCTTGGGTTTTGTTTTTTTTTTTGTTTTTTTGTTTTTTTGTTTTTCCTTGGTTGGTAGGCTATTTATCACTGTCTCAATTTCAAAACTCATTATTGGTGTATTCAGGGATTCAATTTCTTCCTGTTCAGTCTTGGGAGGGTGTATGTGTCCAGGAATTTTGCTAATTCTACTAGATTTTCTAGTTTATGTGCATAGAGGTGTTTATAGGGGTTAGTTTGCTCTTGGTTCTCTACATTTTTTTTTCCTATTATATTATAAATTTTAGAGTAACTTCCATGAGGTGATGAGAAGAATTTATATTCTGTTGTTTTTGTGTGGAGAGTTCTGTAGGTATCTATCAGGTCTGCTTGATCCTGAGCTGAATTCAGGTCCTGAATATCTTTGTTAATTGGATAGTTATTTGTATTTTTGTGGGGTCAGTAGTGATATCCCTCCCATCATTTTTGATTGTGTCTATTTGAGTCTTCTCTCTTTTGTTCTTTATTAATCTAGCTAGTGGTATATTTATTTTATTTTATGTTTTAATAGATACTGGATTCATTGATTTTTTGAAGGGATTTTTGTGTCTCTATCACCTTCAATTCAGCTCTGACCTTAGTTATTTCTTGTCTTCTGCTAGCTTTGCGGTTTGTTTGCTCTTGGTTCTCTAGATTTTTATTTTTTTAGTTGGGATGTTAAGTCGTTTACTTGAGATCTTTCTAGATTTTTGATGCGGGCATTTAGTGCTATAAATTTCCCTCTTAACTGCTTTAGCTGCATCCCAGGGATTCTGTCTCTTTGTTCTCATTAGTTTCAAAGAGCCTCTTGATTTCTGCCTTAATTGTATTATTTACCTAGTAGTTATTCCGGAGCAGGCTGTTCAATTCCCAGGTAGTTGTGTGATTTTGAGTGAATTTCTTAATCTTGAGCTCTAATTTGATTGCACTGTGGTCTGAAAAACTATAATTTAAATTTTTTTGCATTTGTGAAGGAGTGTTTTATTTCCTATCATATGATAAGTTGTAGAGTAACTGCCATGAGGCAATGAGAAGAATTTATATTTTATTGTTTTTGTGTGGAGAGTTCTGTAGATATCTATTGGGTTCACTTGATCCAGAGCTGAATTCAGGTCCTGAATATCTTTGTTAATTTTCTGTCTCAATGAGCTGTCTAATATTGTCAGTGGGGTGTTAAAGTCTGCCACTATTATTGTGTGGGAGTCTAAGTCTCTTTATAGATCTCCAGGAAATTGCTTTGGGTGATCCTACAATAGGTACATACGTATTTAGGATAGTTAGCTCTTCTATTGAATTGAGCCCTTTACCATTTTGTCATGTATTTCTTTGACTTTTTTTTTGTCTTTGTTGGTTTAAATTCATTTTGTCCAAAACTAGAATTCTGACACCTACTTTTTTGCTGTTTTTGTTTGCTTGGTAAATTTTCCTTAATCCCTTTATTTTGAGCCTATGTATGTCTTTGCACATGAGACAGATCTCTTCAAAACTGAATATATATGGGTCTTGACTCTATCCAGCTTGCAATTCTGTGCCTTTTAATTGAGGATTTTGGCCAACTTACATTTAAGGTTAATATTGCTATGTGTGAATTTGATTCTGTCATCATGATGCTAGCTGGTTATTTTGCAGACTTGTTTATGTGGTTGTTTCATAATGTCACTGGTCTATGTACTTCAGTGTGTTTTTGTAGTGGCTGATAACAGTTTTTCCTTTCCATATTTAGTGCTCCCTTCAGGAGCTCTTGTAAAGCAGACCTGGTGGCGACGAATTCCCTCAGCATTTGCTTGTCTGGAAAGGATCTTATTTCTCCTTCACTTACAAAGCTTAGTTTGGCCAGATATGAAATTCTATGCTGGACATTCTTTTCTTTAATAGTGTTGAAAATAGGCCTCCGATCTTTCCTGGCTTGTACAATTTCTTCTGAGCGGTCCACTGTTAATCTGATGGGATTCCCTTTATAGGTCACCTGGCCTCTCTTTCTGACTGCCCTTAACATTTTTTCATTCATTTTGACTTTGGAGAATCTGAATGATTATGTGCCCTGTGGTTGATCTTCTTGTGGAGTATCTTACAGGGGTTCTCTGGATTTCTTGAATTTGAATGTTGGTCTGTTTTGATAGGTTGGGGAAGTTCTCCTGAGTGATACCTTGATGTGTGTTTTCCAAGTTGGTCCTATTCTCCCTGTCTCTTTCAGGTACCCCAAAAAGTTGTAGGTTCAAGCTTTTTACATAATCCCATATTTCTCAGAGGTTTTCTTCATTGCTTTTCATTCTTTTTTCTCTGTTTTTGTGTACTTGTCTTATTTCAGAAAGATAGTATCAGAGCTCTGAGGTTCTTTTTTCCACTTGGACTATTCTGCTCTTGATATTTGTGATTACATTGTGAAGTTCTCAAGTTGTGTTTTTTAGCTCCATCAGGTTAGTTATATTCCTGTCTAAACTGGCTATTCTGGTTGTTAAAACCACATGATTATCTCAATAGATGCAGAAAAGGCCTTCTATAAAATTTGACATCCCTTCATGTTAAAAACTCTCAATTAAGTAGATATTGAAGGAACATATGTCAAAATAATAAGAGTCATATATGACAAACCCACAACCAGTATCATACTGACTGGGCAAAATCTGGAAGTATTCCCCTTGAAAATGAGCACAAGACAAGGATACCCTTTCTCACCACTCCTATTCAACATAGTATTGGAAGTTCTGTCCAGGTCAATCAGGCAAGTGGAAGAAATAAAGTGTATTAAAATAGGAAGAGAGGAAGTCAAATTGTCTTTGTTTGCAGGTGACATGATCGTATATTAAGAAAACCCCATTGTCTCAGCCCAGAAACTTCTTAAGCTAATAAGCAACTTCAGCAAAATCTCAGACTACAAAATCAACATGCAAAAAAATTGATAGCATCCCCATAAACTAACAAAATTCTTATACACCAAAAATTGCTAGCATTCCTATACATCAAGCAGAGAGCCAAATCCTGAATTGACTCCCATTCACAGTTGCTACATGGAGAATAAAATACTTAAGAATACAGCTAACAAAGGAAGTTAAGAATGTCATCAAAGAAAACTGCAAACCACTGCTCAAAGAAGTCAGAGAGGACACAAACAAATGGTAAACCATTCTGTGCTGATGGAGAGGAAGAATCAGTATTGTAACAAGGGCCATAATGCATAAAGTTATTTCCGGATTCAATGCTATTCCCATCAAACTACCATTGTTATTCTTCACACAATTAGAAAAAAAGAACTATTTAAAAATTCATATGGAATCAAAAAAAAAAAAAGAACCTGAATAACCAAGACAATCTTTAGCAAAAAGAACAAACCTGGAGGCATCATGTTACCTGATTTCAAACTACCCTACAAGGCTACAGTAACCAAAACAGCATGGTACTGCTACAAAAACAGACACACAGGCCAATGGAACAGAATAGAGAACTCAGAAATAAGACCACACATCCACTGTGGTCTTATTATGGTCTTATTGTTATTATAATAAGATCACCATCTTATCTTCAACAAACCTGACAAAAATAAGCAATCGGGAAAGGATTCCTTATTTAATAAATGATGGTAGGAGAACTGACTAGCCATATGCAGAAAATTGAAACTGGACCCCTTCTTTATACCTTATACAAAAATTAACTCAAGATGGATTAAAGATTTAAATATAAAACCCAAAACTATAAAAACTGTAGAAGAAAATCTAGGCAATACCATTCAGGATATAGACATGGGCAAAGATTTTATGATGAAAATGACAAAAGCAATTACAACAAAAGCAAAAATTGACAAATGGGACCTAAATAAACTAAAGAGCTTCTGCACAGCAGAAACTACCATCAGAGTAAGCAGACAGCCTACAGAATCAGAGAAAATTTTTGCAATCTATGCATCTGACAAAGGTCTAATATCCAGAGTCTACAGGGAATGTAAATCAATTTACAAGTTAAAAAAAAAAAAAATCCATTAAAAAGTGGGGAAAGTGCTGTGTGCAGTGGCTCATGCCTATAATCCCAGCACTTTGGAAAGCCAAGGCAGGCAGCTCACTTGAGCCCTGGAGTTTGAGACCAGCCTGGCCAGCATGGCAAAGCCCCATTTCTACTAAAAATTAGCAAGGCATGGTGACTCACGTCACGTCTGTAATCACAGCTACTTGAAAGGCTGAAGTATGAAAACCACCTGAACCCAGGAGGCAGAGATTGCAGTGAGCAGAGATTGCACCACTGCACCCCAGCTTGGGAAACAGAATTTAAAAAAAATGTGGGCAAAGAACATGAATAGACACTTCTCAAAAGAAGATGTTCATATGGCCAACAAATGTATGCAAAGTAGCTCAGCATCACTGATTATTAGAAAAATGCAAACCAAAACCACAATGAGATACCATCTCACACCAGTCAGAATGGTGATTATTAGAAAGTCCATAAACAACAGATGCTTGCAAGCTTGCAGAGATAAAGGAACACGTTTACACTGCTGGTGGAAATGTAAACTAGTTAAACCATTATGGAAGACAATGTGGTGATTCCTCAAAAATCTAGAATCAGAAATGCCATTTATTTCAGCAATCCCATTATTGGATATGGGATATTGGATATTGGATTGGATATTGTCCAAAAAATATAAATCCTTCTATTATAAAGATACATGCATGCATATGTTCATTGCAGCACTATTCACTATTGCAAAGACATGAAATCAACCCAAATGCCCATCAAGGATAGACTGGATAAAGACATATACACCATGCAATACTATGCAGCCGTAAAAAGAAATGAGATCTTGTTCTTTGCAGGGCTGTGGATGGAGCTCAAAGCCATTATCCTCAGCAAACTAACACAGGAACAGAAAACCAAACAGTGCATGTTCTCACTTATAAGTTGGAGCTGAACAATGAGAACACATGGATACCTGGGGGAGAACAACACACACTGGAGCGGGTCATGGGGCAGAGAGGGAAGGAGGGCATCAGGAAGAATAACTAATGGTTGCTGGGCTCAATACCTAAGTGATGGGTTGATCTGTGTAGCAGACCACCATGGCACACATTTACTTATGTAAGAAACCCTGCACATCCTGCACATATACCCTGGAACTTAAAATAAAAGTTAAAAGTTGAAGAAAAAAATAAGAAAATAAATTTGCATATCCCTGGGGGAAAAAAAAAAAGTATGGGTTGATTTAGTGTCTGATGATGGCTTGTTTCCTGGTTCTTCTGTGGTGCCTTCTCACTATGCCCTCACATGGTGGAAGAGTGAGCTAGCTCTCTGGGTTATCTTTTACAAGGTAATAATACCAATCATGAGAGTTCTTCTTTCATTATTTAATCAATTCCAAAAGGCTTCACATACTAATATCATCATCTTGGGGGTTAGAATTTCACCATATGAATTTGGGGGGTACACATAAATTTAGACCATAGCATTCGGCCCCTTACCTCTCAAAATGTATGTTCTACTTGCATGCAAAATACATTTATTTTATTTCAATAGCCTCAAAAGTCTTAATTCATACCAACATTAAGTCAAAAGTTGAAAGACTTATGTAAATATCATTTAAATTAGTTATGGATGAGATTTAAGGTGTACTTCATCCTGAAGTGAATTTCTCATCAGCTGTAGGCCTGTAAAATCAAACAAGTTATGTGCTTCCAAAGTACAGTGGTGGGATTGGCACAGGACTGACATTTCTATTCCAAAGAGAATAAAAAGGAAAAAAAGAAAGAGGTAGTGGGCAAGTTCAAAACCTTAAACTCAAGAATATAGTAGTTTCCCTTACCCATAGTTTTGTTTTCCATGATTTCAGTTACTGTGACTTCAGTTACTTGTGGTTGTCTATGGTCCAAAAATATTAAATAGAAAATTTGAGAAATAATCAATTAATAAGTTTTAAAGTACATGCCATTCTGGAGAGCATGATAAAAATCCACTGTCATGGTTTTACGGTGTTTGTGTTAAAGTAACTTTTATTTTACTTAATAACGTCCCCAACACACAAGAATAATAATGCTGGCAATTTGGATATGCTAAAGAGAAACTGTAAAGTGTTTTTTTGTTTGTTTGTTTGTTTTTTTCTGTGTGTGTGTGTGTGTCTGTGTGTGTGTGTGTGTGCGCACAATAAAGCTTTTTAATCACCTGGGTGCAGGCAGGCTGAGTCCACAAAGAGAGTCAGTGAAGGGAAATAAGGGTGGGGCCGTTTTATAGGATTTGGGTAGGTAAAGGAAAATTACAGTCAAAGAGGGGTTGTTCTCTGGCGGGCAGGAGTGGGGGTCACAAGGTGCTCAGTGGGGAAGCTTCTTGAGACAAGATGAACCAGAAAAAGGAATTTCATAAGATAATATCATCGCTTAAGGCAAGAACCAGCCATTTTCACTTCTTTTGTGGTGGAATGTCATCGGTTAAGGTTAAGGCGATACAGGGCATTTGCACTTCTTTTGTGATTCTTCAGTTGCTTCAGGCCATCTGGGCTTATATGTACAAGTCACAGGGGATGTGATGGCTTGACTTGGGCTCAGAGGCCTGACATTCCTGCCTTCTTATATTAATAAGAAAAATAAAAATAGCGTGAAGTGTTTGGGCGGTGAAAATTTTTGGGGGGGTGGTTAACAGACAGAATGGGTGATGTTTCTCAGGGCTGCTTCAGGCGGGATTAGGGGTGGCATGGGAACCTAAAGTGGGAGAGATTAAGCTGAAGGAAGATTTTGTGGTAAGGGGTGATATTATGGGGTCATTAGAAAAACATTTGTCCTATTGAATGATTGGTGATGGCCTGGATGTGATTTTGTATGAATTGAAAAGCTAAACGGAAGACACAAGGTAAGAGAAGGAGAAAAAACAGGTATTGTAGGACTAAGAATTGGGAGGACCTAGGACATGTAATTAGAGAGTGCCTAAGGAGGTTCAGCATAGCCTTGCTAGCAAAGATTATTTATTTACTTTATGAGGGAACTTAGAATGGCGGTTTGGGATAGCACTAGGAGATATCAGCTGTGATGACTTGGAGAAACAGCGTAAACTGGCAGTGTAAACATGAGCAGGGCATTTATGAGTAGTTGAAAATGGTGAATAGGAGTATGATTTGACAGAAGACAGTAGGGATGAAAGTTTTTTGGGGTGCAGTCTAAGTTGGTCTGGTGTCTAGAATGAGACTGGGACCTAATGGTGGGAGTGTCCACGCAGGAGCTCAAATGGGCTGTAACCTGTAGCATTCCAAGGACAGGCCTAAACTCTGAGAAAGGAAAGTGGTAAAAGTATTATCTAGTCCTTTTTAAGTTGGTGACTGAGCTTGGTGAGGT
The DNA here is from genome assembly GCF_002776525.5 of Piliocolobus tephrosceles. NCBI lineage: Eukaryota > Metazoa > Chordata > Mammalia > Primates > Cercopithecidae > Piliocolobus > Piliocolobus tephrosceles. Next base: position 111,017,007 of record NC_045435.1, read on the forward strand.
GTGTTTTTAAAAGACCATTAGTCCGTTCTACCTTTCCTGAAAATTGAGGATGGTAAAGGATATAAAAGTTTCACTGAATACCAAGAGCCTGAGAAACTGCTTGGGTGATTTGACCAGTAAAGGCTGGTCCAATCAGACTGTATAGAGGTAGGAAGGCCAAATCAAGGAATTATGTGTGACAGAAGGGAGGAAATGACCGCGATGACCTTCTCAGACCCTGTGGGAAAGGCCTCTACCCATCCAGTAGAAGTATCTACCCAGACTAAGAGATACTTTAGTTTTCTGACTCCGGGCATGTGAGTAAAGTCAATTTGCCAGTCCTGGGCAGGGGCAAATCCCCGAGCTTGATGTGTAAGAAAGGGAGGGGGCCTGCACAATCCCTGAGGGGCAGTAGAATAGCAGATGGAACACTGAGAAGTGATCTCCTTGAGGATAGATTTCCATGATGGAAAGGAAATGAGAGGTTCTAAGAGGTGGGCTAGGGGCTTGTAACTGACACGGAAGAGGTTATGAAATGACGACAGAATAGAATGGGCCTGTGAGGCTGGAAGGATATATTTTCCTTGGTCTAAGAACTATTTGCCTTGTGTAGGAAGAGATTGATAGGTGGAAGTTTCAGCAGGGGAGTAGGTGGGAGTGGCCGATGTGAAGGAGGAAAACTGCCATGAGGGATAGAAGTTAGAATGCTAGCTGCTTTTTTAGCTAACTTATCAGCATGAGCATTGTCCTGAGCGATGGTTGGGGGAAGAAAATAGATTTTGGAAGTTATGAGAACTGTAGAGAGTTGAGCATAGTTTGTGATTTTTAGGGCCTCTAACAGTATTAAAGCAGTGGCAGCTGCTGCACACAGACATGAGGGCTAGGCTAAAACAGTAAGGTCATTTGGACAGAAAGGCTACAGGACTCGGTCCCGGCTCTTGTATAAGAATTCTGGGGGCCAGGCACGGTGGCTCAAGCCTGTAATCCCAGCACTTTGGGAGGCCAAGACGGATGGATCACGAGGTCAGGAGATCGAGACCATCCTGGCTAACACGGTGAAACCCGTCTCTACTAAAAATACAAAAAATTAGCCAGGCGAGGTGGTGGGCGCCTGTAGTCCCAGCTACTCGGGAGGCTGAGGCAGGAGAATGGCATGAACCCGGGAGGCGGAGGTTGCAGTGAGCTGAGATCCGGCCACTGCACTCCAGCCTGGGCGACAGAGCAAGACTCCGTCTCAAAAAAAAAAAAAAAAAAAAGAATTCTGACTGCACTAACCATGCCTAGCAAGGAATGGAGTTGTTTTGTAGAAGGGATTGGGGTTTAGGAGATTAGTCAGACACGATCAGCAGGGAGAGTAAATGTGTGTTTATGACAATTATGCCGAGATAGATAACAGATGAGGAAGAATATTGGGCTTAACTGAAGTAATGGGGGCTGTCTGTGAGGCCTAGCAGCAGTATAGCCTAGGTAATTTGCTGAGCCTGATGGGTGTCAGGGTCAGTCCAAATGAAAGCGAAGAAAGACTGGGATGAAGGGTATAAAGGAATAGTAAATGTCTTGTTTTTCTAAGACCACCAGAGCGAGCACAAAAGAACCAGCAAGTAGGCAAAGGTCAGGCGCAAAACTGCAAGTTTATTTTAGTAACCTAAGGTGTGGAGAAGAAGTCTGTCGGCCTCCGGCAAAGAAGGCCGGCAGAGTTCCCCTCCACCAAGCTCTCGGACGGAGTTCCGACATCCCGACAGGACTGGGAAGCTGGGAAGTCCACGTGGCTCAATGGCGGAGAGCGGCTTTTCTAGGAGTGGGAGGGCAATAGGTGGGGCATGGGCGTGTCAGGGGCGTTCTGCAGGTGCGACCAGGTAAATCTTGGTCTCTTCGGATTGACGTCACCTGGCGCATGCCCAGTTGGTCTGCACCTTCCCGGGTCGCCGGCTGCATTTTCGCACGTGCGGGAAAAGTTGGGAGGGGGGGATGAAGAACCCGGAAGTGCACCATCTTGCCTCCGTTCGTCCAAACAGTAAAGAAAGTATGTTTGAGATCCAGAACAGAATAATGGGTTGTGAAGGGAGGTATTGAGGATAGGAGAGTATATGGGTTTGGCACTATGGGATGGATAGGCAAGACAATTTGGTTGATAAGCCGTAGATCTTGAACTAACCTCTAGGTCTTGTCTGGTTTTAGAACAGGTAAAATGGGGGAATTGTAAGGGGAGTTTACAGGCTTTAAAAGGCCATGCTGTAGCAGGCGAGTGATAACAGGCTTTAATCCTTTTAAAGTGTGCTGCTGGATGGGATATTGGCATTGAGTGGGGTAAGGGTGATTGGGTTTTAATGAGATAGTAATGGGCATGTGATCGGTTGCCAGGGAAGGAGTAGAGATGTCCCATACTTGTGGGTTAAGGTGGGGAGGTATGAGGGAAGATGCAAAGGAGGCTTTGGGTTGGGGAGAGGGGCGGCAATGAGATGTGGCTCTACTCCAGGAATAGTCAGGGAAGCAGATAATTTGGTTAAAATGTCTTGGCCTAATAAAGGAACTGGACAGGTGGGGATAACTAAAAAGGAGTGCATAAAAGAATGTTGCCCAAGTTGGCACAAGAGTTGGGGAATTTTAAGAGGTTTGGAAGCCTGGCCATCAATACCCACAACAGTTATGGAGGCAAGGGAAGCAGGCCCTTGAAAAGAAGGTAATGTGGAGTGGGTAGCCTCCGTATTGATTAAGAAGGGGATGGACTTACCATCCACTGTAAGAATTACCCAAAGCGTCTGTGATGGTCCAGGAGGCTTCCAAGGTGATGGGGCAGCGTCAGTCTTCAGCCACTAAGCGGAGAATTTCTGGGAAGGAGTCAGTCAGAGAGCCCTGGGCCAGAGCTCCAGGGGCTCTGGGAGTGGCTGCTGGGCGAGTTGTACAGTCCGATTTTCAGTGGGGTCTCACACAGATGGGACATGGCTTAGGAGGAATCCGGGGCTGTGGGCATTCCTTGGCCCAATGGCCAGATTTCCAGCACTTGTAGAGAGCTCCTGGTTGAGGAGGTTCTGGAGGAGCCCCTGGTATCTGTGGTTCAGGTGTTTGGAGTTGTGTGCTGGAGATGTGGCTGGGGTTTGTCTCACAGTGGAGGCAAGGAATTGCAACTCAGGAATAAGTTACTACTTGGCTGCCTCTACTCTATTATTGTACAACTTGAAGGTGAGGTTCATTAAGTCCTGTTGTGGGGTTTGAGGGCTGGAATTTAGTTTTTGGGGTTTTATTTAACATCAGGAGCAGATTGGGTAATAAAACGAAATGCATATTGAGAATAAGACAGCCTTCTGACCTTTCAGAGACTAGGGCTGAAAAGTGTCTCAGGGTTGCTGCTATACAGGCCATGAACTAGGCTGGGTTTTCATATTTGATGAAAAAGATTCTAAATGCTAACTGATTTGGGAGAGGTCAGATAAAGAGAAAGGAACATTAACCTTGACTACGCCTTCAGCTCCAGCCACCGCTCTAAGAGGAAATTGTTGGGCAGGTGGGGAAGAGCTAGTCACAGAACTGAACTATAAGCTGGACCAGGTGTGAGGGGGGATGTAGTAGAAGGATTATAGAGTGGAGGAGCGGAGGCTGAGGAATAATTGGGACTCAGCTCGGCCTGGCGACGAGCAGCCTGGGGAGCAGGGGAAAGGTCAGATGGGTCTGTAGAAAAGGAAGACTGGAAAGACTCAGCGACACTTGGGGTAGGGACTGAGGGGACAGGCGGGAGGGAAAGAAGGAGGATTTGAGAGGAATCACATTGGGAAGAGAGACTAGGGAGGAAACAAAGTGTGAAAAATGACTGAATGTAAGGCACCTCAGACCATTTGCCCATTTTTTGACAAAAATTATTTAGGTCTTATAAGATGGAGAAATTGAAAGTGTCGTTTTCTGGCCACTTAGAGCCATTGTCAAGTTTGTATTGGGGCTAAGCGGTGTTGCAGAAGAAGATAAGGCATTTAGGTTTTAGGTCAGGTGTGAGTTGAAGAGGTTTTAAGTTCTTGAGAACACAGGCTAAAGGAGAAGAAGGAGGAATGGAGGGTTGAAGGTTGCCCATAGTGAAGGAAGAAGCCCAGAGAAAAGAGAGAGTAGAGACACAGAGAGATCCTAGTCATGGCACCAAAATGTCATGTGCATCCATGTGATGAGACCACCAAACAGGATTTGCGTGAGCAATAAAGTTTTTTAATCACCTGGGTGCAGGCAGGCTGAGTCCGAAAAGAGAGTCAGGGAAGGGAGAGATTGAAAGGTGGTGCCAAGACTGAAAGGAGAAAGAGGTTGAGAGATAGTGAGAGAGGTTGGAGAAGAGAGTAAAAAGGGGGCCGCTTACTCGATTTAAAATTGGTGAGATTTTCCTTGGGCTGTTGGGTCTGAGGACCCGAGGTCATAGGTGGATCTTTCTCATGGAGCAAAGAGCAGGAGGACAGGGGATTGATCTCCCAAGGGAGGTCCCCTGATCCTAGTCACGGCACCAAAATGTCATGTGCATCCGTGTGAAGAGATCACCAAACAGGCTTTGTGTGAGCAATAAAACTTTTTAATCACCTGGGTGCAGGCAGACTGAGTCCAAAAAGAGAGTCAGCCAAAGTGTTTTCTTTAAGTAAAAAGGTAAACGGTCTTTATTTAAGGAAAGAAAAAAAAATGTAGTCTGAGTTTGCTGGGATCTACAGTAAGAATGAATCTTCCATCCATGATATTGTGAAGAAGGAAAAAGCAATTTGTGCCTTATATAGAGTTTTGTACCATCAGTCATTTCAGGCATCCACCAGGGGCGATGGAAGGTATCCCCCATGGATGGGGGAAACTACTGTATTTACATATATATTTGTGTTTGTAGAGCTGCATACATTTTTCTATATGTAGTTAAATAATGACATTTTAGATATGAATACAACAAAGGAAGAAAGCGCTATTCAACAGATTTTAATTAAAGGAAATATTACAGAAAACTTTAAAAATTGTTTTGAGACAGGGTCTCACTCTGTTGCCAAGGCTGGAGTGCAGTGGTACAATTACAGGTCACTGCAGCTTTGACCTCCAGGGCTCAAGTGATCCTCGCACCTCAGCCTCCCAAGCAGCTGGAACCACAGGTGAATACCACAATGCCTGGCTAATTTTTTGTATTTTTGTAGAGATAGGGTTTTGCCATGTTGACCAGTCTGGTCTTGAACTTCTGGGCTCAAACAATCTGCCTGCCTCAGCCTCCCAAAGTGCTGTGGGATTACAGGTGTGAGTAACCACACCTGGCCAGAAAATCTGTTAGACAGAAGAAAAATCATCATATATTAAAAGCATGAAGATGCAAAGAAAGATGAAATATACAGGTAGATTTAAATAAATAATTACTCTATAAAATAGTAATAATGTTTTTGGTTTTAAAATTATAAATATGTTTGTGTGTGTGGGGCAGAGGGGGGGTTGAGTACACCCTACTCCAAAATATGACACCTTAAAATACCATTTTAAACTGAAACAATTTGAGAAAAAACAGAAGTAAGAAGTTTATTCTGACCGTCCCTAGCCCTTTTTCCCTGAAGCAGATCATAAAACCTAGGTTTTCTGGCTTTCCCCTGAGGCAGGTCATAAGATCCTCATGTAAGAGGTGTCCTGAGGCATCCTTATCTCTGAGGACAAAGAGACACAGAAAATAATTTAATACATATAATATAAATAGATTTACAGATCTTTACAGAATAAGCAAGTTTACATTTATAGTGGAGGTATGGAAAAGAAGTTGTAAGATTCAGAAGATATATTTAACTTTATTTTGAAATGAAAAGAAAGATTTCCAAAACAATAACTAAAGAGGGTCCCAAAAGAGCAGTAAAGATTTTTGAGAGCAGTAATTATGTCTCATTCATTTTGAAATATCGCTGTCTAGCATACTGGGAGTAGTTTTTCATCTAAAAATTGAATTAAAAATATGCCTGTAGTCTACATTCTCCGTATTCTCACTGTAATATTTACAGACATATTACCATGACAGCATGTTAGCTTCTGGAACCTACTAATTGTGAATAGGTTTTGTGGTGGGTCTGTAAAGAGTTTAGGCAGGAAAGGTAAGCTGGAAACTAGATATTAAAGGAATTTACATAATCATGCATGACCTGTAAGGTTTGGAGTTCTTCCTGGAAGTAACACTAGGCAACAAAATATTCAGGCATCTCTCTTTGAAATAAATAGCTCAAGTATGGGAGGAAAAAAGTAAATGAAAAGATGGGCCATTTATCTATCAAGTATTGATCCAAGTAAAACTTTTGAAAATATTAAATATTAATTTTTAAAACCAAAAACAGTGTTTCATAAGTATGCTTAATATTTTTTATTTACAAATATTAATATTTTCCTTTTATGTAATTTTATTTTATTTTATTTTTTTGAGATGGAGTCTCGCTCTGTCGCCCAGGCTGGAGTGCACTGGCGTGATCTTGGCTCACTGCAACCTCTGCCTCCTGAGTTCAAGCAATTCTCCCCACTCAGCCTCCCAAATAGCTGGGGTTACAGGCACCTGCCACCATGCCCAGCTAATTTGTGTGTGTGTGTGTGTGTGTATTTTTGTAGAGACAGGTTTTCACTATGTTGGCCCGGCTGGTCTCGAACTCCTAACCTCAGGTGATCCGCCCGCCTTGGCCTCCCAAAGTGCTGGGATTGCAGGTGTGAGCCGCCACATCTGGCCCTTTCATGTAATTTAAAAAAAAAAAAAATGAAACATTTGTAGAACATGTTCTATGTATCACATATGAACTGCATTTATTTGACTAAAATGTTTCCTTATTACTTTTACCTGGAAAACTAATATATCAAACATGGTCTGATTCAGAGCTCATATACACTAGCCTCAAAGTCAAATAAAATAAAATAGTTTTTAGTTAAATGAGTAATTTTTGTCTAAATAAATTAATTATATGTGTTAACAGATATAATTGCAAAACATGAATGAAAAATTTTAAAAGTCCATCAAGGAAAAGTTTAATAAGTTATCAGTGCCATAAACAGGAAAGCTCACTAAACTGTCAACCATTACAGAAGAGATAAGACTCAAGTTCTTTTCAAAATGTAAAACATAAGTTTGTTCTGAAGGAAAATTCGAAAGAAAATATTTTAAATTATTTCTTATTAACATGCATCCAAGATCATTACCTGGAGGAGGCAAGATGGCTGACTAGACACAGCCAGGAATACCTTTATCACTGAGAGGAACGAAAATATAGAGTAAATATCCACACAATTTGAACAAGTTTTTTGTTTTTGTTTTTAGAGATTGACTCTAACTTTGTCATTCAGGTTGGAGTGTTGTAATCATAGCTCACTGCAACATCAAACTCCTTGGTTCAAGTGGTTCTCCTGCCTCAGCCTCCCAAATAGCTAGGACTACAGGCAAGTGTCACAATGCTTGGCTTATTGTTTTTTTTAATTATGGAATGATGGGGTCTCCCTATGTTTCCCCAAATGGTCTCAAACTCCAGGTCACAAGCAATCTTCCCACGCCAGACTCCCGAAGTTCTTGGATTACAGGTGTGAGCTACTGCACCTAGCCAAACAGGTCTTTTGAAAGAAAGAATGAAAGTTAATAGGCAATGCAGATATGATAGCTGTAGAGAGTGGAAGCTGGGAACCCTGCTCAGAGATTCCAGGTGCCAGCACTGACAACTGTACCAAAATTTGACCTAGATGCCAATCAGCCAAGACTCTCCTTGCTCTGAGTGGCAGCAGCTGCTCCCCTCTGCTAGGCCAGGGGGAGCTGGGCTTCCACTGTGGGACCAGAATGCATCCAATCCACGCATTCCCTTGTTGGAGTCCGTGTGTTTCCTAAACAAAGGAATGAACACACAAGACAATACAAGACAAGACAAACATGGCGGTCGCCTCGAATGGCATGCTCTGCTTTATTTTATACAGTCATTTGTGGAATGTTGCCAAGTCACAAGACACATTGTTGTTTTTCTGACTTTTCCCTGGCTTTCTGGATTTTCAAGATGTTTACACATAAACAAGCCCCCAGGGTCTGCTGTTACCAGCTAGCTCCTTTGTCCTCCCTGTTTGCAGGGAAGGAACGCCCTGTTTCGTTTGCAAGAGCAGGACTTATCGGGAACGTCTCGTTTGCGAGCACATAGTCCTCTACATTCCCTCACATGCTGGACCTCTCAAGACTGCCTGCCTAGATGCTCCTGCAGGAGGATCACCACAGCACAGTCACCACCACCCCACCTGAGTTTTTGCTAGTGGCCTGAGAACAGTTCAGCCACTCTCCCAACCCCCATACCCCACTAACATCTCCCTGCCCTGCACAGCCAGTGCTTTAACCTGAGGGGTCAGAGGACAAATCCATGGGCCGAGTCCCAACTCCCCAGAATTTGGGCACACCACTCATGGATATTGAACTATCTGTGGCCTAAGCTCAATCAGGAAAAGAACCCCCACTAACAGAAGACAAAGAAGAGTGTGACACGGGTTCATGTGCCAGTGCAGGACATCCCTCCCTTCACAAGCCTGGTCTGTGAAGGGCGTGGCCTGAGAGCCAATTGCAGCTTCTTTCCTAGGGAGTCCTGTAGCCCAGAGCATCTGGAACAGCTCAGTGATCTGGCACAGAAGGCTTGGGATAAGCCTAGCTGGTCAATCTGGTTCCTGAGGCAGATGTCAGAGGGAGACTCATTGGGTTGGAGGAGTGTAAGCTTGGTGGTCCTCACAGCCATCTCCTGGGCTGAAAACTTCAGCCTACAGGTACCTTCCAAGTTGCATACCTAGAGTACCAGTGCCCCACCCAGGGATATTCTGCTCCTATCCCAGTACATCATCAGACCCAGTGCACCATCAGACCAATACACCACCAGCAGACATACTCCACAAACTGTGTGACTCTCACAAGCACAAGGGACTGGCAGGCCCCCAGGGAGTTGTGGTTCTGGTGATTTAGCCCTCAAGTAGGACTGCCCTAAGGGATGGGTGAGCAGGGCCTGCCAAAGCTCCCATGGGGCACAGGAAATAGTCATGGCACCAATAGTTGAAGGGGATGGCATCACAGCCCAGGAGCAGACTTGGAGAGGGAGTCATGTCTCACCAGCTGCCATCTCTGCAGCACACTGCTATGTACACATTGAAGTACAAAAGCAGCATGTGGCTGAGCAAGAGCTTATCTGCCCACCTATACTCATAAACATTATTAATTGGACTGCAGGCTGAATTACACTACCAAACAAAAATACATTCCTCCAACATGCAGTGCCACTGAAACCCATCACAGGAACCTATATACAACCTAAGACTCTGTACAAAGCCTTGGCCTTCTGAAAGCACTCAGAAACAAAGCCATTCAACTGTACACAACATTCACCACTGTCTAACTCACAAGAGGAAAACAAAAACAAAACAGAAAGCCCCATCCAAGTGACATCAAATTCAAAAATAAAAGGAAATGCCAGCTCTCTTGAGAAGGAATTAGCACAAAAATTCTAGCAATTTAAAAAGTCAGAGTGTTTTGTTACACTTTTGTTCCCTAGCAATGTAATCTAAACACATTGAAATGTCTGAAATGACAGACACAGAATTAAGAATCTGGAGGGCAAGGAAGCTCAATGAGGTCCAAGAGAAAGTTTCAATTCAATTCAATCAAAGGAAGCCAGAAAAATGATATAAGATTTGAATATGATATAGCTATAGTAAGAAGGGATCAAACGGAACTTCTGAAATTGAGAAATTCACTATGAGAATTTCAAAATACAATTCGAAGCCTTAAAAACAGACCAGACCAACCAGAGGAAATAATCTCAGAGCTTGAAGACCAGTACTTTGAATCAAGCCCATTAGGCAAAATGAATTTCAAAAAATGGACAAATCCTCCAAGAAATATAGGATTATGTAAAGCAACTAAACCTATCACTCCTTTATGTTCCTAAGCAAGAAGAGAGAGTAAGTATATTAGTCAGGGTTCTCCAGAGGGACAGAACCAATAGGATATTTGTAAATATAAAAGAGTTTATTAGGGGGAATTGGCTCACATGATTACAAGGTGAAATCTCACAATAGGCCACCTGCAAGCTGAGAAAAGAGAGAAACCAGTAGCATAGTTCTGTCCAAATCAGAAAGTCTCAAAACCAGGGAAGCCAATCCTGCAAGCTTCAGTCTAAGGCTAAAGGCACAAAAGCCTCTGGGAGGCCACTGGTGCAAGTCCCAAAGTACAAAGGCTGAAGAACCCAGAGTCTGATGTCCATGGGCTGGAGATGAGAAAGCAATTTTCCAGTTTAGGAAGAAAGAGAGTGGGCAGATTCCACAAGCTTCTTATCCCCTTTCTTCCAGCTGCTTTATTCTAGCCACAATGGGAGCTGATTGGATAGGACTCACCCACATTGAGGGTGTGTCTTCCTCTCCCAGCCAAGTGTCTCCAATGTTAATCTCCTCTGGCAACACCTTCACAGACACACCCAAAAACAATGCTTCACCATCCATCTAGGCATTCTTCAATACAGTCAAGTTGACATCTAATATTAACCATTATAATAAGCCACTTGGAAAACAGATTTAAGAATATAATCCAGGAAAATTTTTCCAATCTTGTTGGAGAGGTTAAATTGCAAAAACAATACATTCAGAGAACACATGTAAGATGCTAATAAAATATGGCAATCTTCAAGGCACATAGTCATCAGACTTTTCAAGGTCAACCTGAAAGAAAAACATTTTAAAGACACTTAGAGAAAAGGGTTAGATCACCTATAAAGGGAAGCCTATCAGGCTAATAGTGGAATTCTCAGCAGAAACCTTACAAGCCAGAAAAGACTAGGAGCCTATTTTTAGCATTCTTAAAGAAAATAAATTCCAACTAGAATTTCATATCCCGTAAAACTAAGCTTCATAAGCAAAGAAGAAATAGAACCTTTCCCAGACAAGCAATTGCTAAGCAAATTTGCTACCACTAGACCAGCATTACAAGAACTACTTAATAATGCTCTAAACTTGAAAATGAAAGAGGAAAACTACTGCCACAAAAACACACGTTAATACACAGCCCACAGACCCTACAAAGCAACAACACATTCATCACCACAAAGCAAGCAAACAACACCATGACAGGAACAAAATCTCACATATCAATATAACCTTAGCTGTAAATGGTCTAAATGCCCCACATAAAAGACACAAAGTGGCAAGTTGGAGAGAAAAACAAGACACTTTTTTACTGTCTTCAAGAGTTCCATCTGTCATGTAATGACACCCATAGGTTCAAAGTAAAGGGATGGGAAGAGATCTATCACACAAATGGAAAACAAAAAAAGTAGAGATTTCTATGCATGTATTAGATAAAACAGACATTTTATCAGCAACAGTAAAAATGAACAAAGAAGGTCATTACATAATGATAAAAGGTTCAATCTAACAAGAAAATTTAACTATACTAAATATATATGCATCCAACTTTGGAGCACCCAGATTCATAAAACAATTACTTCTAGACCTTCCAAAAGACTTAGGCAGCCACACAATAATAGTGGGGAGTTTAAACACCCACTGAAAGCATTAGGACAGATCAATGAACCAGAAAACTAACAAATAAATTCTTGACTTAAATTTGACACTTGACCAATTTGACTCAATAAATATCTATGTAACACTCCACTCAATAACCATAGACTATACATTTATCTCATCTGAACATGAGCATAATGTAAGATCAACCACATGCTTGGTGATAAAGCAAGTCTCAATTTAAAAAAATGGAAATCATACAAAGTATATGCTTGAACCACAATGAAATAAAAATAGAAATCAATACAAAGATGAACTCTCAAAAACTACACAATCACATAGAAACTAAACAAATAGACTCTGAATGACTTATGGGTAAACAGTGAAATTAAGGCAGAAATCAAAATATTCTTTGAGACAAATGAAAGCAGAGATGCAAATATCAAAATCTCTGGGATGCGGCAAAAGCAATGTTAAGGGGAATTATTATAATGCTAAATGGCTATTTGAAGAAGTTAAACGATCTCAAATTAACATCACAATCAAAGAAACTAGAAAAACAAGAACAAACTAATCCCAAAGCTGGCAGAAGAAAAGAAAGCACAGCAGTATTAAATGAAATTGAGGCCCCAAAAACTATACAAAGGATCAAGGAAACAAAAACTTGGTTATTCATTTGAAAGGGTAAGTAAGATCATTAAACCTTTAGCTAGATTAATAAAGAAAAAATGAGAGAAGAGCCATATAAATACAATCAGAAATGACAAAGGTAACACTAAAATTCATCCTAAGAAATACAAAATATCCTCAGAGACGACTATGAAGACTTCTATGTACATAAACTAGAAAATCGAAGAGAAATGGATGAACTCCTGAAAACACACAACCTCCTAAGGTTGAATCAGAAAAAAGTTGAAACCCTGAGCAGAAAAATAATTAGTTCGAAAATTGATTCAGTAAAAAAGAAAAATCTACTGATTCTAAAAAGCTTTGAACCAGGTAGATTCACAGCAGAATTCTACCAGATGTACAAAGAAAATTGGTACTACTAATACTGAAACTATTTTATAAAATAGAGAAGTAGGGGCTAATTAATTAGAAGTAGGAGCTAATTCTTGGGTGCACATGTACCTAAAGATGGGAATAGGAGACACTGGAGACTTCAAAGGCAGTTGGGAATATCTGAAAAACGTTCTATTGGGTATTATTTTTACTATCTAGGTGATGGGATTGATAGAAGCCCAAACCTTAGCATCACGCAATCCACCCTTACAACAAGTAGACATAATTCTAAAATAAAAATGAAAATTAAAACCAAAACGTAATCACTATCTGTATAACTGATAAAATCACAATGCAGTAAAAAATATTGATGGTTACCATTTAAGTAGTTTACTGAAAGTTTACATGAAAATTTGCAAAAGTCTGTAGCATTATTAAAGTGAAGCATATTTATACATGGAAGAAAAATGGAAAAGAAAAGAAGAGGTACCAAAAAAGAATGTCAACATTAACCAAATAATTTTAAAAGTGATATTACATTACAGTCTGTTAATAAATTATGACTGTACTCTGGAAATGTACTTTTTATGACAGGATATTTAATTACCTGTTAAACTGTATTGATTACTTTGCATCAATAATCAAGTCAATAATCTGCAACTTTTAACGTGCATTTACAGGATACACTCCAATAGCCCCAAGACATTTTGGTTTATTGGACCACTGACCTGAAATTTACTAAAATGTCAAATGCATATTTACAGGAGAGACTGGAAAAGCTTTTGCACCACGTCAATGACCTACTTATTCAAAATGCTTAAGAGCACATTTACATGAAATAACATGTCTTTTTTTTTTTTTCTTTTTCTTTATTTTTTTAACTGCTTCAGGATGTATTTCCTTTAGAGCAGAGGAATTATGCCCTGTTTTGTAAGTAATGTATAGTATAAAACAAAGCTTGACAAAATGTTTTATGGGCCCAGTAGAAATATTATCATACTAGTAGGATAATATTACCATGTTTAAATAAACTCACATTCATATTTTTTTCTACCTGACAAATAATACCCACATTTAGGTCCATCATTTTTGTTCCCTAATGTATTTTATTATAGCACATTACTCATATGCCCACATTAAAAATACCCTACAAATTCATATTTGCATAACTATTTAAGCATTCATATATATCCCATCTATCTCCATCAAATTACACCTTGCTTGGAAAATCCTTTTACCACATAATTGTAGCTTTATTTATCTCCTATTTAATCATAACTTTAATAATAAATATTTATTTGTCTGACTTCATTGGACTGCTTCTTTAACTCAATACATGTCTTATATATCTTTCAGGCTTCATCTTCCTAAACTAAGTTTTAGATAAATATTTGCTATAATTTATTATAATAAAAATATTTTGAAATAAATTAATTACTAATTGGCTTTGCAGCATGTTTTCCCACAATATCAACTTAATTTTCTCATATTAAACTATTTAAAACATCACATCCATTTTCTGTCACAATTGTGATAGCAAATGTAGAATGCTATTTATTGTTTTTCTAAGACCACCAGAGCATGTACTAAAGAACCAGCGAGTAGGCAAGGCTAGAAGCAAAACTGCAAATTTATTTTTGGTCACCTAACTTCAGGGAAGAAGGTGTGTGGGTGAGGTCCGTCTCCGGCAAAGGAGGCCAAGGGAGTCGCCCGGTGGAGCTCTCGGGTGAAGTTCCTGATGCAGTCCCGACAGGAGTGGGGGCTGAGGAAGTTCGCGCCACGCACCTGTTAGGAGCGGCTTTTCTGGGAGTGGGAGAGCAATAGGCGGGACATGGGCGTGTCGGGGGGGGCATTCCGTAGGTGCGGCCAGGTAAATCTTTGTCTCTTCGGATTGACGTCACCTGGCGCATGCCCGGTTGATCTGCACCTTCCCGGGCACCAGCTACATTTTCGCACGCACGGGAAAAGTTGGTGATGAAGAACCCAGAAGTGCGCCATCTTGCCTCCGTTCGTCCAAACAGTCCAACCTTTTATTGATAATAGTGATAAGGGGCACCGTGGTCTGTCTAGCTACTTCCTGCTGTTAAGGGGCATTGTTGAGGTCAGGGTCTATGGTTGGTATTTGAACGTATGGATGAAGGAGCACTTGGTTGAAGGTGACGTGAGTGATTTCTTGAATCTTGGCAAGGAGAAATTTGATCAAAATGGGGGCAAAACATAAAATAAGACAGAGGATTAATATGGGGATAAGGAATGAGAGCATTTGTTGTATTATGGGCAGAACCCAGAAGGATGGCCCTGGTATGGTTGGACTGTTGAGACTTTGTAGCTCAGTTTTTATTCTGTTGAGAGTTTGAATGTTAGTATCTACAAGACCTGATTCGTTGACATAATAACAGCACTCTTCTCCGAGGAAGAGACAGGTGCCTCCTTTTTCAGCTGTAAGTAAATCTAAAGCCTGTCTGTTCTGGGCGGCTACTTGAGCCACTGAAGAAATCTAATGCTGCAAAGAGGCTAAGCTCTCAGCTGAAGCTTCTATGGCTTGTTGTATGTGAGCCTGTAAAGATTTACCTGACTGGACAGAGTAAGCAAGTGCTCCTGTTCCAAGTCCAGAGGCCACTAAAGATGAGGCCAGAGAGATTCCAATTACTAAGGGGAGAAAGACAGTCCACTTTTGACGAAGGTGGCATAGTGGCGTAGAAAGCTGCTGGGAGAGTTCTGCTACTTCTGCCTGGCTGTATAAAGTTAGACTGGGGACTAAGGACACGGGGACATAGAGGTATCGGTTAATGGCTGTATGGTTAAGAGTTTTTGAGAGAGAGAGACCCGTTGAACCAGAAATAGCCTCCAATGGGGGCTGTTTGGCCTCCACTGGGCGCCTGAGTATGATTACACTAGGATGAATTTGGGGTTGAATAACAAAAAGGAAGGATTGGGCTATTTGGATTTTGGTACAGTGGCGCCTGGAGTGTGAGTGAATTGTGGGATGTTTGACCAGTTGTGTTGAAGGCCATGGGCAGGGGGACTGCCACCAAGGGGGGGCCTTCTAAAGCCACACAGAAGAAGCAATGGGAGAGATTGGTTATATTAACAGTGTAGGTTAAGTTTAGCCCTTGGCGGATAAGTGTGAGCCATGAGAAGGGGTCTCTATTGTCCGGAGAGAAGTTTGACAGCCTTGAGGAAGACAACTGGCAGAGCTATGTACTACTGAGTGTGTTTGGCTGTCTTGTGACCAAGTTTCAGTGATGAAAAATTGCCATACAGTAGGCAGACTAGCAAAGGTCTGAGTGTATGAGTGAGACAGCAATATAAGTGTAAAATGATACTTCATTTTCAGTGTAGTCACAGAGTGTCCCCTGCCACTGAAGATGTTCGATGAAGGTTAGGAGGCAGGAAAACCACTGTTCTGGACTATTGTCTGGAGGCAGGTATGTGTCTGGGGTTAGGAGCTGTACCTTCTGTTTGAGGTGAGCCTGCCACTGTGCCTCAGCCGTCTCCTCTCTGGAGTTATAGACCTTAAAGGCTAATTTAACTAGATCTTGTATTGGTGTCTGAGGACCATCCTCTACTTTCTGAAGTTTCTTGCAAATGTCAGGAGCTGATTGAGAAATGAAATAAGATGCAAAAATGGTGGCCCCTGTGGGGGACGCAGGATCTAACCGGGTATATTGGGTTAGAGCCTCAGTAAGCCTATTTAAGAATGCGGCTGGATTTTCTTCTGGATTTTGAATAATTTCTTTTAAGTTGTTAAAATTTACAGTTTTGTTTGAGGCTACTTGCATACCAGCCAGCAAACACTGGACCATTAGGTCTCGCCTACGGCACCCAGGCTGGTTTGCTTGGTAGTCCCAGTCTGGGTCTGCCAAGGGGACTGCTTGCTCCCCTAGTGGAATGGCGACATCAGTTAAATGTAGTTGGTTGGTGTGCTGCCTGGCGGCCGCTAGGACGCACTCTTGCTCCTCAGGGTTTAGGGTAGAGGTTAGGATAACCTGGAGGTCATGCCAAGTTAAGTCATAGGCCTGACAAAGGTATCTAAATTCTTTTATGTATATAGTAGGATTAGCTGAGAAATCTCCTAAACGCTTCTCAATTTTGGAAAGATTGGCCAGTGAAAAAGGGACATGTACTCTGACTCTCCCCTCTGCCCCAGCCACCTCTCGCAAAGGCGCTAACACTGTAGGAGGGTGTGGGGCAGGAGTGGGGGTGTCACAAGGGCACTTAGAGCAGGTGTGTGCAGAGATAGGAGACTTTAGGTTCTGGCTGAGGACATGGAAGGGGGCACAGGTGTGAGCGGGCTACCAGTCGATGAGGAGCAAGGAGGAGGAGTCTGGGCAGGAAGGGAGGGGGTGGAGAGAGCGGGGAGAGAAGGAGCAGTATGGGGTGGGAGTGAGGGTGCAGAGGTGGAAGGAAACCCTAGGTCCTCTGGCTGAACAGAAAGGAATGAAGACTCCTGTTTTTCAGGTTTCTGTGAGCCAGCGTCCTTGGCTAGCATAACTTGGGCCAAAGAGCACTGGCTACACAGGTCGGGATGAGAGCGTAAGGCCCAAAAGCTTTGTATGTAATTAATTTTGGACCACTTGCCTAGCCACTGGCAGAAATTGCTGAGGTCGATCAGAACATTGTGGTCTAGGGTGCCCTCTGGTGGCCACTGAGATTGATTGTCTAGTTTGTGTTGGGGCCACGCCACAGTGGAAAGGAAAATTAACCGCTTCCTCCTAAGGTCTTGTTCCAGCTGTAAGGTTTTTAAATTGGCTAGGAGGCACCCTAAGGGGGTGCTCTTCGAAATTTTGGACTGGGGGTTTCCCATTTGTTTCCTCTTTACTTACGCAATGGGAATGGAAGTGGATCCCTGCCTGGCTTCAAAGCGTCCTTTGGAACCACCAGAGACAGACTGGAGGCTCTTGGAGCCAAGGTGGAGATTACCTTCAGGCGAACGTCTCCGTCCTGAAAGGGTCTCCCGAGCCACTTGGTGGCTCAAAAGTGGGCCTCGGACCTGCGCAGGATTTTTGGCCAAGGGAGGTAAAGAGGAGACGAGGGCACTTACCCCAGAGAGGCCGTGTGAGTGAGGGAAGCGGGTCTCAGGTCCTGGTCCATCCGCGGCATGGAAGCAGGAGGAGGTTCCTCAACCCTTAGAGGCCTGAGGAGGGGTCTTCTTCCGGGTTTCGGTACCAACTGATTTGTTTTTCTAAGACCACCAGAGCGAGTACTAAAGAACCAGCAAGTAGGCAACGCTAGGAGAAAACCTGCAAATTTATTTTTGGTCACCTAACTTCAGGGAAGAAGGTGTGTGGGTGAAGTCTATAAGTCTCCGGCAAAGGAGGCCGAGGGAGTCGCCCGGTGGAGCTCTCGGGCGAAGTTCCTGATGCAGTCCCGACAGGAGTGGGGGCTGAGGAATTTCGTGCTGGGCGCCTGCCGGGAGCAGCTTTTCTAGGAGTGGGAGGGCAATAGGCGGGACATGGGCGTGTTGGGGAGGCGTTCAGTAGGTGCAGCGAGGTAAATCTTGGTCTCTTTGGATTGACGTCACCTGGCGCATGCCCGGTTGATCTGCACCTTCCCGGGTGCCGGCTACATTTTCGCGTGCATGAGAAAAGTTGGTGATGAAGAACCCGGAAGTGCGCCATCTTGCGTCTGTTCGTCCAAACATTTTATTGCAGAGATTAATAGATCTGGTGAGGTAGATTATACAGATTTTACTTTCTGTTACTTTAAAATGAGAATGTTAAATTAGTTAAACCAGATAAAAGACCTAAACTATACATAACTTCAGTTGAAAGTTTGATAATTCTATTTTTCCTTTGCTCTAAAAAACTGGAAAAAAGAATCAAAAAGTAAAAATATTACATAATACAGTTTTGGGTTGGCTGAATTTCTTTTGTTTCAATCACAGTTTACCTAAGACTCGTTTTTTTAAAGCATTTGTTGAAGATTTTTGAAAAATATGTCATTCATTATCTTTATTGCTTTATTAGTTAGATCCCTATTGAGGCATGAAATAAAGTGAGTGAGGCAAAAAGACATTCAATTTTTTTATAAAGATGTTTATTTGTGTTTGAATACCTATAATAATTATAATATACATGTAAAAGATTTAATTTATACAATTTACACTGAAATTTTGTTCTTTTCATTATTATTATTCAAACCAGCTAATTGAATTATGTTGACCATCAAATATTTAACACAGAAAATGATACAGGTTCATTGAAGATTTTTGTTTCTTTCTGGATGATAGCAGTTTAACATCTTAGGAATAAAATGCATAAGCCAATTCTTAATACTGCTTTAAAGGTAAAAGTGATTTTTAGAATATAGCTAAGTTTAATTAGGCCTCTGAATTTCTAGAGTCAGAAAAGCTGAACTTTTGAACCCTCTGTTGATAACCATCTTAAACCTGGTCAAAATTTGCTACATAATTACTTGGCAAAATTCCAGTACATACATTTTTGAAAAGTGTAATACCGACCTTTATTTCTCCTATCCTGGGTGTTAATAGTACTTGTAGTATTTGAGAAATGTGTTATATTTCTGTCAGTCAGGCCTGTCCTGTCTCCTATCTTATTTAAACTTGACTAAGGAAAGTAAATATGGCCATTCTGTTTCCAATTTCCAAAATATTTCTACTGAGCATCAGAGTTATGCAGTTTTCTCCCCAATCTTACTACATAGTTCCATTTCCATCATCCAAATTATTTCATTCTTGTACTAACAGCCATGGCAGAAACCCAGTAATGGAAATAAAAGAGGTGGCTGCATCCAAATTATAATCTTAAATGCTAAAGTTGTGTTTACATCAATCCTATTTACTGGTGAATTTTATGGAGGGTGGATTCAGTCTGAGGCAGGTCTGCTGTTAGATTTGTCCAGTGTCACTTGCTTATCTACCATATAGAAACAGTTCACAAAGCCTTGAATAGATTCAGAATAAAAGTAGACTATTACCTCAAACCAGAAAATGATTTTTTAAGTACTTTGCTATCTGCTGATAAAGGAATTCTAAGACTTTAAATCTTGCATTATTTATGTACTACACAGCCCATGAAGAAAATGATCTGCCATAGCCTTAAGGATGAGATAATAAATTATTCAGCTTTAAGGTAACAAAATAAAAAGGCCGTGATCTTTAGCTAATAATCTCTTGTAAGAAAGGTCAATAACTGCCAGAGATAAAGGCAAGTTTTAAGTCTATTACTGTGTAAAATCTAACTTTGAAAAGGTTTTGTTTTATTTTGTGTTTTGTTTTATTTTGTATTTTGTCAAGTAGAAAATGGATCTGAAGTAATTGCATCAATAAAGCATTTAGTCATGCATTACTTAGTGATCAAACATTAGAATTAATATACTAAACCATAGATTTTACTCAAATATTTGAAAGCATAGTCCTTGAATGCCCAAGTCATTTTGTATTTTATTACATGCCAGTTAACCATTGGTTACAGAACTTTCAACCCATGTATAATATTTAAATAATGTAGGAAATGAAATCGAACATTGAAAAATAATAATAACTAGAAATAAAAAACTGTTGGCAATAAGAAGACAAAAAGGAAAGAACCTTGAAGATTGTCTAAAACCACCTCATTTCTCAGACAAGTAATGATAGAGCAGAACACTATTAAGTAACGATTTAAGAGTTTATGAACTAGTATTAAGAAGAAAACATACTCAAATTGTATTTCTTCCACATCAATAGAAACTTTTCGTTTCCTTCCTTCCTCCTTCCTTCCTTTCTTCCTTCCTTCCTTCCTTCTTTCCTTCCTTCCTTCCTTCCTTTCTTCCTTCCTTCCTTTTTTTTTTGAGATGGAGTTTCACTCTTGTCACCCAGGCTGGAGTGCAATGGCACTATCTTGGCTAACTGTAACCTATGCTTCCCGCGTTCAAACGATTCTCCTGCCTCAGCCTCTCAAGTAGCTGGGATTACAGGCATGTGCCATCACGCCTAGCTAATTTTTTGTATTTTTAGTAGAGACGGGGTTTCACCATGTTGGTCAGGCTGGTCTCAAACCCCTGAGCTCAGTTTATCCACCTGCCTTGGCCTCCCAAAGGAAACTTTCTATTTCTAAATCAATTGGTATAAATATCACAATATATATGTATGTATATATATGTGTGTTTGTGTGTGTGTGTGTATATATACACATATGAGTCTATTATACACATATTGTTGGTTTCAAACATTTAAAGCTACTTTGCATTTACTGAAGATTTAAAAGGAAATGTTTTTAATTTAAGTACACACACACACACACATACACACACACACAACTTTATATGGTCATTTGAATGTAAAGCCTTGCCACTCTAGCACCTTTGTAGGCTAGAAAAAAGAGAGAAAGTTAACCACAGGAGACATAAGAATAAGGGACATTTTTTTCTAGAAGAAGCATCAACATTATTAGTCAGACTCCTACGTTTTCTTTCATAGCCCATGTTAATATCCTGTCTATTTGCAGTCACACCAGCTAATATGGCTTGTAATGTCAGTCAAAATGACACAAACAGTCTTCTAGTGATAAATAAAAAAGGGACACATTTAAGTCCTTACATAAATTTTAAGATTCACCTACTATACATGAAGTTATAAGGTAACCCCAAGACTTAAAGGTGTTATCAACAGAAACATTTAAGATAAGACAATATAGAAATACTTAAAAGACACAGAGGACATAGAAGAGGACCGCGGAGACTGCGTCCACCTGGTGAACACAGAGCCTCACCCTCACTGCTCCGCCACAGATCCACACCCGCTGCCAGCTCACCATGATGATATTGCTGAGCTTGTAGTCAATAAGGGCTCCAGCATGTGCAAGGCCAGCTTCATGGGTGACGATGCCCCTGAGGCCATCTTCCCATCCATTGTGGAGCATCTCAGGCACCAGGGCATGATGGTGGGCACGGGTCAGAAGGACTCATAGCAGGCGAGGAGGCCCAGAGCAAGAGGGGCATCCTGACCCTGAACTGGGACGACATGGAAGATCGGGCATGACACCTGCAACGAGCTGCCTGTGGCTCCCGAGGAGCACCCCGTGCTGCTGACCGAGCCCCTCCCAGAACCCCAACGCCAACCATGAGAAGATGACCTAGATCACATTTGAGACCTTCAGCACCCCAGCCATGTACGTGGCCATCCAGGCCATGCTGTCCCTGTAGGCCTCTGGCCGTACCACTGGCATGGTGATGGACTCTGGCGAAGGGTCACCCACGCTGTGCCCATCTACGAGGGGTATGCCCTCCCCCATGCCATCCTGCATCTGGACCTGGCTGGCCATGACCTGACTCACTACCTCATGAACATCCTCACCTAGCGCCTACAGCTTTGCCACCATGACCAAGCAGGAAATCGCGTGTGAAATCAAGGAGAAGCTGTGCTAGGTCGCCCTGGACTTGGATCAGGAGATGGCCATGGTGGCTTCCAGCTCCTCCCTGGAGAAGAGTTATGAGCTGCCTTACAGCCAGGTCATCACCATCTGCAACCAACAGTTCTGCTGCCCCAAGGTGCTCTTCCATCCTTCCTTCCTGGGCATGAAATCCTGTGGCATCCATGAAACTCCCTTCAACTCCATCATGAAGTGTGACATGGACATTCACGAAGACCTGTATGCCAACACAGTGCTGTCTGGCAGCACCACCCATGTACCCTAGCATCATAGACAAGATGTAGGAGATCACTGCGCTGGCGCCCAGCACCATGAAGATCAAGATCATTGCTCCTCCCAGAGCAAGTACTCCTTGTGGATAGGCAGCCCCATCCTGGCCTCCTCTCCACCTTCCAGCAGATGTGGATCAGCAAGCAGGAGTGTGATGAGTCTGGCCCCTCCATTTTCCACCGCAAATGCTTCTAGGCAGACTGCAACTTAGTTGCATTACACCCTTTCTTGACAAAACCTAACTTGCACAGAAAACAAAGTGAGATTGGCATGGCTTTATTTGTTTTTTGGTTTTGTTTTGTTTGTTTGTTTTGGCTTAACTCAGGAAGGAAGGTGACAGTCGGTTGGAGCGAGCACCCTCCAAAGTTCTACAATGTGGTCTAGGACTTTGATTGCACATTATTCTTTTTTTAATCGTCATTCCAAATAGCGTGAGATGCATTGTTATGGGAAGTCCCTCACCCTCCTAAAAGCCACCCCACTTTTCTCTAAGGAAAATGCCCTGGTGCTCTCCTGAGTCCACACAGGGAAGGTGATAGCATTGCTTTCATGTAAATAATGTAATGCAAAATTGTTTTAATCTTCACGTTAATACTTTTTTAGTTTGTTTTATTTTGAATGATCAGCCTTCGTGCCCCACCCCCCGCTTTTTGTCCCCCTATGTGAGATATATGAAGGCTTTTCGTCTCCCTGGGAGTGGGTGGAGGTAGCTAGGGCTTACTTGGACGCTGACTTGAGACCAGTTGAATAAAAGTGCACACCTTAAAAAAAAAAAAAAAAGACATAGAGGAACAAATACTACCATGCATGCAAAATGGGATTTTGAATAGAGATGAACAATAAATTCAGCAGGTTAATGTATTTCTGATTTGTATAAGAAAGCAATAGTGCTTGTTCTGGCATTGAATTTAAGTGAGAACTTACTGAATGAGTCTATGTTTTAAAATTATTCAGAAACATAGCATATAGTTTTGCTGAGATGTTTTTGCAAAGACAGAAATATTCTCAACATGATAGGTTGCATGTCTACCTGAAACTGTACTCCATAGCATATTCGGGTCCTCACAAACCATCAGAATTGACATGAGTATCATATTAAGTTTGCAATAAATTGTATTTAAAGGGAGTAGAAAACAAAAAAGGCTATAGTAATCAAGTCAGTGACCACAGAATTGTATATTTGCCAGGCATGAAAACACAGTAGTGAAGAAATTCACTAAACCACTCTTTCAGGGGACTGGGTTTTTATGCAATAGAAAGAAGAAATTTGTTGTGTTATGAGAATGCTCCTTGCATAGGAAGGCATGGTCCCACAAGTCAGCACCTTTTTATATAAAACAAGTATCATTGTTTTTTTTATCAGTGAAGAGTTTTTCATTAGGATGGGTAAGATGCTCCTTGTATTTGAGTTGCTCAAAATTCTTAGTAGTGTTGCTTAGAACTAGCATTCATTTTGATATCTCTTAAGTATTGCTGCAAATGAAAGTTATATTACACCAAAGGAGCAAAAGAGCAGATCTTCAAAGACTGGTCTAATATGAAAGCAGAGCCAGAGACTAGCCATGTTATGAAGTCTGAGCAAGGGCAAATGAGAGAACTACAGCCCAGAGGGTATTCCAGTAACAGAGCCAAGAAAATATAGACAAAGACGAGAAGAAACAAAATGTAATAATGATCTTTCAAAGAAAAGTTCATTACTATTAAAGTTGCCTGAGACCTGCTGCAAGGAAGTTGCCGAAAAGTCCAGGGTCCTGTTTCTAAAGATGTACTCCCACTGATTAAAAAGTCATTTTATTAGCCTTGGATAAATTCTTAGGACATAAACATTTAATTTTATTTCTGTTAAGAACAATTCTCTAAAGAATTGAAATATATAACAAAACTGTGTGTTGTACATACATTTTTACCTAATATTTGTCCCATCCTTAGATTTTATAAGTAGTCATCAAAAGATATTTACTAATTTAAGTAAAACGTCTTTATTTCATCTAGGAATACATTTTTACATATAAAACATGACACATAATCTAATATTACTTTTTGTGGAATAATCTATTGAGACAACCTGTTAAATTCAATGTTTTTTTAATTATCAATAAAGTCTCATATATAGTGTAATATATTTCTGGATTTTCTTTCTTATATCTTT
The DNA here is from genome assembly GCF_002776525.5 of Piliocolobus tephrosceles. Lineage (NCBI taxonomy): Eukaryota > Metazoa > Chordata > Mammalia > Primates > Cercopithecidae > Piliocolobus > Piliocolobus tephrosceles. The sequence goes on from NC_045435.1 coordinate 111,041,244, forward strand.
CCAAGCCCTTTGTCAATACCACATTGCTTTGATTACAGGGCTTTAAAATATAGTCTACCATTTGATCCAGCAATCCCACTACTGGGCATCTACCCAGAGGAAAAGAAGTTATTATAGGAAAAAGATATTTGCACATGTATGTTTATAGCAGCACAATTTGCAATTCCAAAAATATGGAACCAGTCCAAATGCCCATCAATCAACACATGGATAAAGAAATTGTGGCATATATACAAAGGAAGGAATTAATGGTATTCACAGTAACCTAGATGGAATTGGAGACTATTATTCTAAGTGAAACAACTCAGGCATGTAAAACCAAATACTGTATGTTCTCACTCATAAGTGAGAGCTAAGCTGTGAGGATGCAAAGGCATAGGAATGGTACAATGAACTTTGGGGACATGGGGCAAAGTGTGGGGGGCGGTGAGAGATAAAAGACTACAAATCGAGTTCAGGGTATGCTGCCCAGAAGATTGGTGCACCAAAATCTCACAAATCACCATTAAAGAACTTATGTAATTAAATACCACCTGTTCGTCAAAAACCTATGGAAATAAAAAATTTAAAAAAAAACCCATAAAAATGAGCAACCAGGAGGCCTCGGGGCTGCTCTGCATATATCATAGGCCTTCTTTTATGCCTTTACTTTCTTAATAAATTTACTTTCAATTAAAAAAGTCTCATATTACTACTACATACCACTTGCTCCTACTGTTCTATCTATTCTTACAGTTAAAATTTAGTACCATTTAATTTAACTCCAAAATGTGAAAAAATAGTTTAGATATCCTAAATAAAATTATATCAAATTTATATATTAATGTTGGAAAAGTTTACACTTCTGTTGTATTTTTTCTGCCCAAGAAAATTATTTACTTTGCATTTTCAATATTGTTTTATGTCCTTCAATAACATGTTTGTAGTTTTCTTTTTATTTATTACTTGTATATATTTTCCTCTTAAATGTATTATGTTAAAGTTTTATGAGTTTAAGTTTGCAATAAATTGTGTTTAAAATTTACATTTCAATATATGTAAATGAGATTATAATTTTTTGATGCTGTCTTTTTTTTAGCCTCGTAAAATTAATTAGGAGATTTCTATCTTTTCTATTGTTAAATATACCTTAAATAGTATTTGAAGTTCTAAAAATCCATTAAACATGAGAAAGAAATCAGTTGTGAAAAAGTCAGGTGTTAGTGCTTGTTTTAAAGTTGATCTTTAATTATCTTCGCATTCTTAAAGGTCTTTTCACATTTTCTTCATGATCCTGGGTTTATTTTAATAACTTAGGTAGAAAATGCTCCATTTTCTCTAGGCTTTCAAATTTGTTTCCAAAGAGTTAAGAATAGTATTTCCATTTTACCTTTCAAAACGTCTGTCTTTTGCATGCCTAATCTATATTGTTTCTCTCTTTTTACCCTGAGCTCATGTGGGATAGATCTATTTTCTTCATCTTTTCAAAAGAAAAATATTTTATTCACCCAAACTTAGTATCATTTGTTACTCTTGCTTTATTAATTTCAGTTATATGCTTGTGCTTCCTTTTGTCTTTGATGTATTATTAAAAATTTTAAATGAGTAATCATTTTTAAATTTTTAGTTATACTGCTTTCTAATATAAGCACATATATAATACCTTTTCCTATGAGTATAGATTTTTCTGTGACTCAAAATTATGATAATGACATGTGCCACTTTTTATTGCTTTCAAAAGGTTTCGTAATCTCATTTTTAATTACTATTATGATCCAAATGATACATGATAAAATGTGTTTAAAATTCCAGTGATTCAAAAGTTATATTCAATTGTATTTGAATAAATGGTTAATTTTTTTACTTGATAAAGGTATGCTTTGTGTCCAACTATTGACTTATATTTTTCTTATTTTCATTGAAGTGTAGCATACATATATAAAGGTACACAAATGATTAATATATAGCACAATGACTGCATAAAAGTAAGCACAGAGGTGTGAAACACAATATTTCTAATAATCCAGAAGTTTCTTTAATGCAACTCCAAATCTCTATTAAAACAGCAAAGGTAACAATTAACCTGAATTCTATGCTGCAATTTAGTCTTGGACTTTTTATGAGAGTTTTGGCCTTTGTATGAGAAGAACACGATATGTCTGTTGATGCTTCTTTCCCTCAATATTATATGTATAACATTAATTCATGCTGTTACATGTGATTACTGCTTGCTCATTATCATTGCTGACATATTCAGGATTTCATTATACGAATATATCATAATATGTGATCTTTTCTAACATGTAAAGACATTTGTTTTTTTCCAGTTTAGAATGATTACAAAAATAGTCTTCTAAGTAATCACATATGCATTCATCCTTGTGGATTAATACTTAAAAGTGAAATTACTTGGTGACAAATATACGATTACAGTTAATGATCTTTAACAGCTTTTCAAAATAGTTACTTCCACTCCCACTAACAATGTTTATGAGTTGTTACTCAACATCTTCACCAATATTCAGCATTGTCAAGCTTGGTAATTCAGCCATTCTGGTCATGTATAGTGGTATAAAGAATAGAATATGATTTGTATTTGCCTATTAATGAGATTGAACACTTTTTTGTATGTTTATTAATCATGTCTCTATTCTTGTTGTGAAAGACATATTCAAGTTTCTTACTTAGTTTTTATTTTCTTAATTGTCAGTCTTTTTCTCATTGATATGCAGGAGTTTGTTATATGCCTGGTAGAAATTTTATTAGACATATAAACTACAAATAGATTATCTCATTTTCTGATTTGTTCTTTCATTCTCTTTTCTTCAATACATTTTGGTTAAAATTTTTATTTTGAGATTATCATAGATTCACATGCAATTGTAAAAAATAATAGACATTTCATATACTCTGTACTCAGTTTCTCCTAGTAGTAACATCTTACAAAACTGTGGAATAATCTCTCAGCCAGAATATTGACATTGATGCACCAACATGTAGAACAGTTCCCTCACCACAGAGACCTCCCATGTCATTCTTATATAGCCACAACTATTTCTCTTCTCCATTCACTCCCCTTTTAACAACTGGCAACCACTAATCTTTACTTCATTTCTATAATTTTATCATTACAAGAAATTTTTACAAATGGAATTTTACAGTATATAGTTCTTCGAATTTAGCTTTTTTTATTCAATATAATTCTCTGGATATTCAGTGAGGTTGCTATGTATATCAGTAGTTTATTTCTGGTTATTGCAGAGAGATATTTCATGGTATGGTTATGACATAGTTTTTTAATTATTTTTATCATTCACCCATTGAAAGATACTTCAGTTGTTTTCAGTTTGTGGCAATTCGAAATAAAGCTCATACAAATATCCTTGTATAGGTGTTTTTTGTGTATGAACATGTGTATTTATCTCTCTGAGATAAATGCCCAGGAGTGATATTTCTGGGTTGTATGTAGCTACATGTTTAGGTTTTTTTTTTAATGCCAAATTGTTTTCCAGAGTAGCTGTATCATTTTACATTCCTACAACATTGCATAAGTGATCTAGTTTAACGTATTTACCAGCACTGAGTATTATCAATACAGTCATGCTTCACCTAACAAGGGGAATACATTCTGAGAAATGCATAATTAGGCAATTTAGTCATTGTGTGAACATTATGAGGTGGTACTTACACAATCCTAGATGGCTACCATATACTACATTAGATAATATAGCCTACTGTTCATTGTTCCTAGGCTACTAACCAACATGGTGGGCAATTGTAACACAGTTGTGTTTTTGTATCTAAACACAGCTAAGCATAGAAAAGGAATAGTAAAAATAATGTATAAAAGATTTAAGGAGTAGTACATCTGTATAAAGGACTTACCGTGAATACTTACCAAGCAGCTTACAAGACTGAAAGTTGCTCTGGGTGAGTCAGTAAGTTGGTAGTAAGTGAATGTGAAGGCCTAGGACATTACTGTACACTTTTATACAATTGGCAGTGCAGGAGGTTTTTTACATCAGTATCACTACAAACACATGAATAATGCATTTCACTGGCATGTGTCAATGACTATGACTTCACCAGGCAATAGAAATTTTTTAGCTCCATTATAATCATATGATACCACCATTGTATATGCAATTCACTGTTGACTAAAATTTCACTATACATCACAAAACTATATTCTCTATTTTAGCCTTTCTGTTGAATAAATAGTGATCTCTAACTGTGGTTTTAATTTGCATTTCCCTAATGGCTAATGATGATAAGTATTTTTATAACATTATTTGCCATTTATACTATATACAATAAAATATTTCTTTATTTCTTTTGCACATTTTATAATACAATTTTAATTTTTTTTCTGTTGACTTCTGAGAGTTCTTTGTATAGTCCAGATACCAATTTTAGTCAGATACAGTTTGCCAATATTTTTTTCCATTTAGTAACATTTTTTCATCCTATTAGCATGGTCTATGCAGAGTTAAATTTTCCAATTTTAACAATGTATACTTTATTAATATTTACATTTATGAGTCATGCTTTTGGTGTTTAGCCCAAAAACTCCTTGCTAGTTCTAAGTCTCAAAGATTTTTTTTCTTTGTTTCTTTCTAAAAGTTTCAAAGTTTTGCATTACATACTTATGTCAAAGAGCCTTTTGTAAAAGTGTGAGAACTATGTTGAGGATCTTTTTTTTTTTTTTTTCTTTTTTGCATGTAGATATGCAATTGCTTCAGTATCATTTGTTGAAAAGGTGAGTGTTTTCCCATCAGTTTTCTCACTTCTGACAAATATCAGTTGGGCATTGCTATGATTTGATTATGGTTTGTTGTCATCCAAGCTTACGTGGAGTCTTGGTACACGATGCAGTTGTGTTAGGTGGAAATATCTTTAAGAGGCATTTAAATCATATGTGATCCACCCTCACAAAAGGATAAATGCGGTTTTGGGGGAATAAATGAGTGAGTTATTTCTCTCTCAGGACTGAGTAAGTTACTGCTAGAGTGGAATGTTATAAAGTGAGTCAGTTGCCTTGGTCCTCTCGCTCTTTGTACATGCCTACAGGCTGATTTGTTTCTCTGTCATGTCTTATCACAAGATATGGACCTCACCAGAAACTGAGCAGATGTTGCTGTCATGCTCTTAGACTTTCCAGCCACAAAAATTGAGAGAAATAAACTTCGTCTTACCCAGCCTCAGGTATTCTGTTATGGCAGCATGAAATGAACCAATACAGACATACCTCTGGGAGTTTGTTTCTGGATTCTGTATTCTGTTCTTTTGATTTATATGTCTATTATTTCACCAATATCAGAGTCGAGGTGTTGGCAGGGCTGGCTTTTTTCAGAGGCTCCTGGCGATAATCTGTTTATTTTTATTTTTTTATTTTTATTTTTTATTTATTTATTTTTTTGAGACAGAGTCTTGCTCTGTCGCTCAGGCTGGAGTGCAGTGGCCGGATCTCAGCTCACTGCAAGCTCCGCCTCCCAGGTTTACGCCATTCTCCTGCCTCCGGCGCCCGCCACCTCGCCCAGCTAGTTTTTTCTATTTTTTAGTAGAGACGGGGTTTCACCATGTTAGCCAGGATGGTCTGGATCTTCTGACCTCGTGATCCGCCCGTCTCGGCCTCCCAAAGTGCTGGGATTACAGGCTTGAGCCACCGCGCCCAGCCTTGTTTCTTGTTTCTTCATACTTCTGGTGGTTGCTGGCGTTCTCTGGCTTGTGGTCACATCACTCCAATCTCTGCTTTTATCATAGCATTGCCTTCTCTAATTCTGTTATCAAAATACTCTCCACCTTCATTTTTTAAAGACACTTGTGTTTACAATTCGATGTCACCTGAATAATCCAGGACAATCTCTAAATCTCAAAATTATTAATTTTAATCACATCTATAAAGTACCACTTGCCATATAGGATAACATTTACAGTTACAAGGGATTAGGATCTCTATGCCTTTGGGTATCACAATTCAGCCTACCACATGGAATACGATTTGCATATCATATAATTAATTCATTTTGAATATTCAACTTAATAACTTTTTGTTAAATGTACAAAATTGTACAACCATAAGCACAAGAAAAGTTAGAATGTTTTCTTTACCCCAATTTTCAGTTACTCTCTGTTGCCCAGCACCATGTAACCACTAACCTACTTTCTGTCAGTCACTATAGATTTGGCTATTTCATATATGGAAATTTCATATAAGTGGAATTACATGTAGAATTTTGTGTCTGTCTTCTTCCACTTAGCATAATATTTTGAAGTTCATCCATGTTGTGTCAGTATTCGATCCATTGGATTGATTAATAATATTCAATTACGTGGATATATCACATTCTATCCACCCAATTCATCCTTGATAAACATATGGACAGTTTTCACTTTTTGAACATTATTTAAAATGCCATTATGAACACTAATATACAGGTCTCTATATGCACATATGTTTTTATTTCTATTTCATAGAAATCTGGGAGTGATATTTCTGGTTACTATAGCAAAGTATGTTTAACATTTTATAAAACTTTCAAGCTGTTTTCCAAGATAGCTGCAAAATTTTACATTCCAATGAAGACTGTATGAGAGTTCCAGTTTTTCCACATGCTTGACAAGACTTGCTATTGCATGTTGTTTTTGTTATAGCTATTTTACAAGATATGGTTTTCTTAATGGCATTTTCTTAATGGTAAAAAATTTTAAGCACACTTTCATGTGCTTATTGACCATTTTATGTAATTTTTTGTGAAATGGCTATTCAAGTAATTTGATTCTTTTAAACCATTGTTTGTCTTAGTATTGAGTTATAAGATTTCCTTAAATATTCCAGGTAAATTTTCTTTATCAGGCATATAATTTGCAAATATTTTCTCACAGTGTATGACTTATCTTTTTATTCTCTAAATGTTATCTTTGGAAATAAAAAAAGATTTTAATTTTGACAGAGCCTAATTGATTATTTTTTATAGATTGCATTCTATTCTTGTGTATTTGATAAACAATCTGGTAGCAATTTGTTGTTCCTATACACATCAATTTCCACCCACCTCCTTTGCGATATTATAGTCTCATCTATTACCTCTCTATATTAGCCCAAACAATACCCTTTGATAATTATTGTTTTACACACTTGTCTTTTAAATAAATGATGAGAAAAAAGGTTAATCTATACTTATACTCTTTTTTATGATTACTCATATAATTAGCCTTCCTAGTGATCTTTATTTTTTCAAATGGATTCATATTGTCATCTGGTGTGACTTCTTTTCTTTTCTGTCCTTTTCTTTCCTTTTCTTTTCTTTTCTTTTCTTTTATTATACTTTAACTTCTGGGATACCTGTGCAGAACCTGCAGGTTTGGGTTATGTAGGTATACACGTGACATGGTGGCTTGCTGCACCTATCAACCCTTCATCTACATTAGGTATTTCTCTTAATGCTATCTCTCTCCTAGCCCGCGACCCCTTGACAGGCCCTGGTGTGTGATGTTCCCCTTTCTGTGTCCATGTGTTCTCATCGTTCACCTTTCACTTTTGAGTGAGAACATGCGTTGCTTGGTTTTTCTGTTCCTGTGTTAGTTTGCTGAGAACGATGGTTTCCAGCTTCATCCATGTCCCTGCAAAGGATATAAATTCATCCTTTTTTATGGCTGCATATTATTCCATGGTGTATATGTGCCACATTTTCTCTATCCAGTCTATCACTTATGGGCATTTGGGTTGGTTCCAAGTCATTGCTATTGTGAATAGGGCTGCAATAAACATACGTGTGCATGTGTCTTTATAGTAGAATGTTTATATTCTTTTGGGTATAGACTCAGTAACAGACCCTGGGTCAAATGGTATTTCTGGTTCCAGATTCTTGAGGAATTGCTACACTGTCTTCCAACAATGGTTGAACTAATTTATACTCCCAGCAACAGACTAATAGCATTCCTATTTCTCCACATCCTCTCTAGCATCTGTTGTTTCCTGACTTTTTAATGATCATCATTCTAACTGGCGTGAGATGGTATCTCATTGTGGTTTTGATTTGCATTTCTCTAATGACCAGTGAGGATGAGCTTTTTTTCATATGTTCTTGTCTGCATAAATGTCTTCTTTTGAGAAGTGTCTGTTCACATCCTTTGCCCACTTTTGGTTCACATCCTTTGCCCACTTGTTTGTTTTTTTCTTGTAAATTTGTTTAAGTTCTTTGTAGACTCTGAATATTCGCCCTTTGTCAGATGGATAGACTGCAAAAATTTTCTCCTGTGGGTTGCCTATTCACTCTGATGATAGTTTCTTTTGTTATGCAGAAACTCTTTAGTTTAATTGGATCCCATTTGTGAATTTTGGCTTTTGTTGTCATTGCTTTTGGTGTTTTAGTCATGAAGTCTTTGCCCATAGCTATGTCCTGAATGGTATTGCCTAGGTTTTCTTCTAGGTTTTTTATGGTTTTAGTTCTCACATTTAAGTCTTTGATCCATCTTGAGTTAATTTTTGTATAAGGTGTAAGGAAGGGGACCAGTTTCAGTTATCTGCATATGGCTAGCCACTTTTCCTAACACTATTTATTAAGTATGGAATCATTTCCCTATTGCTTGTTCTTGTCAGGTTTGTTAAAGATCAGATGGTTGTAGATGTGTGGCATTATTTCTGAGGCCTCTGTTCTGTTCCACTGGTCTCTATATGTGTTTTAGTACAAGTACTGTGCTGTTTTGGTTACCATAGTCTTATAGTAAAGTTTGAAGTCAGGTAGCATGATGCCTCCAGCTTTGTTCTTTTTGCTTAGGATTGTCTTGGCTCTATAGGCTCTTTTCTGGTTCCATATTAAATTTAAGGTAGTTTCTAATTCTGAGAAATCTTCTTTAGTATTTACTGTCAGGCAGGTCTGCTACCAACAAATTTTCTTGGCCTTTGTTTTCTGAAAATGCCATTATTTTCCTTTCATTTTTAAGGATACTTTTGCTAGATATAGAAATCTTGGTTGACTGAGTTTTCTTTAGCACTTTAAACATGTCTTCTCACTTTCTTCTGGCCTCTATTGTACCTGATGAGGAGTTAGCCATCAATCTTATTACAGTTTCTTTAGATATGACAAGTGCTTTTTTCTCTTGCTGCTTTCAAAATTGTTTTTCTTTGTCTTTCAAGTTTTACTATGATCAGATACATTCATTTTACTATGAATGTATATTTATCCGACTCAAAGTTGAGGTCTGAAGTGAGTAAATGAACATTTTGCATCAAATCTGTGGAAATTTTTGTCATTACTTCTTCAAATAATTTGTGTCTGTTTCTTTTTTCTCTTCTTAGGGAAACTCCATGGCATATATACATTGATGTCTTTCAAAATCTTTTTATTTTTCTTCATTCTTTTTCCCAGAATTTCTACTTCATTTTTTTAATATTTTCTATTTATTGATATTATCTATTTTATAAATTTTGGTCATTATAGTTTCCTTAAAATTTTAAACATGGTTTCCTTTAGTTGTTTGAACAGATGCATAACAGTTGTTTTGAAGTCTTTGCTAAGTTTACCTCTGTGGTCCCTTCAGAAACAATTTTGATTATCTGCTCTTTTTCCTCTGTGGAGTCACATCTTCTTGTTTCTCTGCATGTCTCTTAACTTGTTGTTGTTGAAAACTTTAATTTGAAAATAATTTATTGTATTAACTCTGAGTTCTCTCCCCAATCTGATGTTGATTTCTTAGTTGTTTATATAGTGAATTACCTAGATTAATTATTTGGACTGTTTCTTTCACGGTGTATACCCTCTGGGGTCTCATCTCAATTACTTTTAAATTCTTGTTTTTATCTCTAGCCTTGGCTTCCTAGTGTTATCTCTGGGTTAGCATACCTTAGTGATAGGTCAGATATTTTACTTATCACCTTGTCCCAGAAAGGCTTATACACATTGTCAATGAATCTATGTATGGCTTCAGAAGTGCTTTCAAAATTCAGGCACTTTTCAAATCTTTCCCATTTTATGTTTTCTGCATTCTCAGGACATTATATTCAGCTAGAGATGAACAGCTTGTCAAAGTCCTTTCTAATCTTGCCTAAGTGGACTTAACCTTTCATACGTGCACATGTTTCCAGAATGCCAGAGACAAGTAGGTTTTTAGCAAATTCCTCTTTGTCTCTCCAGCTTACTTGATCTCCCTGCTAAGTTCTACTTTGCCCAACTACTACTATGACCTCGGGATAGCTGTAATGTTGGGCTTTGCTAGTGTTAGTCCTTTGATATCGTTATTTTTGATAATGCTTCTGGGCATGGAATTTTTCATGTTCTACTCCAAATAAAGTCATTCCCATCAGGCAGGGCAAGAGACCTGCCAGACCTCACAGCTTGCTCTGTCTGCCTTGTTCGAATTTCCATACGAAATCTTCATTCTATGAAGCTGGAAGGGTGAATACCAAAGCTGTGTGAGGTGAAATCACCACAGACTTTCAATTTTATTCCCAAGATTTAGTAGATATGCATCTTAAATTTTTTTATTACTTTTGTCAAGCTTTAAGATATTTAAATGATTGTGTTTCACAATTTTGCTCAGTTTTATCTTCATGCATTTTGTGGAGAGAACTTCCCGTTTTTCACTCAAATAGTTTGGACATCCTACTCCTCTTTTATTTGTTTCAATAGTTTCAATACTCTATTACTGTTTTGAGGTTTTCTGTGTTAACGTTTATAGTATCTACAAATACTAGTAATTTTCACTCTTTCAGTTATTACTACATATTTTTTCTTCCAAATCTTTCATAAAAAGAATAACCATTTGCAACATTAACAAAAATCTAGAAGTACTTAGAAGTTAACTATAAAGTAATGCATAAAATATTTATGTAAAAATGTCTAAATTTCAATCTATCTCCGATAGAATACGACGATGTTATTCTTTTAAAGAGTAAAACAAAACGACAACAAAAACTCCTTTCCTCCTTTTCATCTGGTTATTCTATTCACCCTTTATTTCCTTTGAAAAATCAAAATAAAGAAATCTTTTCTTAACAGCCATTCTGACTGGTGTGAGATGATATCACATTGTGGTTTTGATTTGCATTTCTCTGATGATTAGTGGTGGTGAGCATTCTTTCATGTTTATTGCTGCTTGTTGGCAAGGCTGCAGAAGAAAGGGAAAACTTATGCCCTGTTGGTGGGAATGTAAATTAGTTTAGCCACTGTGGAAGGGAGTTTTCAAACAACTACAATCAGGACTACCATTTGACCTAACAATCCCATTACTGGATATACACTCAAAGGAATATAAATAATTCTACCTAAAAGATACATGCACTCATATTTTCATCGCAACACTATTCGCAATAGCAAAGACGTGGAACCAACCTAGGAGCTCATCAAGGGATGATTAGATAAAGAAAATGTGGTACATTTGAAACCATATCCTTTGCAGCAATGCAAATGCAGTAAGAAGACATTATCCTAAGCAAATTAACAGAAAAACAGAAAACCAAATATCACATGTTCTCACTTATAAGTGAGAGCTAAACCTTGGGTACACACAGACATAAAGACAAGAACAATTGTCACTGGGGACTATGAAAGGAGGAAGGGGCCTGGAGTTGTGGCTCATGCCTGTAATTCTAGCACTTTGGGAGGCCAAAGTGGAAGGATCACCTAAGGTCAGGAGTTCAAGACCAGCCAGGCCAACACAGAGAAACTCCATCTCTACTAAAAAATACAAAAATTACTCAGGTGTGTGGTGTGAGCCTGTAACTCCAGCTACTCAGAAGGCTGAGGCAGGAGAATCACTTGAACCCAGGAGGAGGAGGTTGCAGTGAGCCAAGATTGCACCATTGCAATCCAGCCTGGCTCAAAAAAAAGAAAAAGAAAGATGAAGAAAAGGAAAGGAGGGAGGGAGAGAGGGAGCCAAGGACTGGAAAACTTCCCATTGGGCACTGTCCCTATCTGGGTGACAGGATCAAAAGAAGCCAAATATCAGCATCAGGAAATATACCCTTGTAAAAAAATCTCCCCATGTACTCCCTGAGCCTAAAATGAAAATTGAAGATTACAGGCCAGTTATTTGAAGGATGTTCCACAATTTGGTATGTTTAATGTTTCCTCATTATTACACTAAAGTTCTACGTCTTTGAAAAGAATCACAGATGTGATGTTATATGTTCTTCTAACTTCCATCAGGTGGCACATAGTTTTGATTTCTCATTACTGGTGTCCTTTACACTGATTACTTATGAAAATGGTATCTGCCAAGCCTTTCCACTGTAATATTACATTTGTTCTTTTACATTTATGAAATATTTAGTGGATAAGTACTTGTAGTTCCTTAAATATCATGTTCTCATCAAGATTTCTAGTTATGGATTTATTTTGTTATTCATTTATTAATTCTTATTTTATTCAGTGAATTCTTACCCATTATTATCATGTATTTTGAAGCTCCAATCATTCTACATCTTGCCAGTTGCATTCTTTCAAACTGCTTTCTGTGTGAGTCTGACATGTTCTTTCAAATTTTTGAGTATTTCCTTACTTTGTAACACAAGAAGCTATTCAGGTCCATCTCATTTTTTTCCTGGCTCAAACCTAGAATCACCTATTGCTGAAGGATCCCTGGTCCATTTTAGTGAAATGGTAATTAGAATTAAAAACTAGGTTCTAAATGTGCTCCTTGCTATTAGAGTGACCTGCTCCTTAGACCTTTCAGTGGACAGAGATCTTGTGCACATGCATGTTTTTATGTAGACTTGCACGTACCTATATACATACACTTGCACATATATACATAAATGCACATAAACATACATGTATACATATGTAAAAATTGCATCTGTGATTATTTTGTAATAAATGTGTCTTTAGATATATTGGAATGCACAAATTCCCACCAATATCTCCAATTCCAATCCAACACAGGTTAATTCTAGTTTTCTCCCTTTTCATACTGATTAACCTTTTATCCAAGGCCTTCATTTTCTTTAACACAGGAACTTATTTGATCAGTTTCCCTGAATACAACCAATCTCCTATTGCCAAGAGTTATATACTTTACCCTCTCTTGGATACTCGATCCACTTTGGACCCAAACCTTTTTGCCAAGTTGTCACCACTGCTGCCTCCTGTACAGTTATTTTCCTGACTTCATTTGGACTTTTACACCTCACACTGAAACAGTCTCCACTCTTCCTTGCCTGCATGTCATCCTTACCCTGCTGAAACTCCAAGACCATGTGCTGGGCCACACAACCTACAAGTACCCCATCCCGTTCTGCTCCTCCCATCTTCTCCATCCACACTTAACTTGGGTTCTTATATCCAGGATTGGACTCTCTCCCATCCCCACATAGATGTACTCTCCTTGCTCAGTTTCTCCTTCTACAAATACTATATATTTTAAATTATACTATAAAATGATTCTTAGAAATAAATTATGGAAAAAGTAATCTAATGGGGATTAAAGAGAAAGTCAAATGCAGAAGATATGGGCTTTTCTTCAAAAATTAAATTATGGAAGAAACATATAACACAAATAACTTTTAGAAAGCTAATGAGTAAAGAAAAGATAAGAGAATTGGAATATGAGCTCATAGGAACTAGCCAGCTTCTAGGATATTGACTTTGTCATGAGTGTTATGGTACAAATGATGTGTACATGCATTCCTTTGATGGAGATACTCATAAAAAATTTTCCTGAAATAATTGGAGGGGAGCACCCTATTTTCAAAAATATCATTAATAACAATATCAATTTTTATAGAATTTAATATTTTTATAATTTTGAAATTTACTTTTTTACATTTCTAAAGCTTTTCTCTTAAGTCCAGTCATGAATCATTACCATTATTTAAGAGTAAAATAAACAGTTTACTTTTATTGTAATAAATGGAGTAAAGCATCTGAGGGATATCCAGATGTGATCCAATAAAAGTGATATAATTAATACTCTTATTATCTATCTACAAACAATAGAAGGAAAAGGAGTGGACAAAAGATGGGGAGTGCCTAGAAGAGGCCATCGTTAAATTAAATGATAGCTATAAACAAAGAGGAAAATAAAAAGTATCTTCTTATATTTTAGGTTAAAGGGATACTCCTGCCAAAGAGCAACATAGAGAAGTTTCATATGATTTTAGCAGAAAATATTTCTAGCTTTATTTATTTTTACAAAAAATGAGTAATGGGAAGTTTACTCATAATTATAAGGATATTTTCTTATGCCACCAATTTCCCCATATCTTAGTCCAGAATACTAAACAATCATCTCTGGAAAAGCAAAACCATAATATTTATAATCTTGCCTTAAAGTCATATTTTTCTCCCTGAAATAGATAATATAATAGATTAAGCATCATAAAATCTAAGAAGTCTTATAGTTTTTTTATACTCAAAGAAAAATGTATTCCTATTAACTGTCATATGTCTTTAAATTAATTTGTATGATTAAATTAAATGATGGGTTTTATGGTCATATAATCAAGGTAACTTTTATTTTTATCCTGAAGATCACTTTATGAAGCACTCACATAGGGCTACAGACTTTACATATGTAATCAGCTCATTGCATCCTGAGAACAGGCTTGTGAGGTACATAATACCATTGTCATTTTACAGCTAATGATACTGATCAAGATTATTTAGCTAAATAGCTACATGAATTGCTATATTATTCCATATTTTCTTTCAAAGAATGTAAACACAAGACCAACTCTTACATCTTAAGAATAGACAAAATTTGTAAGTATAGTAAGATTATATATAAGCAGTCATCAATTACCACCTTAAGAATGTACATTTCTGAATTATCATAACACTTGCACCTAGGGCAATTTTTTAATATAAAGAACATAAACCAAGAAAAATTTTCTGAGAAACTATAATATATAATATCAATAATGTAATGTCTAACCAATTGGACAAAATTTTAAAATAATGTTATATTTTAGATGACATAAATAACTTCATATTTCAGAGTCAATAATAATTATGCTTAGGGTACTTTAAAGGTACATTTTCAAAATTCTCCAACAACTTAATACCTGGTAGGAACATGTTATAGACCAAATTATGCAACCCAAAATTTACATGTTAAAACCTGAACCCCGAATGTGAGTGTATTTGGAGGTAGAGCCTTTACGGAAATAAAGTTAAGGGAGATAATAAAGATAGGGACTTTAATGTGATAGTGCTAATATCCTCATAAGAAGAGAAAGAAACATCAGAGATCCTTTCAGCTCACTGAACATGTACAGAGTAAGGGCCATATGGGGACAAAATGAGAGATCAGACATCTACAGGCTACAAAGAGAGATCTTAAAGACACCAACTCTGCCAGCACTTTGGTCTTGGACTACTAGCCTTTAGAACTGCGAGAAGTAAATCTTATTTAAGAATAAGATTTAAGAATAAGAATAAATTCTTATTTAAGAACCCCACTCTGTGGTGTCTTGTTGTAACAGCCAACGAAACTGACACAGATGATATGAATTCTATTTATTACGTTAACTCATATGTGATATGCCACTTAGTAATTTCAAGAAGATTAGTCTAAATTTTATTGTATTAACATAAAATCCCAAGTCTTAGTGGCCTATAACTATGATGGTTTATTTTTTCATCACATTTCACAATCACTGTGCTGTGGCTGCAAGTCTGCTCTACACTGCCTTCATTCCAGATTCCAGACTGCCAGAGAAAACCCTAACAAAGACATTGCCCATCTTGTGGCAGAAGGACAAAAAGCCCTGGGGAACAA
The DNA here is from genome assembly GCF_002776525.5 of Piliocolobus tephrosceles. Taxonomy (NCBI): domain Eukaryota; kingdom Metazoa; phylum Chordata; class Mammalia; order Primates; family Cercopithecidae; genus Piliocolobus; species Piliocolobus tephrosceles. Next base: position 111,056,943 of record NC_045435.1, read on the forward strand.
TGAGCTGGTTCTTAAAACTTATAATTGGAAAGTATACATTTTATTTCCGTATACATATTATTGGCCAAAACAAACCACAAAACCACTCTTTACATTAAAGGGACAGTGAAGTATAATCCTTCTACTGGAAAAAGGAGAAATATATAATCTGCCATAGCAATATATAACCTGCAATAGTAGAATAAGTCATACAAACTTTCTTACCTAGGAAGTTGATAACGCTAGTTTAAATAAAATACTCTTCGATGCTCATACAGAAAAGGCCTCATGGGGACCCATCTGAATAAGATGTTTGAATAAGCTATAACTCCACAAGATTATGAATCTATAAAAAGAATGAGGAATGTGTCTCTGAACTGATATGATGTCATTTCAGATATATGTTAAAAAACCAAGAAAGCAAAGTACAACAGTATACCTATAGCATGAGATCCTTTATGTATTAAAAAAGATGAATATAAGAAAGTGTTAATGCATCTACTTGTTTCTGAAAAATAAATACAAGAAGTTTAAACCAGACACTCATGGAATTTATTACCTAAAGATTTAAGGGGGTGGGTTGGAGAGTATTGAGAAAATGGGAATGGGATAGTAGGGACAGGGAGAAGGTGATGCTTCTGTGAGTATCTTTTCGTATCACTCTGACTTAGAACTGTGGAAATGTTTCACATACTCCAAACATAAATAAATAATTTAAATCAAATAGGACGTGAGGGGAACTTAAAATGGAATACAAACACCAATATGCAAATTTAACTGTACTATAAATAAATAACAAGAAAAATTAAATAAGTGGGAATAAATACTAACCTAACCTAACAACATTGGAACACAACATTTCAACTTTATACTGTAAGATTACATTCAAAAGAAGTACACACAAATACTGTTCTAGTGAGTAGTTTTCCTCCATAGGGATATGGATTAACAATTCAGAAACTATGTGTGTAATAGGATCAAGCAAATGAATACATTTTGGGTAACAAGAGGTAAATGTCTCACAGTGGGGTAAAGGAGTTACAAATATTCAAAGGGAAAAGGCTACAATAAACCCCGTAGCACTAAATCAGAATCCAATATATCAGCATCAACTAGTGTGTGTGTATATATATATATATATACACACACACACACTCACACATGCATAGCATGAACTAGTGGATATATATATAGATCCATATATGCATATATATCCACTAGAAATTACTTTGGATGCTATGGCTATTTTCATGATATTGATTCTTCCTATTCATGAGCATGGAATGTTTTTCCATTTGTTTGTGTCCTGTCTTATTTCCTTGAGTATATATATATATATATATATATATATATATATATATATATATGAATATATATGAGTATATATATATGAATATATATGAGTATATATATGAATATATATGAGTATATATATATTCTCTCTCTATATATATATATATGGAGAGAGAGTGAGACAGAGAAATAGACAAGTGTAGATACATGTAGAAGTGTCTTTATGCATAAATATATTCCTTAGTTCTGTCCACTGAGAGGACCTACAAGCAAAAAGCACACCCAGCATGAAGATTTTTGAATTCTAAACACCATTTACCAATGAAAGAAACTAGGAATTCTTGAAGAAACAGCTGATTCTAGGGTTGAAGTGGAGCAAATACAAGATGAAACTATAATAATATCTTGCGTTTCCAGAAAGTAAGGAAGTGCTCAGAAAAGATAGAGGCATGTTGGAATGACACAGGGTGACTCAGAAAAGATAGAGGCATGTTGGAATAACACAATGGTCAGAGATGGAACAATTTGAGCAAGAATATGAACAAGCATGATATTTGATTGTATTCTCCAGAATAATATAAAGAAGTTCATTCTGATAGAAATAATTAACTAATTAAATAAATAAATGCGGGAAAAGGGGCAGCACTTCCTGAGAAGTAGGATTCTAATTAATAAACATGGAAGGAATGATGGAAATAGCAAATCTTCATTGTGCCAGTGACACAGTAATAATTATTACAGACAAGAGTCATTAAATGGTACTAAATTAGTGAGAAAAATTGTGATGAAAAGTAGGGTCATAATATAGTTTTCCCATGCATGGTATTTACTAGTTATAAGATGGAAATTACAACCTTATAGTGGAGAAACCTGGCAGAAACCACATGAAAACAAGAGATCAAAGTCAACATCACCAGTAATAGCCCTGTTCATATCATGTACCCCTGATATGATGAACCTAAAAGAGAAAAACATTTTCTTCTGTGGTATTCTTGGCAAAGTTACACAACCTTAATCTAACATGGAACAAACGTTTCTTCACTCACTCTGTCACACTCCTTGTTGAATATTACACCTCATTCTCTTTTTAATCTGCTAATATGCCCTACCCCATCTTTTTCTCAGTTGATGATATTTTTTTCTAATTCACTAGGAAAATAAAAGCAATCTGAAGGACATTCTCTCAACATTACATCTTGGTACCCTCTGGTATCTGGATCCAAAGTCTCCTCTCTTCTGTTAGTAGAGTTGAAGTGATTATGGTCCTACTTAATAGCAAATATTTGACTTATACTCTAAAGTTTACTTCTCCCCCACCTACTCTAAAATATCTTTAGAACTTTCTCATTTTATTATTGTATTATCAAGCTTTTTCCCTGTGTTGGATTGTTCCTGCTAGTTTGCCTGTTTTAAAGAGTCATTTTGACACAGCTCCTCTTCATTCTACATATTCACGGTTTTGTTTCTCGTTCTTTATAGTTAAATCCCTTAGAAGAGTTGTCAATATTTTTTCTCTCCATTTCCTCTCCTCTTACTGTCTTTTAAATCCACTCTAATCTTGAAATTGTCCCTACCACTACACCAAACTTCTCAAGTTAGCAATGACTTCCAAGTTGCCAAATCCAATAGTCAACTAATAGCTATCATAATAGAGACTTGCCAGTTGTCAAGCTGATCTAGCTTCCTCCTTAAGAACTTTTTTTGATGCTGCTTTTTTCTAATTGCTTCTGGAACCACAAACTTTTTGTTTTCTTCCTCTTACGTCATTGAGATCAAACTTTGAAGTGCCCCAGGAATCAGTCCTTGGACTTCTTTTTTCTATTTATGTAACTTGATTTTATTCAGTTGCAGCCTTTTAAATAATATCTGTGTCCTAATGATTTCCAAATAAACATCCCTATCCTGGACCTCTTCCTTGAACTTCAGTTCAGTATATCTCTGACTACCTACTCAACATTTTGTGGATTAAATAAATATCTGAAAGCTATCATATCCATGATCTTATGTCTCCACATATAATCTATCTATTGTCTTCTTTCTTCCAGTTAATGACAGCTTAATTTTTCCAGTAAAACAGGTTAAACATCTTGGGATAAGCTTTGATTCCTCTTTTTCTCCCATCCTGTGTAGCAAACAGGAGAGTATGGCCCTCTTGTAGGGTCTTTAAGGATTATTCCAACATGACCACAGATATTACACTCAGCAAGGCATATAAAAGTAAATAATGTATTATATGCACAGATTCTAAAGACAGGAGGCATGGCAAGTCATGCAGTAGGGTCATATGGAAGGAGTTCCTAGGGAGCAGGTTCAACCAAGCAGATGGGGAGCCGAGAGAGAGTGATGATCCATGGGCAAATGCTTTTATTGGGGGGCCAGAGTGAAGTACACAAGCAAAAGGCATGAGAAAATTTTGCTGGTACACTGAAATGTCACTAGGTTATAGTCAGGGAAGGGCAAGAAGGGGAACTTGTGGCCGGAACCTGCCTTATCACACTGGTGCATCAGGTCACCTGGGTGGGGTGCTCACAGCTTGTTTGTGGAGATTGATATGGCGTGACTCTGTGTCCCCACCCAAATCTCACCTTGAATTGTAATAACCCCCATGTGTCAAGGGTGGGACCAGGTGGAGATAGTGGAATCATGGGAGTGGTTTTCCACCTATACTGTTCTCTTGATAGTGAGTGAGTGCTCACAAGGGCTAAAGGTTTTATAAGTGTCTGGCATTTCCCCTACTGGCTCTCATTCTCTTGCTTGCCACCATGTAAGAAGTGACTTTGCTCCTCATTCATCCTCCACCATGATTGTGAAGCCTCCCCAGCCATGTGGAACTGTGAGTCAATTAAACCTCTTGCCTTTATAAATTACCCAGTCTCAGGTATGTCTTTATTAGCAGTGTCAGAACAGACTAATACAGGGATGTTGAGGCACCTGTAATATATGAAGTTTAAAAATGTATAATATACACACTAAATCCAATCTGGTAGTAAGCCATATTTAATTTTATATTTCTCACTATCTACATTGCTTGATACAAACAATCTGGTCACAGTTGTTTGGACCAGGATTCCAACAGTCTCCTGATTTTCTTCATTCTACCTTCTCACACCTATCATCTATACACAGCAGAGAGAACATGCCTTTTAAATCACAAATTAGACCTTATCCCCTTTATTCAAACTTTCTGATATTTTGCATTTCATTCAGAAAAAAAGTCAAAATCCTCAAGTAGCACAAAACATATTTGAAATTTAAATTTAAATATAATTATTATCTCTTTGACTTCATTTACTATTAGCCTCCTGGGTGCTTTCTCTGTCCTGTCGACAGTTCCTTGAGTGACAGGGCACAGATATTCACACTGAATATGCATTATGTTTGGAAATCATTTCTCCATGTATCCTCACAACTCACTTTCTCACCTTCCTGAAGAGTTTCTCAGATATTTGGCTATATCATTTGTAACCCTTCTAACACAGCTCTCTTTGCTCCTTAACCTGTTTTAATAATATATACTTTATTATTTGTTATCTTTTTTGAAAATCTCTCCTCTAACTGTAATAGAATGTAAGATTCATAAGAAAGGATGTTTGTTTAGGTATTTCCTGTTGAATTTCTACCAAACAATGGTACTTAGGTGTTCAATAAATGTTTATTTAATCAATGAATGAATGAAAAATCTCAAATTTATCATCAATAAAACAGATGATTTCTGCCTTAGCCTTCTTTCCAGACAAAACAAACATTCTTTTGTAGATACAAAGTGTTGTACAATTGGAGTGATAGTAGTGTATTCCTAAATAACTATTAATATAATCTTCTGAAGTAATTTACTATTTCTTCATTAAACCAAAAATAGACCATCAATGAGGATGATAAAATGCAGATTAAAGTGAATAATATTTTTCAAAGATTTTCCAAATGCTGTTTACTTTCAAATACTGAAAACAGTATTTTCAATATGTTTACATAGGATAAAAATGTCAAGAAAGAAATATGACCAATAAGAATGCCTTGAATAGTTCCTGTTTAACCAATGTATCAGTTTCTTGCAGCTGCTATAACAAATAATCATAAACTTAGTGGTTTAAAGCAACAGAAATTTTTTTTCAAAGTTCTGGAGGTCAGAAATTTAAAATCAGGGTGTCAGCAACGTTGTGATTCTTCTGAAGGCTCTAGAGGAGATTCCACTTCTTCCAGTTCCTGGCGGCTGTAGAGATTCCTTGGCCTCCTCAGCTCTATCACTCTAATCTCTGTCTTTCTAACACACTTTTTTCTTCTGTATGTCTGTGTGTTCTCTTTTGTATTAAAAGGATACTTGTCATTGGATTTAGGGCACCAGGCTAATTCAAAACAATCTCATCTCAAGATTCCTAATTACGTCTGCAAAGACCTTTTTGTCTAATAAGGTAACATTTTCAGGTTCTAGTGGTCAGGATATGGACATAACAATTTGAGGGCCACGATTAAACTCACACTAAAACCAGTCATAATAAAATTATGAATTATTTTTTCAAAATTATTTTATTATTTTGCCCCTTCTCCTTCTCCTCGTACCTGCTTTTATGCATACATCAAGACCAAACAAATGGTCTCACTATATTTCTTACCTTTAAAATTACTCTAGGGTACATGAATATCCTAAGCCATGTAGTTTTCATGTTAGGAAAAAAGTGAAGGCTTTTAAGCCTTGAAATAAAGATTTACATTCTCCCACCTTGTTGACATGCACTTTAGCATTGCTACTAATAGCTTAAGTTATTTTCTTTAAGTCTTTAAAGATGTCTCAAAGTATAACCAATGCACTTAGACAAAATACGTGTCTAAATGTATAAAAAAGTCAGCTGCAGACTGCAGGCAAACCTCAATTTAGTATGTGAAGATGAGCATTTGGCCAAAAGGTTGCAACAATGGATGTACTGAAGAAGATAAAAGAGTAGTCACTGAACAGCACAGTTTTAATGAACTGACCGGAGTATAAAAAGATAATTAGAGTCATAATTAGAGAACAGTAATTCATACCTGAAATTACATGTGAATACCCTACAGTAAAATTCTAGACTTATTGGTTGGATCAATGTAATGCTTTAAATGTAACCTAATGTTCACTATTTCTGTAAGACAAGGAACTAAAACACCTTATCTTCCCTTAAAGGCAGAACTATGAGAAATGCTCTGTGCTAAAGCACATTTTTTAAAGCAAAGAATTTTAGCTCCTAGATATCAGCAGTGGAGCTAACTGTGGAAATTGGCCTATTCCCTTCACTCTGCAAAATATAATATTTTCTTCTGAAAATATCTTAAGCACTCAATGAGACAGCTTTAAAGTTAGCCAGTTTTCAAATCTGCATTTTCATAGGACGAACTCATTTATCAAGTATTATAAATGGTCTCATGAATTAGAGACATCCTGGTTGTTTCCACTGAAACCCCTTAAGCCTGACATAAGGTATGCCCTGACAAAACATTTCTAGGAATTGAGAGAAGGATCCCAAAGAAGGTATTGATAGTGTGGGACAGCAATATTGACTACTAACAATTAATGAATAGAGATGATGACATTCGTCTCTCGATAAAAATATTCAAAGAAATAGATTTTGGTTTGAACTTGTTCTTTATATGGGTGATTTTTAACTTGTTCTTCTTGTATTAATCAGCTTGGGCTGCAATAAGAAAATACCATAGACTGAGTGACTTCAACATCAGGCATTTATTTTTCACATTTCTGGAGTGTGGGAAGTCTAAGTTCAAGGTGCCAGCATATTCAGTGCTGATAAGAGGCCCTTTTGCTGTCTTGCAGACAGCCTTCTCACTGCATGGTCACATGGTGATGGGAAAGAAAGCTCAGTTTCCTCTTTCTCTTCTTACAAGGATGTAAATTCCATCACGGTGTCTCTACCTTCATGATCTCACCGAAACCTAGTTACCTATCAAAAGCCCCATCTCCAAACACCTATATATTAGGATAGGGCTTCAACATATGAATTTTGGGTGACATAAATATTCAGTTCATAACACTTCTATTTTATTTTATAATCCATTTCTCTTAATCCATTCTGCCAAATACATGAATCATTCATTAAGCCAACATTTACTAAAAGTCTACCACATGCCAGGCACAAAGATAAGTAAGATGTAACTTATCTTCTCTCATAAGGCTTCTTCACTGAATCCTTATAGCTACTACTAATTTAACAGTTCACTCTGAGTTAATTATTTTATGATGATTAACTCATTTAATGCTCACAACAACCTATTGTTATAGATATCATCCCAGTTTTCTCAAAGAGAAAATTCAGGTTTATGGAAATGGAATAACACATCCACAATCACAAAGTTAGAGAGTTTAAAACTGGCTTTGAGCCCAGGCTACCTGACTTCAAATCCATGCCTCTCTTTGACTGTGCTGTAACACTCTTTTAATCCTCATTGGCTCTTCTCTATACTCCCTATCTTCATCTCTACTTCTTGATGTGCAGCTTCTCCACAAAATTTCACCCTTTTTAAAATTCTTGAGCAGATAGTGAACATTCAACAATGAGGTTGCCTCCTCTCTACAATCAACAATGAGCTTGCCTCCTCTCTAAAATTTTCTATTTGCTTCAACTATCCAAGCCTCCTTCCACTGCTCAAGAGAATCTTCAGTTTCTGTTAGTGAAAAAAGTAATTACTAAGAAGGAGGCTGATTAGGATTTTTTTCAGAGAGGCAGGAAGAGTAAAGAAGGGAATGATAGTATTTCACTCAAAAGGGAACTGAATTGGTAAAGGTAGAGATGAAAATAAGATTCAAAGGTTGAGGCAGGATCTAATAAAGATGTGTGGTTTGGACTTTTATGGGACAATTTTGAGGGTATTCCATTGGGTCTCAAGCAGATCTGTCTTATAAAGCTTAAGCCAGATTTGGTTTTGTTAAAATAACTATTACATTCTGTTTGTACTAGTCTTCAGAGTTTACCTCACAGAGGACACAAAATGTTACCAGAGCCAAGAAAAAAGCCAAAGATGAAATTATACATCTCAAGTATTACTTATGAAGCCCCAGAGTCCCCAGAGTAGCTTATTTGATGGGGCACTGATACAATTTCTGAAGCATCAATGTGATACATGTACTTGATGTTATTATTTCTCTGAACAACTCTTTGTAAGGTAATAAGCATATTGATTGCTTAGGTTGTAGGGGAAAAGTTATCTCCTTTATGTCATATTAGGGCATATTTTGGCATGGAAAGAGAGTGGCAAAGAGCGTGTTAATAAAGTGAAAAGTTGATTGAAGATACAAACTTTAGAGTCAGAAATCTGGGTTTGAATTCAGCCTCCCCTGTTTCTAGCTGAGTGATTTCAAGCACATTGCTTGAAATCAGAAAGGCTTGCTTTACACCAATCCTAAAATGAACATAGCATCTCTTGTTGGACTCAATGAAATAATTTATGTAAAGCTCAAAAAAAGTACTTAACTCACAGAAGGCACTCAATCAATAGTTGCTTTTTTTTTTTGTTTATGTAATGCCATAATGGCTTATACTAATCCTTTCTTTCAATTTATAAATAAAAGGAAGAGAACAGAAGAAAATATCTCTTTTTAGAATCCCAAACCTTTACTCAAAATATTTCACTGAAGACTGGGTGTATTTCCCCAGGAATCTGAGTAGCAAGGTGAGAGCAGTGGGTGGACTGACCTCAAAAACACCACGTCAGGGCAGGTTCAACTCCGAGATGCATCAGTCCAGTGCAGGCCCCCTCAAGGCAGCCACTTGTCTCAGGGACATTCATGAGGCCTCTGGTATTTTTAATGTATACACACACACACGACACTCCATGGGAAAAGAGTAAAACTTTACTTTTTGACAAGAGAAGAATGATGTTAAATCTTTTCTATTTCCCCATAAATTAAGACACAGTCCTTTGGCCCTCGGTTCACTAAGTTATAAAACCTTCAACCCTCTGCCAGAAATGCTTATAAATTGTGACTCATCTTGCAGACCCCATTAGCAATCTTCAGTGCTAAACTGATCCTTTCAACATGATAAGTGCCTTTCCTTCCTGTAAAAGAGCATCTACTCTCTCTTCCACTTAGAAGTAAACTAGAGGAATTTTTTGTTGAGTTTTGCACTTTTACCTGAGCTGCTGGAGAAATCCCCAGCAAAGACTCTGCCAAAAACTGCTGCTTAGTGGTATATGGTGAAACAAAGTTAATTCTGAAATCATCATCCCCTGCATCAATGCAAGCAAGATTTCAACTCATATTTCAACTTCATCCAAGGAACCTAAAGGCTTGGCAAACTTCAATTCATTATACATGTCACATCTTGTAGACAATCATTTTCAAACCGAGGAACAAGGCTACTGGGAGGTTTCTTGACACTGATTCAGGCAATAAAACAGAGTTGCTTCTTTGAGAAGCATAGAAACTAAGATTTTGAGAGTCACTTTAAAGAAATCCATGATTAGAATAAGAGAGAAACAAAATGATGAGCAAGAGATTCAGTAAAAATAGAGTCATCTGAAAGTCACATGCTCCCAAGAATGAGGGCAGCAGAGACAGGAAATCATTTGTGTGCCTAAGAATGTCATTAGACCTGTGAATATATGGTTTATGAAAACAAAAATAAAACAGAAGTAATTTGAGGGGGAAAACCTGAATAGGTGGAAAATATACTTCATAACCAAAATTGGCAATAAAATATGACAATCTTTACATATACACAGTCATAGACAGATAAAAGAGAAATAAGAGTGACAAGAAAAATGAGATACCAAAGACGGGATGAGGAAAATTAATGCACAGAGGAGTAATGCATCAATGAGACATGAAATGATTTTGAAGGTGAAAAACAATTTATAATAAATGTGCCGGTATTTCTAGAAATTTTATTTTTAGTCTCAGACATCAAATACAGGAAAAAAAACATATTCTAAGGGACATAATTTTTAGGCACAATATTAAGCTGTGATTCTATTTGTAATAGAGAGATGGAGGAAAAAGACCTCTGAAAATTCCTTAATTGGGAAGCAATTTGGTGCTACTCACTTATCATAATATCAGTATCAGATAATATAGAACGTATTTAACATCCTACCTGTTCAGTGATACACTTTTTCTTCAACACCCGAGGTTCAAAAATGATAAATAATGAATTTTTATTGCTGGAATAACTGCATACACTAGTGGCAATTTATTGAGCACACATTATTTATTTTAGCTCCTTCATCTATGTAGCCTATTTCTCATAATAACCACTCCTTTACCTATAAATGGGATAAACTGAAACTTGGCGGCTAAGAAACTTGCTAAAAGCACACAGCTTGCAGGGTGTGACTTCAGGTCACTCAGTCCTTAAACATTTCTTCCCAGAAAGAGTTTGTATGTGTAATTGGGAGAGTTATTTATATATTGGACACCACATTATTACTTCTATGTCTTTTTATTTATTATCTAGTTAGCTCATATATTTATATTAACTCTATTCAGAGTAAGATGGAGTGAAAAAAGTTCAAAAATAGAAAATAGCAAAAAATAAATAAATAAATAAAAAGTAAGTCCCACCAGATAAGAGTTAGGTTTCTTTAAAACATTTTATGTTTTGTTTGTTTGTTTATTTCTGTAATAAACAGACTGTTACAAAACACAAAATATATTCTCCATACTTACTTATTGAATAATTCATTTCAGGTTTTCTTTTTCAATTTCCACAGTCTGCCATACGCAGAAATAATAAAATCAATCCCAAGAGATTACAAAAATAAATAATAAGTCTCAGACAGAGACAAGAAAATTGCAGTCTTGTAAGAAATTGATAAAAAAATGCATGATACATTAATAATAATACGTAGTATTTGTTGACATTTAGTTTGTGCTTGGCATTGTCCTAAAAGCTTTACATAGGTTAGCCTCATTAATATACATTACAATAATATGAAGAATTAAACCAACATTAATGAATTTAATTTTTGAAAATTCAACTTTTTACTTCAGATAGTTTTAGACTTACCAAAAAAGTGCAAAAATAGGAGACAGAGAATTCCCATATACTCCACACCATCATTTCTTTAGAATAAATTTTTTAATTAATGTTTTTTAACTTTTATTTTAGGTTCAAGGGTGCATGTGCATGTTTGTTAAATGGGTAAATTGCTTGTTGAGGGGATTTTGCATAAAGATTATTTAATCACCCAAATAATAGGCATAGTGTCCTCTTTATAATCTTTACTACTTGCCCTTCCCCAACCCTTCATCCTCAAGTAGGCCCCAATATCTGTTAATCCTTCTTAGTGACCATATGCAATCAACATTTAGTGCACACTTATAAGTGAGAACATGTGGTATTTGGTTTTCTGTTCCTGTGTTAGTTTGCTTAGGATAATGGCCCTCAGCTCCATCCATGTTGCTGCAAAGGACATGAAATAATTAATTTTTATGGTTGCATAGTATTCCATGGTGTATATGTATTGCATTTTCTTTTATCTAGTCTGTCATTGATGGGCACCCAGGTTGATTCTATGTCTTTGCTTTTGTGAATAGCGCTGCAATGAACATGTGTGTGTGTCTTTTTGGTAAAACGATTTGCGTTGCTTTATGTATATACCCAATAATGAGATTGCTGGGTCAAGTGATAATTCTAAGTCCTTTGAAAAATCATCAAACTGCTTTCCACAATGGCTGAACTAATTTACATTCCCATCAGTGATGTATAAGCATTCCCTTTTCTCTACAACCTTTCCAGTGTCTGTTATTTTGTGACTATTTAGTAACAGCTATTCTGATTGGTGTGAGTTAGTATCTCATTGTGGTTTGAATTGGTATTTCTCTAATGATTAGTGATTTTGAGCATTTTTTATGTGCTTGTTGGCCATGTATATGTCTTCTTTTGACACTTGTCTGTTCATGTTCTTTGCCTACTTTTTTATGGGGTTGTTTGATTTTTGCTTGTAAATCTGTTTAAATCCCTTGTTGATGGATATGAGACCTTTGTCGGATGAATACTTGGCAAACATTTCCTCCCATTTTGTAGGCCGTCTGTTTACTCGGTTGATAGCTTCTTTTGCTGTGTGGAAGCTTGTAGTTTAATTATGTCCCATTTGTCAATTTTTGTTTTGATGCAATTGCATTTGATGTCTTCATCATGAATTCTTTTCCAGGTCCTATGTCCAGAATAGTGTTTCCTACTTTACCTTCCAGGGTTTTTATTGTTTTCAGTTTTAAATTTAATTCTTAATCCATCTTGAATTAATTTTTGTATGTGACATAAAGAAAGGGTCCAGTTTCAATCTTCCGTACATGGCTAACCAGTAATCCCAACGTCAGTTACTGAATAGGGAGTCCTTTCCTCTGTTTTTTCTCAATTTTGTCGAAGGTCATATGGTTCTGGGTGTGGCTTTATTTCTGGCTTTATTTATTTTATTCCAATGCTTTATATGTCTGTTTTTGTACCATGCTGTACTGATACAATGCTGTTTTTGTTACTGCAGCGTTTTTGAATACTATAGTATAGTTTGAAGTTGGGTAATGTGATGCCTCCAGTTTATCTCTTTTGCTTAGGATTGCCTTGGCTATTCAGGCTCTTTTTTGGTTCCATATAAATTTTAAAATTATTTTTTTTCCTAATTCTGTGAAGAATGTCATTCGCAATTTAATAGGAATAGCATTGAGTCTGTAAGTGATTGGTGTATTAGTCAGGATTCTGTAGACTAACAGCAACAGGAACGGATATAGATATGTGCCTCTGTGTGTGTATACATATATATACCCATACACACATAGATATATCTCTCTATATTTTTACAGATATATAGAGATTGATATATGGATATCTATCTGTAGATATAGATATATAGAGTGACTTGGATCTTGTGACTATGAAGCTTGAGAAGTCCCATGATCTGTGATCTGCAAGTTGAAGACCCATGAGAGCCTGTGGTTTAGTTTCAGACTGACTGCAAAGACCTGAGAGTCAGAAAAACCAATGGTATAAATTCCAGCTTATGTCTAAAGGTCTGAGAATCAGAGAATTCTGTGGTGTAAGTATCAGCTCCAGTGCAGGACAAGTTCCAGCTTGAAAACAATCAGCAAAGAGAGCACATTCTCATTTATCTCCTGTTTTGTTTTACTCAAGCTCCCAATGGATTGCATGAAGCCCACCCATATCAGGGACAGCAATCTACTTGACTCAGCCTGCTAACTCAAATGTTAATCTCATCTAGAATCATCCTCCTACACACAGCTAGAATAATGTTTAACCAAATAACTGAGCACCTGATTCTCCAAAATGGTACATAAAATTAACCATTATAGCATGGAACATTTGTTCTTGATATTGTTTGCCTTTGTGTCCCCACCCAAATTTCATCTCAAATTGTAGTCCTCATGTGTCAAAGGAGGGACTTGGTGTGAGGTGATTGGTCCATGGGAGTGGTTTTCCTCATGGTGTTCTTGTGACTGTTAGTTCTCATGAGCTCTGATGGTTTAAAAGTGTGGCACTTTCCCTTTTGCTCTCTCTCTCTCCTGCTGCCATGTAAGATGTGCCTTGCTTCCCCTTTGCCTTCCACCATGATTGTAAGTTTCCTGAAGCTTCCCCAGCCATGTGGAACTGTGAGTCAATTAAACTTCTTTCCTTTACATATTACCCAATCTCAGGTAGTTCTTTACAGCAGTGTGAAAATGAACTAATAAAATCACAGTAATGAACCAATGTTATACACGATTTTAAATAATGTCCATACTTAGATTTCCTGTATTCACCTAATGTTCTTTTTTGACTCTAAAATCTTACCTGGATATCACATTACAGTATGTTTTCACATCTCTTTAGGTTACTTGGCTTTGACAGTTTTTCAGACTTTCCTTATTTTTGATAAAATTGAAAGCTTTCATGAATACTGGTCAGGGATTTGGTTTTATGTTGTATTATTTAAAATTATCTGATGTTTTTTCTCATGAGTAGACTGGGCTTTCTGGTTTTTGAAAATAACACAGAGGTAAAGTACTATTTTCATCACATCAAAGGTAAATAATATCAAAGACTTATCACTATTGGTGGTAACATCGAACAACTGGTTGAGATAGCATTTTTCAGGTTTCTTCAGAGTAGTTACTTTTTTCCCTTTTTTAGACTGTACTTTTCTGAAGAGTCATTATACACAGCTAACACTTACTAGTGAGAAGTTATGCTCAGGGTATCCACATATATAATTTGAAATCCTTCCACATGTGAGTTTTTCTATTCTACACCACTTATTTATGTATTCAATCAGTTATTTATATTATTATGGACCCAGGCATATTTATTTTATTATTTAGATTATAATCCAATACCACTTTGTTGTTGCTGTTGCTCAAATTGTTTCAGCTTTGAGTATTTGGAACTCTTTAAGTTGATTCCATTTTTCTTTAGACATACCACAAATATTTGTGACTATAGCCATGTGACTTCATTTCTGGGTTTTTCATTCTGTTCTATTGATCTATGTGCCTATTTTTATACTAGTACCATGCTGATTTGGTTACTATAGCTTTGTAATATAATTTAAAGTCACGTAATATGGTGCCTCCAGCTTTGCTCTTATTGCTGAGGGTTGCTTTGGCTATTTGGGGTCTTTTTTAGTTCCATGTGAATTTTAGGGTTGCTTTTTCTAATGCTGTGAAAAATGACATTTGTATTTTGATAGTAATTTCATTGAATCTGTAGACTGCTTTGAGCTGTATGGTCATTTTAATTATATTTATTTTCATCTGATCCATATGATCCATATACATAAAATATTTTTCCATTTACTTCTGTCACATATCTTTTTTTTTTTTTTTTTCAGCATTGTTTTGTAGCTTCTTTATAGAGATCTTTTATCTCCTTGGCTAAATATATTCCTATATTTTTGGGTTTTTTAGCTTCAGTAAATGAGATTGACTTCTTGATTTTGTTCCCAGCTTGATCACTACCAGTGTTCCAAAATGCTATTGATTTTATATCCTGAAACTTTACCGAATTTATTTATCAAATCTAGCCTTTAGGTGGAGTCTTAGGGTTTTCTTATCATATTGTCAGCAAACATGATAATTTGACTTCTTCATCTCCAATTTGGATGCCTTTTATTTATTTATTCTTTTAACCTGATTACTTTGACTAGGGCTTCTAGTACTGTGCTGAATGGGTGTGGTGAAAATGGGCATTCTGGTCTTGTTCCACTTCTTATGAGTAATGCCTTCAACTTTTCCCCATTCAGTATAATGTTGCTTGTGAGTTTGTCATAAATGGTTTTTATTATTTTCAGGTATGCTGCTTCTATACCTACTTTGTTAAGGGTTTTTATCATGAAGCCATGCTGTATTTTATCAAATGCTCATTCTGCATCTATTGAGATAATCATATGGTTTGTGTTTTTTATTCTGTTTATGTGGTGAATGACATTTATTGATTTGTGTATGTTGGACCATCCATTCATCCCTAGAATAAAACCAAATTGATTGTGGTATATTATAGTTTTGATGTAAGGTTGGATTCAGTTTGTTAGTATTTTCTTGAGGATTTCTGCATGTATGCTCATCAAAAACACTGGTCTGTAGCTTTCTTTTCTTCTTGTGTCCTTTTCTGGTTTGAGTATCATGTTGCTACTGAATTTATGTAAAAAGTTAAGGAGAATTCCCTTCTCCCCAATTTTGTTGGAACAGTTTCAGTAAGACTGGTACCAGTTCTTTGTACCTCTGGTAGAATTCAGCTGTAAATCGATCTGTTTCTGAGCTTTGATTGTTGAGGAATTTTTTATTATTGATTCAGTCTTGCTACTGGTTATTGATCTGTTCAAGGTTTCTATTTCTTCTTTGTTCACTTTTAGAAGGTTGTATGTTTCCAGGGATTTATCCATTTCCTCTAGCTTTTCTAGTTTGTGAATGTAAAGTTACTCATAGTAGTCTCTGATGATGGTTTTTATTTCTGTAGTATCAGTTGTAATGTCTCCTTTTTCATTTCTCATTGTGTTTACTTGAATTGTCTATCTTCTAGGTTTGTCTAGCCAAAAATCTATCAATTTTGTTCATCTTTTCAAAGACGTTACCTTTTGTTTCATTAAACTTTGTATTTTTTTGTCTCAATTCCATTTAGCTCTTCTCTAATCTTTGTTATTTCTATACTTATCCTAGCTTTTTGGTTTGTGCACTCTTATTTTTCTATTTTCCTAAGGTGTGATGTTAAATTGTCAATTTGTGATTTTTCCATTATTTTGATATGGTCATTTACCACTATAAACTTCTCTCTTCACACTGCATTTGCTATATCCTGAAGGGTTTGATATATTTTGTCTCACTTTTTGTTCATTTCAAAAATGTTCTAATATTTGTCTTAATTAAATCCTTTACCCAAAGATCATCCAAGATAACTTTGTTTACATCCATGGAATTGGTCTCTAGTTTTATTCCACTGTGGTTTGAGAAGATACTTGGTATGATTTCAATTTTGAAAATGTATTGAGACTTGTTTTATGGCCGAATACATGGTCTATTTTTGAAAAATATTCCACATGTTGATGAGAATATACATTCTGTGGTTGTTTCATAGAATGTTCTGTAAATGTCTGTTAAGTCCATTTGATATTGAGTTCAATTTAAGTCCATTGTTTCTTTCTTGATTTTCTGTTGTGATGATCTGTCTAGTGTTGTTAGTAGGTGTTGAAGTCTCTCACTGTTATTGTTTTTCTGTATTTCTTAGATCTAGTCATATTTGTTTCACAAGTCTGAGTGTTCTAGAGTCAAATGTATACATAGTTAGGATTGTTATACCTTCTTGTTGAATTGATCTTTTTATAAATATATAATTGCTTATCTTTTTTTACGGTTTTTGACATAAAGTTTGTTTTACCGAATACAAGTATAGCTATTCTTGCTTGCTTTCGGTTTCCTTTTTCATGGAATATCTTCTTCCAACCCCTCATCTTCAGTCTGTAAGTGTGTTCACCAGTAAGGTGAGTTTCTTGTAGGCAGCATATGGTTGGTTCCTTTCTTTTATACATTTTACCAATCTATATCTTTTAATTGGAGCATGTACTCTTTTCACATTCAAGATTAATATCTTGAATGTAAAAATAATCTGAGGTTCTGTTCTTTTCAGAATGTTGATTGCCATATAGTTGCTTTGCAGATTTTTTGTTTCTTTCTTTTTTTTTTTTTTTTTTTTTTGCTGTTTATCTTTGTGGTTTGGTGAAGTTCTTTTACATTGCCATTTCATTTCTTTCTCTTCCTCATTTGTTTAACTGTTTTATGAGACTTGTGAGTTTTATATTTCATGTGTTTTTGTGATGACTATTATTGACCTTTTGTTTCCATGTTTAGAACTCCTTTGCGCACTTCTTGTAGTACCAATGACAAATTCCCTCATCATTTGCTTGTTTGGTAAACACTTTACTTCTCCTTCATTCATGAGGTATATTCCAGAAGGATACAAAATGTAGAGTTGACAATTTTGATTTGGTTTTTTAAGCGCTATGAAAATAGAACCCCAGTCTCTTCTGGCTTGTAAAGTTTTTGTTGCGAAGTTCATTGTTGGTCTGATGGAGTTTTCTTTGTAGATGGCTGGATATTTTCTCTAGTTGATTTTAATTTTAGTTTAGTTTAGTTTTGTTTTTTTAATCTAGGTTGACCTTAGAAAATCTGATGAGTACATATCACGATGAGGATCTTTTTTCAATGTATTTTTCTGAAGTTGTTGATCCTCTTGTATCTGAATGTCTAGATCTCTTGTTAGAATAGGGAAGTTTTCTTCAATTATTTCCACAAATTGGTTTCAAAATTTTTTTGTTTTTTCTTCTCCCTCAGAAATATTTATGCTTCATAGGTTCAGATATTTAAGAAGTCCTATACTTCTTGAAGGCTTCGTTCATTTTTAAACATTATCTTTCTTCATCTTTATCGGATTGTATTTTTGAAAAACCTGTATTCAAGTTCTAAGATTCTTTCTTCTGTTTGGTTTAATCTATTGTTGAAGCTTTCAACTGTACTTCATAATTTCTTCAGTTTTTTTTTAAATTTTCATAAGTTTTATTTTTTTAAAAAATCTACCTCTTGGGTAAATTTCTATCATATCCTAAACCATATCCTAAATTGATATTCTGATTTATTTGTATTGGTTTGCATCTCATTGAGTTTTTTTAAAGTAAATATTTTAAATTATTTATCTGCTATTTCAAAATGTTCATTTTGTTTAGGATCCATTTCTAGAAAGTTAGAGTGATTCTTGGTGGTGGTGTAACACCCAGTTTCTTCTACAGATTTGTTATGCTGTTTCCTTCTCCTTTGGAAAAATGTCACTTCTTATTTTATAATTTAGTTTTATTTAAATGGGATTTTTGTTTTCCCACCTTAATGATGTGACCATATTGTCTGTTGAACAGGGATCATTTGGCTTTGCTTCTGGGTGCTTTCACAGGCAAGTCCCTGTATGAATTCTTTGGTTAAAGATAGCCTTAGTGTGTGGCTTTCTCAAACACCAGTTGTAGTAGTAGTGTACTGAGCATGTGAACAGACTCATGGCCTCCTGTAGAGCAGGGTTGACAGAGGCCTTAAAAAGCTTACTTCATTTCTAAGAGCTGTGTGCTTCTGGCAGCAGATTTTGTATTGGGTTGTGCAATTCAACCTCCAGGCCAGTGGGTGGCACTTTCAGGTAACAGTTGGCTGCAGGAGCGGCAGGAAGGATGATTCTTGATCTTTACCAGGAGAACTTCTCCACAGCCTCAAGCAATGGGTTGACCCATAAAATGCAGAGTGTCCAGGGCTCTGCAGTCAGTCCTGAGGTGTGGGAGTGATGCTGGGTGGAGCTGGACCGGGCTGGCCTGCTCTAGGGTCCTGCAATGGCAGGCACAAGTACCACCTGTGATACAGGTGGCAAGAAAGTTCTATAGACTATATGATTTTCTTGGTTACAGATAGTCTTATTGTGGTGGCTTTCCCAAATGCCTGGTGTAGTAGTAACATGCCCTGTCAGGGAGCAGGCTCAAATCCCTCTGAGTAGAGTGTGGTGTGAACACTGGAGATGGCAGAGGTCATGCAAATCTCTTTTGTTTTTCAAATGTAGTGCAATTGTATCAGCAGATTGAAAAACAAAAAGAGCTTTGCAGGTTTGTCTCCCGGGCAGTAGGTGGCACTTGCAGGTGAGAGCCAACTGTGATAATGGCAGTTGGGCTTTTGCTTGACCTTTGTTAACGGAAATACTGGGAAGCTGCAGGCAATAGGCTGTGCTGTGGGACTTCCAGGAATCCCAGTCCCATGCTCTGTCTCTGAGGCAGGTTGGGGTAAAACTAAGCAGGGCTGAGCCAGGTAGGGCTGTACTCAGGTTCCCCAATGGTAGGCACAAGCAACAGCCATAACAGGGATCAGAAGGCAGTGCTCAGGCCACTGGGGCAAAGATTCAAGAAGGAGCAGAGCAACTTATTTTGTGCCAAAGAGTCAGCATGGGAAAAGAGAAGCAGTTTGTGCTCCACAACCTAGCAGATGGTAGTGACACCTGCCTCACTCCCACACCCTTGACCCAGCAAAGCTCCCTCCCATGACCCACTCCTAGCAGCAAGTTGAAGCAGTAAGTCAAGACACAAGCAATCTGTCTTCAGATTACGAAACTGCCCTATGCCACAAAACTCCCTGCCAGGGACAAAAACTTGGACTCCCAGGCCACGCCCCTCTGACTCCAGTCCTGCAAAGAGGGACAGCCCAACTCTTATGCCCATGGTTCAAAACACATGCTACACTCATCTCTCAGATCTGGCCATGGGACTCCTCCTCTTAAGACTAGATTGAAAATCTCATTCTTAAGATTCTCTAAACCAGTGACTAATGCTTGTTCTGGATGACAGATTTCTGTGCAGTCCCCTGCGAGTTAAGATCAGGAATGTTCTCCTATTAGTGTCAAGGTCTGGGAGCATGTGCAAAGTACTTCCTGCTGCCTTTCCTTCTCACAGTCTCTTCATTGATCCCCGAGTTGGATCCTGCACTTGGAAGAGTCAAGGAGCTCCTCTGTGGCCTGGATTGCCTGACTCCCAAGTGGAAATATATACTGTGAAGACACTCTTCCCCTCTCAGGAACTTGGGACTCACAACTTTCTGTCAGACCCACAGTGCAGTCTGCTGCCCACCATATTTTTCAAAGTATCCAAAGTTTGTTTCATTTTTGTGTTGAGCTTCCATATTCCTTCCTTGATAAAAGTTCACAATGTGAATCTCTAACACTCTTTTGCTATTTCCAAGTAAATGAGGTTTGCTAACAAAGCCTCTATGCCTCCATCTTGGAGGAAAAAAAGCTAAGTATTGATACATTTTGTTTTCATTTTTATTTACTTCAAAAGTTTCAAAGTTTTACTGAGACTTCTATTTTGACTTCTCGCTTATTTAGAAATGTGTCAATTTTCAGATATTTGGAGCTGTTTCAGTTATCTACATGTTACTGACTTCTACATGAACTTCATTGTAGTAGGAGAACATACTTTGTATTAATTCTATTATTTTATATTTTTAAGATGCCTTCTATGGCCCAAATGTGGTCAACTTTGAAGAATGTTCCATGTGATCATGAAAAAAAAATCACTGAACACCAGTGATAAAGCTGTTCAATTTAAATATATTTTTATTTTCTTCTTGTTGCATCTGTCAATTACTAATGGGGGAGTATTGAAAGCTCCAGCTGTAATAGTGCCTCTGTTAGCCTATTTCTCCTGCAGTTTTATCAATATCACTGAATGTATTTTAATGTTCTCTTGTTTGAGGCATACACATTTTGGATTGTTATGTCTTTTTGGAGAATTAACCCTTTTATCATTAGATAACGCTCTTTAGCCCTAATAATCTCTATCTTTCGTGATGTCTGCTTTGTCTGAAATTAATATAGCTCCTTTGCTTTCTTTTGATTAGCACTTTGCGTGTTTCTTTATCTTTTTACTTTTAACCCAGATGTATATTTAAAATGGGTTTCTTGTAAATGACATATAGCTAGGTTTGATTTTGTTATCCTCTTCAACAATTTCTATCTTTAACTGGTATATTTAGAACATTAACATATAAAGAGATTATTGAATGCTATAGTTGGGTGACTATCTATTATGCTTGTAACTGTATTCTATTTCTTGTGGTTTTTTCCTTGTTTATTTTTTTCCTCCAATTTTTCCGAATTTTGTGATTTTAACTGACCATATATATGATTCATTTATATCATGTATTAGTGTATTAATTGTATTTGTCTTCTAAAAAAAATGGTCACTATAGAATTTACCAAATAAAATGTAAGTTAATCTATTTTACATCAAACAACCCTATACCACTTTATGTGTATAGGATATTGTATTAGTTCATTCTCACACTTCTATAAAGAAATATGTGAGCCTGAATAATTTGTAAAGACAAGAGGTTTAATTGGCTCACCATTCTACATATTATACAAGAAGCATGATGGTTTCTGGGGAGGCCTCAGGAACTTTCAATCATGGCAGAAAGTGAAAGGGTTAGCAGACACATTTTACATGGCTAGAGCAGTAGGAAGAGAGAGAAAGAGGGAAGGTATCACACATTTGTAAATAACCAGATCTTCTGACAACTCTATCACCAGATAGCACTAGAGGGATAGTCTTAAATCATTAACCTCGCCCCCGCCCCCCATGATCCAATCATCTCCCACCATGGCCTGCCTCCAACATTGGGGATTACAGTTTGACATGAGATTTGGACAGAGACACAGAACCAAACCATATTATTCCACCTCTGGCTCCTCCTAAATTTCATGTCTGTCTCACATTTCAAAATACAATTATGCCTTCCCAACAGGCTCCTGAAGTCTTAACTTATTTCAGTATTAACTCAAAAGTCCATAGTCCAAAGTCTCATCTGAGACAAAGCAAATCCTTCTTCCTGTGAGCCTACAAAATCAAAAGAAATTAGTTATTTTCAAGATACAGTGGGGGTACAGGCATTGAGTAAATACTCCCATTCCGAAAGGGGGATTTCAGCCAAAAGAACTGTCTAAAACCTAGAAGGGCAGTCAATAAATCTGAAAGCTCAAAAATAATTTTTGACTCTGTGTCCCACATCCAGAGCACACTGATGCAGTAGGTGGGCTCCCAAGGTAGCTCTTCAGGGCTCAGCTCCGATAACTGTTCTCAAGGGCTGGTGCTGAGTGCCTGCAACTTTTCCAGGCGCACAGTGCAAGCTGTCAGTGGATATATCATTCCAGGTTCTGGAGGACAGTGGTCCTCTTCTCACAGCTTCATTATGGAGTATCCAGTGGGAACTCAGTGTGGGGCCTTCAACCCCAGGTTTTCTCCCCACACTGCCCTAGTAGATGTTCTCCATGATGGCTTCACCCTGCACCAGGTTTCTGCTTGGACATCCAGGCTTTTCCATATAACTTTTGAAATCTAGGTGAAACTCCCAAGCATCAGCTCTTGTACTCTGCACACCCACAGGCTTGACACTACAGGGAGGCTGCCAAGGCTTATGGCTAGCATTCTCTGGAGCAACGGCCCCAGATTTATGTAACTTGACCACTTTTAGTCACAGCTGGAGCTGGAGAGACTGGGATGTGGGGAGCAGTGTCATGAGGCTGCACAAAGCAGAGGGGTCCAGGACTTGGCCCACCAAACCATTATTTTCTCCTGGGCCTCTAGGCCTGTTATGGGAGGGGCTGCCAAGAAAGTGTCTGGAAATACCTTCAAGGTGTTTTCCCCATTGTCTTATTTATCAACATTTGGCTCTTTCCTACTTGTGCAAATTTCTGCAGTAGGCTTAAATTTTTGCCCAGACAGCAAATTTTTCTTTTCTACCACATGGCCAGGCTGTATATTTTCCAAACTTTTATGCTCTTATTTAAATATAAGTTCCAATTTTACGTCATTTCTTTGTTCACAAATATGAGTTAGCCTGCTAGAAGCAGGCAGGCAACATCTCGAATGCTTTACTGCTTAGAAATTTCTTCCAACAGGTACCCTAAATCATCATTCTCAAGATCAAAGTTCCACAGATCCTTAGAGCAGGGGTACAATGCAACCAATTGCTTTGCTAAGAAACAAAAGTGACCTTTGCTCCATTTCCCAATAAGTTTCTCATTTCTATCTGAGACCTCATCAGCCTGACCTTATTGCCCATATCACTACCTTAATTTCGATCACAACCATTCAACAAGTCTCAAGGAAGTTCCAAACTTTCCCTCATTATTCTGTCTTCTTCTGAGTCCTCTACACTGTTCCAACCTCTGCCAATTACCCAGTTCCAAAGCCTCTTCTACATTTTTAGGTATCTTTATAGCAAGACTTCACTCCCAGTAACAATTTTCTGTATTAATCCATTCTCACACTGCTATAAGGAAATATCTGAGACTGGGTAATTTATAAAGACAAGAGGTTTAATTGGTTCAATGTACTCCAGGCTTTAGGGAAGCACGATGGCTTCTGGAGAGGCCTCAGGAGACTTTCAATCATGATAGAAGGTGAATAGGGTGCAGGCATGTCTTACATGGTCAGAGCAAGAGGAAGAGGGGGCGGGGGAGGTGCCACACACTTTTAAACAACCAAATATCATGAGAACTCTATCACAAGACAGCACTAGGGAGATGGTTCTAAACCATTAGAAACTCCCCCCATAAGCTAATCACCTCCCACCAGGCCCCACTTCCAACATTGGGGATTACAATTCAATGTGAGATTTGGGCAGGGTCACAGATCCAAACCATATCAGATACACACTATACAGAGTATTCCAAATTCTTCCTTTTTATTCTTCATAACGTTGTTGGCATTTATTTCACTGATCTTCATGCTTTAGTCACCCAATATCCTGATAATATTATTTTAAACAGATAATCACATTTTAAACAAATTGAAAATAACAGAATAAATATTTTATTTTAGTTTCAAGTTTTTTCTTCTGTGGTGCTTTTTCTTTTTTTATGTAGATTCAAGTTTTTGGCATGCCATTTTTTCTTTCTGCCTAAAGAACATTTACTGTTTTTATTTTATTTATTTATTTATTTATTTATTTATTTTGCAGTTCAGGACCACTACTAATTAATGCCCCTTCCTTCTTTTTTCTTCTTCTTTTTTTTTTAAATTTAGTCTGAGAAAATATATTTCTCCTTCACTTTTGAAGGATAATTTCACTTCTGTGTTAGTAGGATCTATTTCATCCAACATATTATAAGTTTTACTGTACTCTTTTTTTGCTTGCACACTTTCTGGAGTAAAATCCCCTGTAAATCTTATTCTTTGTCATCTATGTAAGGAACTTCCCCTTTTTGAATATAATATTTCTAGATATGGTTTATCTCCTTCTCCTTTGGTATTTATTCTGAATGCTGTTCTCTGAAATTTCCAAACCTGTAGTTTAGTGTCATTTATTTTGAAAAGTTCTCAGGCATTATTATTTCAAATATTTGTCTGCTCCATTCTCCCTTTCTTTGCCTTCTGGTATTCCAACAAGTATATTTTGATATTGTTCTACAGTTTGGGGATATTCTATTCTGCATTTTACATTTCTTTTACTTTCTGAACTTTTTTGAGGAGAAGTTTCTATTGACCTATCTTCAAGCTCACTGATGTTTTCCTCAGCTATGTCAAGTCTACTAACAAATCCATCAAAGGCATCCTTTATTTTTGTTACAGTGATTCTGACTTCTAGCATCTCTTTTTGATTCTTTCTTAAACTTTGTACCTCTGCTTAAATTAACTATCTGCTCTTAAATGTTGTATTTTTCATTAGAGAATTTAATATATTAATCACGATCATTTCAAAATCCCTGTCTGATAATTCCAACATCTGTGTCATACCTGAATCTGGTTCTGATGACGCTTTATCGCTTCAGGTTGTGTAATACTTGCATTTGATGTATCTTATAACTTTTTGTTGAAAGCCAAGAACATGTTATATTGGATAATAGAAAATGAGCTAAATAGGCCTTTATTATGAGGATTTATGCTAATATGGTTTGGACTGCAATGTGTCCTGTAGCTATAGGTGCTAGACGCTTGTTTTTGTCTCACCTCTTGACTTTGGATTTATCTAAACACTATTGTTTTAAAGAGTCTGTGTCTTGTAGCTCTTTCAACTGTTACTATATTGGAGTTCTGTTAGTGTAATGATAAGGTGTAGGGAATGGAGAGCGTTCTGTAGTCTTCTTATTACATCTTATTACATCTCACTGCTTTAACAGACCTGTATCTTAGAACTGTGACATTCAAAAGTACTTCTCCAGTGATGTAGCTTTTTTGTCTTTTGTTTTTTTCTCCCTGTCTCCTGCTCCTTTTTCTGTTTGCTGTGTCCCAATCCATTTCCCTAAAACTTTATTGACTTCCACCATGAAGCTAGAGGAGACAGGAGTGGGAGGAATACACTTTCTCCAATGGGATAAGTCCACCAAGTCTTCACCCCTGGAGCAGAGTCTATTTTTGTACAGAAGTCTAGGCATATTTCATAATTTATTTTTCCCCGTCACTGTCAGAGTCATGAGGGAGTGTCTCTGATCTTCACTGTGAGAACTCAACAGGAGGTAAAGCTCCCCAAATATGAGGCCCCCTATGACTGTTGACCCCAGGCATTTCTCACTCTCTCTCTCATACTAGTCTATACTCAGCCTCTCACAATTCATCCAAAGTACCTCATAAGTGTTTCTACCAGTTCATAGCTTCAGAGTCTTTTGCTTCAAGTAGATAGCTCTCATCTCTGACTCTGGATGATCCCATCTCTCTAGATTTCTGTTTTGCCCTGAAACTTCAGTTCTCTGTTGGGGTCACAAAAAGTAATTGAGTTTCAGTTTGTTCACTTTTTTCTTGCTGTGAGGACAGGAGTGTGACTTCCAAGCTCTTTACATGTCACAACTGAAGCAGGAAATATCCAACCACTTTTAACTTACTAATATTACCTCTCTTTGAATGAATGAATGAATGAAGGCCAGACAGCTCATATAACTTGCCAAAGGTTATGTTCTGGGAATTTCTGAGTCATGAGTTGACCTCAGATAGTCTGATTCTGGTAGCCGTGATCTTAACCACTATGATACACTCCTTCTGTGCTGTATAAAATAACAGTATTAAAGATGTGAACAAAACTATAGTGAAGCAATGAAAAGGAGTGACAAACTTTAGGAACTAACTATATAGGAAAGCTTCATGAAAGTGCTGACAAATGAGCTGGTGCAGAGAATGAGGAGTTTACTAGGCAAGGGAGGGTAGAAAGTTTTAAGGAAAGAAACAACAGGCTTAAAGACAAAAAAAAATTTTAAAAGAATGCCAGTTTTTCAGATTAAGTTGTTGAGGTAGAGGTTATGTGGTCAGGCCACTCATAAATCTGGAGATAGGCTCTGTGTCAGTTACAATATCAATGACTTTGTATGTCATTGATATTGTAACTGACAAATAATAAAAAAGTTTTTTAAAGTAATAAAGAATGTGTAGAAAGATGACCCACAATAGATGGGTAACAAGTACTTATCTAAGAGACTGTAACTAAGGCAAGAATAAAACATGAGGATTATGTGTTTATGTATGAAAGCATTTATATATAATGTTTGATTCTCTTGTGGACAAAACTAAAGCATTAAAACAGAATCTCTTAAGATGTTGACTTAAATCTCTCCAAGCTTTCTGTTGCTACCTAAAGTTCTCATTAGTACATAACACCTAGGGTAAATGGCTTTCTTGAGAATTGACATGGTTTGGATGTTTGTCTCCTCCATATATTATGTTGACTTGTAATCCCCAATGTTGGGGTGGAGCCTGGTGGGAGGTATTTTGATCACGGAGGTGGATCTCTCATGAATGTCTTAGTGCTATCTCCTTGGTGATGAGTGAATTATTTCTCTGATAGTTAATGTAAGACCTCTATTGTATAAAAGTGTTCCAACTCCCCACCTCTCTCTTATTCTTTCTCTCACCATGTAATATGTGGGCTTCCGCCTTTGTCTTCCACCATGATTGTAAGCTTCCTGAGGTCCTCACCAGCACCGAGTAGATGTTGACTCCATGCTTCCTGTATAACCTACAAAACCATGAGACAATGAAACCTCTTTTCCCTGTAAATTACCCAGCCTCCAGTATTTCTTTATAAATATATAAAATGGAATAACACAAGAATTTTTCTCTATGTTTTGACTACTGACATTGAAGATACTTGAACTAAGAGGCTAGTGTTCATTGTTTACATAACTATTATGATTTATATAAATTACGTCCTGTTATAAAAATTTCATTTAAAATTCAAAAATGGTAAGTACCATACATACCCTCAAAATATTTCTGTAGAAAATATTTTCTGTAGAAAAATTGAACATAATCACAGTTTCAAGAAAAGGTATTTAAACAAACATTAGGCAACACAGCTCCAGAATGCTCTTTTACCCAAGCACACTTGTGACTTAGTATAATCATCAAGTTACATATAAGGAGAAACCTATTCCATCCATTTTTCTCTAAATTCTATAAAAACCTTTGGGATTGTTTCTATAACCCTCAGCAATGTTCTTCCAGATCTTCTGTAGATCAATTTATGGCAAATGGAATTTTTGCTCAACTCTTTACTATCTGGCTACTATATTAGCACTCATTTTTCTCCACAATTTTCATACTTCTACATATCTGTACTGGCATTGTTGAGCTTATCTATGCATTCATGCTGACCTTAAATAAAATTTGAAACTCAAAGGGAAGAACATGACAATGGCTTCCTACCTTGGATCTTGCTACCTTTTATCTCCCACCCTTTAACAGGAAGCCTAATACGTAACAGTACAGACAAGAAGACTAATATCTAAATAATTAAACAGGAAATACTGGTGTTCCTACCTTCTGGTGTCAGAAATAAAGACTAGTATAAGGGGTGTTGCCTAGTTCCTTTACTCTCACTCAGTAGTAGCAATTTAAATTGGGAGGAAATTACATGCAAAAATGTTGAGCAGATTTTATTAGATTGTTCTCTGAAACTATCGCAAGAAGAGTTGGGAGAAAGAATTATCCTTGACTAGAATCAGACCTCCTGATCATTAATCTATTGAACTAGAACTGTTCTGAGCAAGGGACTCTAACTTCAGATTTTCAGAAGACGAGTAAAAAACCAAGACTAGGCAAGAAACCAAAATCAATAACACACAAAAGAGCTGAAAGAGAGTAAAAGGTATGGGCAGAAATAAACACAGAAAATGAGAGCACATGAATAAGGGTGGGAGGAAAAATCAACAACTGCAAGAAATAAAAACTCTCTCTTAAGTGACTACCCTTAAAAAACCAATAATCAAATTCAAAATAGGAAAAATTGTCCCATTCTCTGTGCCTCTGGCTTTGTCCCTCTCTCTCTCTGTTGATGCATGTGGGAAAATGCTCATTTGCAGAAAAGCGAAGCTGTATGGCCAAACTAAAGCTCAAAGGAAAGCAATATTTTAAGCTCCATTGGACTAGCAAGACTCTATACACAGTCATCATTAAACAAACAAATAATAATAACGGCTCCATTAGCAGTGTAAATTTTAATTAGTTTATGTTTTTGTAAATAGCAAGATTGGTTTTACTGGATAAACAACAACAAAAAGAAATTATAAGGCAGAAAAAAAAATCTCAGATGACCATGGACAATGTTAATGAAACATGAATAGGGAACAAATGAAAACTAGCAAATTATTATATTGTCTAGTGTGAAAAAAGTTTGCTTGGCTGTTGAATAGTAAAGATTCCTCAATGACTACTATCTGAAATCTATACTATAACATATAACATACTCATTGTATAAGTAAATATTTAATGTGTCACATGTTAAATAAACTACTAAGAGTAATGTGAAGCAATTCTGTGAAATTGCGAAAAAACTGCCAAATAAAGAAAGAAAATGAATAGGCAACATTTGTAAAAATTTAAAGAGATGTGAGTATGATGGGTCAAGCAGCCTTTATCTGCTCAGAGGATTTTGTAAGAATAAAACTATTAAAAAATAAATTTACTGCAAATCTCACCCTCTAGTTTTGGTAGTTGTAATGAAAATCATTTAAATGAATATTTGATAAATGTATAAATGAATAAAGATGAAGTGAATAAATGAATGGAAACTGAACATAAATACTAAATGGTGAAATTAAATGAATAATACCCTTGAATAGATCAGCTTTATTACAGTTTGCTAGCATGCTATATAGAGCAATACCATCTAAAATGGTAAATCTTAATGGATTATAGTAACGAATTTACACAAGAAGTATATAAATTTATGGCTATACTCAATATACTCTAAATATGCTTTTAAAATATTCTGTCCTTTAAGTGCTTTAACACATTATATTTAAATAATATGTTTTTCATAGAGATAGATTATTCAACATTTCTTTCAGTAATTCTTTAACATTGAGATGACTTATGTTCCTGGGAATAGGAGAAATTCTTTTCCATGTGTTTTCTTCTCAGAACATTAAACATATTAACCTAATTACCCTCCTTTTACTATCATTCTTATTCATCTGGAACATTTCCAATTGTCCTTTCTATGGCTATTTTTGGATTAGGTCAATACAAACCATATTGAATCCTGATCAGACTGGGTTATAGAATTTAGAATTAAAGAGTATTTGGTATTGTCTTTCAAGTATTGGAAATTCCTAATCTTTTAAAAAGGGGATTTTATATAAAAAGCTCCCATTTTTAAGCCACAAGTAAAGAAAGTGACTAGAATTATTGGAAAATAAGGCTCATTAGTATTTTGTAAACAGTTAAGTTTTATATATTTAAGTTTCTGGAGAAAAAGATCATCTCTTGATGAATGAAGTCCTCAGATCCTGCTCACATAAATAGATAAGCCTTCTATGTGATTCGAAGAGTAATTATTTATAGTTTAAACAGTATGTTCTTATATCCATGAAAAGTTTAAACAACTGAAAAATAAAAATCTTTTTTAAACTTCAAACCTTAGCATAATGAATTGCTTAAAGTACCAAGTTAAATAGTGCAATGGTACATATTGACCTGGTTCACCCTCACTTGTTGCCAATTCCAAAATGGTAGGCTCTGAACTCTTATTTAAAGTTTTAAAATCTAGTTAAAAATATTAAATCTTACAAAATTCTAACTATTAATCTAGCAAATTGGAAGGTATGTACTTTTTGAAACTGTAACAAGGTAGGTAGTGGGAAATTTTATCCCTGTGCCAGATTATACTGGCTAACTATGTAATTGCAAAAATATTTTATAGGTTTTGTCTGAGTGTCACAAGTGCAGAATTATCTATACATTTTTTAAAAGGGGTTTATTAATTTGTTTTCTAGAGTTGTGTTTTTTATTATTTTAATTATATAAATAATACATAAGGAAACATCTAGTATATATAAATTAAAATGTATAATAATTCCTTTGAACACCCCCTTAACTTAGCTAACATTATTAACTTAGTAACTTAATACCCAGCATTATTAACTTAATAAAGAACATTTCAGTACTCTTTGATTTACATATGTTCCTCCTCAAGCCTTTGCCCTCCCTCCCCTCCCCCTTGTTTATCATTTTTTTGAAGTCTTAACAGGTTTATCATATATGTTTATCTCCCTAAAATATAAGTTATTTCTTTTTGCTTTCAAATTCCACAAAAGTAACATATCATGTTATTTTTTGAACATACTATTTAGCCACAGTTTATTAATTTTTAATTTGATATTAATTTTATTATATGAATATACTATATTTTACCTATTCTTCTGAAAAGAAAGGTTTTGGTGATTTTCCTCATTATTTCATTTAGTATATATCAATTAAACATCTTCCAGGTGCCAGGCACTGTTTTAATAGAAAAAGAAAACAGACAAAAAGTTTTCCAGTTTTCATGGAACTTATGTTACAGTGAGATGAATATCTTACATGTCACACGTAGGAACTATTTATCATAGACTCTCCATACATTCTGATTTACAAAATGTTAAAATTTTATTAACATTAAATATCTTTTACATGTAGTTAAAAGAATTTTCACACCAATCAACAGTAAACAAGAATTGATCACATCCTCTCCAACAGTTGGTGTTACCAGACTATAAACATCAGTCAATCTACTGGATGAAATAATAAAATCTAATTTTCATTTTCTTATAACAAGTGAAGTTGAACATCCTTTTAATGTTCACTTACCATTCATATTTTCTTATTTTGGTAAAATATGTGTTCATGTCCTACCTTCCTTTTTCTATTGATTTTTTTGTCTTCTTTATGTTAATTTGAAAGCCTTTTATGCATTCTGAATAACAATACTTTGTTGAAAATATATCTCCATTTTTATGACATCTTAGTAAACAAAAATACTTCATTTTTAAGTAGACAAATTTGTCAAAATTTTACGATAGGTTCCTTAGTAAATTGTTCAGGGAAACTTTTCAATTCTAAACTTACGAAGATATTATTTGAAGTATTTCAAAGTTTTGTCTTGATGTCCTTTCTCTATCTGGAATAAATTTTTGCATAAGAAATAAAATAAACACTAGATTCTATTTATTTCCCCCATATGGACAATGAATTATTCCAACATTGCATAAGAAAAAGGTCCATGCTGTCTTCATGAATTTTCAATACCATCTTTTGTCAAATATCAGGGCTTTAAGAGATTACATTGGTCAATTTATTTTTTATCACTTGCTTACTCTAGTAAGAGTAAATCTTTTAGCTGGGTGTAATGGTACATACCCATACCGCCAGCTACTCAGGAGGCTGAGGTGGGAGGATCACTTGAGCCTGGAAAGTTCAAGCTGCAGTGAGGCCACTGCACTCTAGTCTGGGCAAGAGAGGAAGACTCTATCTCAAAAAAATAAGTTTAAATCTTAATATCTGGTAGGCAAGTCACTTTATCTTGCTCTTTTTCAATAACACTTTGGATATTCTTGGCCTTTTGTTTTCCCATCTGTATTTTAGAAGAAAAAAAGTATTTGGACTTTTATTTGAATTACATTGAATCTGTGGATTTTGGAAAATTTGATAATCACTATGATTATGAATTTATGAAAATTTTCTTGTACTTTTATCATTTTTCTTCATGTGTTTTTACTATTTTTTAGACATATGTAAGTATGAAATGTTTTATCTTACTGAACTTTTACCAAAATGTGATACCTTTCAGCCCTAATGCTCTTATCCTTTATTAATTTCATGTGTATGCCTTCAAAGTTCAGTAAGTGCTAGAAACTTGGGATGAAAAAAAAATAATAGAGCACCATACATTTGGACCATTCAAGTATTTCTTTATGGTTAATTCATTTGTTTGTTGGTTATATAGTGAGATATATTAAGGGAAGAAAAAATTATAAGAGGCCCTGAAAGATGTATTAAGATTAAATTTTTATCATTTATTGTGGTGACAGCGTTCAAAATATTCTCTTTTAGCTACGTTGAAATATACAGTGTAATTTTCTGTCATCACCCTACTGTGTAATAAATCACTAAAACTTTTCTTCCTGTCTAACTGTAACTTTCTATCCATTGAACAACCTCCCCACGTACTTCTCTGCCCTCTACCCTCCCAGCCTCTGGTAATCACTATTCTACTCTCTACTTCCATGAACAAAACTTTTTTAGATTCTATATATGAGTGAGACCATATGAGAAATAATAAGTTTAAAGTGATGAATAAGTAATTACTGTGACTTGATCATTGTACTGTGTATACATGCATTGAAACCTATTAATATTGTATCCTATAATATGTACAATTATTAATATGTATAATTATGTATAATTATTATGTATCAATTATAAATAAAAATAAATAAGGAAATGATACAGTTTGGTTGTGTCTCCACCCAAATCTCAACTTGAATTGTTATCTCCCTGAATTCTCACATGTTGTGAGAGGGACTCAGGGGAAGGTAATTGAATCATGGTGGTCGGTCTTTCCCATGCTATTCTTGTGATAGTGAATTAAGTCTCACAACATCTGATGGGTTTATCAGGGGTTTCTGCTTTTGTTTCTTCTTCATTTTTCTCTTGCCACTGCCATGTAAGAAGTGCTTTTGGCCTCCCGCTGTGCTTCTGAGGCCTCCCCTGCCAAGTGGAACTGGAAGTCCAATTAAATCTCTTTCTTCCCAGTCTCAGGTATGTCTTTATCAACAGTGTGAAAACAGACTAATATAGTAAATTGCGACCAGTAGAGTAGGGCACTACTGAAAAGATACCCAAAAATGTGGAAGCGACCTTGGAACTGGGTAACAGTCAGAAGATGGGACAGTTTGGAGGGCTCAGAAGAACACAGGAAAATGTGGGAAAGTTTGGAACTTCCTAGAGGTTTGTTGGCTGACTTTGCCCCAAATGTTGACAGCAATATGGACAATAAGGTCCAGGCTGAAGTATTCTCACATAGAGATGAGGAACTTGCTGGGAACTGGAGTAAAGGTGACTATTGTTATGTTTTAGCAAAGAGATTGGCAGCATTTCACCCCTGCCCTGGAGATTTGTGAGACTTTGAACTTGAGGTAGATGATTTAGGGTATCTGGTGGAAGAAATTTCTAAGCAGCAAAGTGTTCAAGATGTGACTTGGGTGCTGTTGAATTCATTCAGTTTTATAAGAGAAGCAGAGCATAAAAATTTGGAAAATTTGAAACCTGAATATGTGATAGAAAAGAGAAACCCATTTTTTAGGAAGGAATTCAAGCTGGCTGCAGAAATTTGAATAAGCATCAAGAAACCAAATATTAATCCCCCAAATCATGAGGGAAATGTCTCCAGGGCATGTCAGAGGTCTTCACAGCAACCCCTCCCATCATGGGCCTAGAGACCCAGGGGGAAAAGTGGTTTCATGGGCCAGGCCCAGAGTCCCTGTTCTGTGGGCAGTCTAGGGACCAAGCCTTATGTCCCAGTCCCTCCAGCCATGGCTGAAAGGGGCCAATGTACAGTTTGGCCTGTGGCTTCAGAGGGTGGAAGCCCCAAGCCTTGGCAGCTTCCATGTGGTGCTGAGCCTCTGGGTGCACAGAAGTCAAGAATTCAGGTTTGGGAACCTCCTTCTAGATTTCAGATGTATGGAAATGCCTGGATGCCCAGACAAGTTTGCCGCAGTGGCAGAGCCCTTATGGAGAACCTCTGCTAGGACAGTGCAGAAGGGAAATATGGAGTCAGAGCATCCACACAGTCCTTACTGGAGTACTGCCTAGAGGAGGTGTGAGAAGAGGGCCACTTTCCTCCAGACCCCAGAATGGTAGATCCACCAACAGCTTGCACTGCATACCTGGAAAAGCTGCAGATACTCAATGCCAGCCTGTGACAGAAGCTGGGAGAGAGGCTGTACCCTGTAAAGCCACAGGGGCGAAGCTGACCAAGACCATGAGAACCCACCTCTTACATCAGTGTGACCCGGATATGAGACCTGTAGTCAAAGGAGATTATTTTGAAGCTCTAAAATTTGACTGTCTTGCTGAATTTCAGACTTGCATAGGTCCTGTAATCCCTTTGTTTTGGCCAATTTCTCCAATTTGGAATGGCGATACTTACCCAATACCTGTACCTCCAGTGTCTCTAGGAAGTAAGTAGCTTGCTTTTGATTTTACAGATTCATAGGCAGAAGGGACTTGCCTTGCCTCAGATAAGACACTGGACTATGGACATTTGGGCTAATGCTGAAATGAGTTAAGACTTGGGGAGACTATAGGGAAGGCATGATTGGTTTTTAAACATGAGGACATGAGATTTGGAGGGGCCAGGGCAGAATGATATGGGTTGGCACTATTTTCACTGAAATCTCAACTTGAATTGTATCTCTCAGAATTTCCACGTGTTATGGGAGGGGCCCAGGGGAAGGTAATTGAATCATGGGGTTGGGCTTTCCCATGCTACCCTCGTGATAGTGAATTAAGTCTCATGAGATCTGATGGGCTTATCAGGTTTCTGCTTTTACTTCTTCTTCATTTTTCTTTTGCTGCCACCATGTAAGAAGTACCTTTCACCTCTCAGCATGATTCTGAGGCCTCCTTAGCCAAGCGGAATTGTAACTACAATTAAACCTCTTTTTCTTCCCAATCTCTGGTATGTCTTTAACAGCAGTGGTAAACACAGACGAATACAATAAATAAATAATAAATAACAGTTCAAGAAGGAAAGAAAAAGTAGAATAAAATAAAACTGTCTGAAAACTGTGTCTGTCTGGCTTAGCTGTGCCTACATAAATGCCACTGCAGCTATGACCAAGGATCATACCATTATAACTCCTCTATCTACCCAGGAAAAATCAATAAACATACCTTATCAGCATTATTTAATGACAATTCTTTATGTACACTATTCACTATTTCCGTTTCCCAGTAGAAATTTTTTAATAAAAACCTGATTTTTCTCAAGATTTACACTTTTCACTGGAGCCCACTCCCATCTTCAGGGATGGTTCTAATAGGCGTAAAATTTACTTAGAATTTTTTGACAGTAAGTTGTTCACAAATGGGCGTGTGATTCAATCCAGGTCAGTGGAACTCCAACAGAGGTTTACAAGGCATCTTCAGGGGCTGTTTTTGTTCTGAAAGTGCCTGGAGTTGGGTGATTGAGAACTTTACTCTTCTCCTGGACATTGTTTTAACTGGATATGAGGCCTGGAACTATTGTAACTATCATAGTACCTGCCTTAGGATGAAAGGATCTGAAGAGGGACAAAGAGAATCATATAGAAATAGAACAAGAATCACTGGATTAAACTAATATTTAAGCTAACCTCACCTCTGGACTTTCACTCATGGGTTCCTATAAAATTTACTATTTTCATTTCATTTCATTTCATTTCAGCAACTGGCCCTCCTCTGTGATGGTTGCCCCAGTGACTGGTCTTCTGGTCATCCCCTGTGATGGGTGAACTCCAAGGCCAACTTGAGTTTTATTTTCTGTAGGGTGACTATCCTACAGAAAGTTTACAATGGTTCAAATTACAATTTGTCAAATTTACAGTGGGTTTATCCAGGCATTAAATGCTTTTCAATTTATAGTATTTTTTTGACTTGCAATCAATTTGTTTGGATGTAACCACGTTATCAGTCAAGGAGCATCTGCACATGTTTAGTGTCTATTTTATTTTAATTAAATCACCTATTGATTTATAATGTTTTCTATTTTAGGGTATTTAAAATTTAGCATTCTAACTTATATATAAAGCATTTTTACTCATTTTTCCATTTGTCCTACATCAAGCTGGTTTATGCTTCTTTTTCCAGGGAGGTTATTAAAGGTGCCCCTTAATTATAAAACTTACCTTAATTTATATGATAAATTATATAGTCACCAGAACCTGCTTCAGGGGTTTACAAACAGTGCAGTAGTGCAGGAAATGATGCTCAGAAAAGTTCCCCTGGGTTCTGGGTCCAATGACAGAGAAGATTAGGGTTGGCTCAACACGTTTCAGGGCAGGAACTCATGAACCTGTGAGGTATTGGACTCCTTCTGTAATTATTTCTTTTTTATTTCTGTGACTGAAGGAGTGTAACATTAAATAGAAAAGTGAAAAACCCCATGGCAGGAAAATAGAAATTGTAAAATAAAATTTTTAAATGTTTTTTCTTGTTTTATTGAACAAGGAATTCCACATTCTCATTTTGCGGTGGGCCCTGGAAATTATGCAGTTAGTGATGGTTGTCATTTTAATATGAATAGTGATGTGACATGACAGATTCTGTGTTTGTTAGTCTCACAATAACCAGAGGAAGACCAGAATAGAGTATAGACAGCAGGGCCTCCATGGTGCTCAACCCTGAGGTTGTCATTCACATGGTGCTTTGCATTAATGGCACTTGAATATTGCCCCCTGGAGTTGTATAACATAAGACCATTAAGATCCATTTACAGAAAATAATTCTTACCAAGAAAAACAATTTAGTGAAAATAATTCTAAACTTAAACAAAAAATTATTTGCTTTTCGTATGTATTATTTTCAAGGTTCCTCTAAAGACTCAGTGATGCACTTATTTTTAATCAATTAACAAATTTTGTAGCACTTAAGTTTGAATTTATAAATATAATTTATATTGGATTCTTTATAACTTGGAAATATTATGATTTACTGAAACATACACTACTAACACTGAAGTACACTTAAATTATTTTCATGGTTATAGACAATAAACCCTTTGATACAGATGACTCTCCATCGTGATTGTTTCACAGCTGAGAAATCCAATGCCGCTAGAATTAGATTTTTCGATCTCTGTATTTTCATCTATCTTATTAAATGCAGACAGTCGCTTACTTATGATGGTTCAAATTACAATTTGTCAACTTTACAATGGGTTCATCCAGGCATCAAATGCCTTTTCAATTTACAGTATTTTTTGACTTATAATCAGTTTGTCTGGATGTAACCATGTTGTAAGTCAAGGAGCGTCTGCACACGTTTGGTGTTTATTTTATTTTATTTTCATTGAATCACCTCTTGATTTCTAATACTTTATATATTAGAGTATTTACAATTTAGCATTTTAACTTACATATAAAACACTTTTACTTATTCTAATAACTTCAAAATTTTAATGATCTAAGAAGGAAAGTGTACTAAGTTCTTTAAAAATCTATGTAACTTCCCCAAGTCTAGAAAGACCAAATAACAAAAAAACTTACTGTTTACTTATAGAAAAGAAGTCTTTAGAAGTAGATACTATAGTTTGGGGTTTTTTTGCAGGGGAGGAAAGGGGTAGGTTAAAAAATTACAGCATTTTGTATTTAAAAAGTAAAAGGTAAGTAGATAGCAGGTGAATACTCCTTACACTTACTCTTGTTTTAGTAAATTGTAATAGTTCCAAGTCATAAAGAATTCAATACATATTCTATTTACATCTTCAAACTTAAGTGCTAAAAAAATTTGTTAATTGAATAAAAATTAAAGCATCACTCAGTCTTTAAATGAATTTTAAAAAGAATACATGATTCTATGAATCAACTTACAATGGGAGAATGTCAGCCGTGTTTGAAATAAATAGAGTGTTCTCCCCATGACATATGTTAATTGAGTGATATGATTTGGCCATGTCCCCACCAAAATCTCATCTTGAATTCCCACGTGTTGTGGGAGGGACCATGTGGGAGGTAATTGAATCCTGGGGACTAGTCTTTCCCATGTTGTACTCGTGATAGTGAATAAGTCTCACAAGATCTGATGGTTTTATAAAGAGGTGTTCCCTGCAGAAGCTCTCACTCTTTGCCTGCTGCCATCTTCCTCCTCCTTGCTTTCCACCATGATCATGAGGCCTCCCTAGACATGTGGAACTGCAAGGCCATTAAACCTCTTTCTTTGATAAATTGCCCTGTCTCAGGTATGTTTTTATCAGCAGCATGAGAACAGACTAATACATTCAATTAATATCAGTAGAGTGGGGCACTGCTGAAAAGATACCAGAAAATGTGGAAGGGACTTTGGAACTGGCTAACAGGCAGAGGTTGCAACAGTTTGGAGGACTCAGAAGAAAACAGGAACATGTGGCAAAGTTTGGAAGTCCTTAGAGAGTTGCTGAATGGTGTTAACTAAAATGCTGATAATGAAATGGACAATGAAATACAGTCTGAGATTGTCTCAGATGGAGATGAGGAATTTTTGGGAACTGGAGTAAAGGTGACTCGTGTTATGTTTCAGCAAAGAGACTGGAGGCATTTTTGCCCCTGCTCTAAGGGAATTTTACCTCTGCTCTAGGGGAATTTGCCCCTGCTCTAGGGGATTTGTGGAACTTTGAACTTGAGAGAGATAATTTAGAGTATCTGGTGGAAGAAATTTCTAAACAACAAAGCATTCAAGTGGTGACTTGGATGCTGGTAAAGGCATTGAATTTATAAAGGAAGCAGAGCATAAAAGTTCCAAAAATTTGCTGCTTGACACTGCAATAGAAAAGAAAATCCCATTTTCTGAGGAGAAATTCAAGCCAGCTGCAGAAATTTGCACAAGTAACTAGGAGTTGAATGTTAATCGCCAAGACAATAACGAAAATGTCTCCAGGGCACGTCACAGGTCTTCAAGGCAGTTTCTTCCATCCATCACAGGCCCAGAGGCTGAGGAGGAAAAAGTGGTTTTGTAGGCTGGAGCCCAGGGTTTCCATGCTGTGTGCTGCCTAACTTGGTGTCCTACCTCCCAGCTGTTCCAGCTGAGGTTGAAAAGGGCCAACATAGAGGTCAGGCCATAGCTTCAGAGAGTGTAAGACCCAAGCCTTGGGAGCTTCCACATAGTGTTGAGCCTGTTCATGCACAGAAGTCAAGAATTGGGGTTTGGAAACCTCTGCCTAGATTTCAGAAAAATGTGTGGAAATGCCTGGATGTAAAGGTAGAAGTTTGCAGCAGGAGTGGGGCCCTCATGGAGAGCTGCTGCTAGGGCAGTGCAGAAGGGAAATGTGGGGTCAGAGCCTCCACACAGAGTCCCTACTGGGGTACTGCCTCGTGGGGCTGTGAGAAGAGGGTCAGCTTTCTCCAGAACCCAGAATGGTAGATCCACTGACAGCTTGCACCATGTGCCTGGAAAAGCTGCAGACACTCAATGCCAGTCCATGAAGGCAGCCAGGAGAGGGGCTGTACTTTGCAAAGCCACAGGGGTGGAGCTCCCCAACAGCATGGGAACCCATCTTTTGTATCAGCATGACCTGGATGTGAGACTTGGAGTCAAAGCAAATCTTTTTGTAGCTTTAAGACTTGGCTGCCTTGCTGGATTTCAGACTTGCATAGGGCCTGCAGCCCTTTGTTTTTGCCAATTTCTCTGTTTTGGAATGGCTGTATTTACCCCATGCCTGTACTCTCATTGTACCTAGGAAGTAATCAACTTCCTTTTGACTTTACAGACTCAAAGGTGGAGAAGTCTTGCCTTGTCTCAAATGAGACTTTGGACTGTGGGCTTTTGAGTTAATGTTGAAATGAGATAAGACTTTGGGGGACTGTTGGGAAGGCATGATTGGTTTTGAAATGTGAGGACATGAGATTTGGGAGGGACAAGGGGCAGAATGATATGGTTTGGCTGTGTTCCCACCCAAATCTCATCTTGAATTCCCATGTGTTGTGGGAGGGACAAGGTGGAAGGTAATTGAATCATGGGGGCCAGTCTTTTCTGTGCTGTTCTCATAATAAGTCTCATGAGATCTGATGGCTTTAAAAAGAGATGTTGCCCTGCAGAAACTCTCTCTCTTTTCCTACTGCCATCCATATTAGATGTGACTTGCTGCTCCTTACCTTCTGCAATGATTGTGAGGCCTCCACAGTCACTGGAACTGTAAGTGGGAGTTAGAGCCTCACCTCACATAGCTTAATTAGAGAATGATCAAGGTCATTAAATTTCAGTATAACTATATGAATAACAGATATAATAATGGAAATACAGGGCAATAGGAAAATGTGATACAGGAATACCTCTGGAACAAGGAAAGCAGACCAAATTCTGTTAGAAAGTTTTGGCAAAATGTAGAAAGTAATAAAGGGGACCCCATGGCAAATATATTCCCTTTCCCTAAAGCCTCCATCACATTTCTTGCATCATTATAAACATTAGTCATTCCATCCCTTTTGAACAGAACAAATTAATTGATTTTTTCCATGAATAAAGTAAATTATTTTTAATAGTATATCTGGAAGAGAAAATAGAAATTCTTTTAGAAATATATGAATTACATTTCAGTTGTTTTTAATAGATGCTAATATTTTTAAAGAAAGGCAGATACAGTTTAGAATAGAACAACATAGAGTTACTGAAATTTACTCACATTAATTTGTCTATATTTCTCCAATGTTTGGAATAATGTGAATAGAAACATATCTATGTGCTGCAAAGTGCATGACTGATGTCCTTTGTAAGTGTTAAGAACTTTTCTGAACTCTTACTTTTGGTTATAAGAATGAAGTATTTATATGTGCATTCCATGAATCTCAATACGTCCAAAGAATTCTGGGCCGAACTCAAATACAGCCCCCTCTAAACATGTGTGTCTCTCCAGACACCTTTATATTCAGGTATTTGCATAAAAGAAAATCAGAGTAAGAAAGATTAAAAACCCTAATTCTCTGATCTAAAAATTAGGTAAATAAATACAAGGAAATAAAGCATTCTAGTTATTATTCCTGTTAAAACTTGAAAGTGTCTGACAGGAAACATTCTGCTAAAGCCATCCAAAATATACCATTATGACAAATTCATTTTTAAAATTATTGATGTAAAAATTATTATTTTTTAGAGGAACCCTTCACGGTAAATTATAAATTTCATGTGAGCAGGGATCATAGTTTTTTTATTTAGCTCCATGGCCTAGAGCCTAACACAATTCTTGAGTAAATAAATTCATCTATATTGAAAATAAAGGTTTATTTGTAAATAGCAGAATGGTAGTAATAAGACTTGCCTGACGATTTAAACACAATAGCAAGAATAAAGATGAACTAGATATATTTAATTTGTTTACATTATAAGAAACTGATGAATGCTGATGTCTCAGTTTGATATTTATAAAAACTAATCCAGTAAGAATAAGAGCATTGTTAGGTTTGACATCTGCTATATTTTGTTTTGTTGTTTTAATTTAACCATTGATTGTTGATATAAAATAAGTTCTAGTCTAAAAATATGACTGAGCACTTTAATTTATATTTATAAAATAAAAGACTTTTAGCACACCAACATAACAAGAAATACTTTTAAAATGACTATGTATTTAATCTGGATATCAAATACCAATTTGTATTTTTCCACTAAGACAAACCATTATTTGAGAACATTTTTAAACAAGATATGATTTTAAATTGTTAATGTAGCATGTAAATGACATCAGGGAAATAGACCTCAGAATATTTTTTGCTTGGAAAGTCAGCAGAATTGCCACAGTGTCACTGCCATTTGGTCAGCTTTTATTTATTTTTTATTGATGTTTAAACCCTTTTATGGATGCCAAGACTCACTGTTGAAATATTCAACTGTAAAACTATTGCTAAAAAATGACACTGGGTGCTATTTTCCTTCTTTTGAAAGTGGGCTTGATTTATAAAATTAAATTTAGTTAAAAGCAAGACATATTTTTGCAAGGGTTTTATTATGCCAGCAAATACTTCACAGTAGACTTGTGTAATATTTTTTGAGCCAATCAATTTTTCTTTAAATAAAATTCTTGCATTTTTTAGTTTAAGTTATTCATGTAGAAAACTTATTTTAAAATGAGTGATATGGTTTGACTGTATCTCCACCCAAAATCTCATCTTGAGTTGTAATCCAAATTGCAATCCCCACATGGTGGGGAAGAGTCCTCATGGAAGGTGATTAGATCATAGTTCACCTATGCTAGTCTCATGATAGTGAGTGATTTTGCATGAGATCTGATTGTTTTATAAGGGGCTTTCCCCCGATTCTCTCTGCCCTGCTCTCTCCTGCTGTCATGTGAAGAAGGATATGTTTACCTCCTCTTCCGCAATAATTCTAAATTTCTGGAGGCCTCCCCAGCAATGCAGAACTGTGAGTCAATTAAACCTCTTTTCTTTATAAATTGCATGAGAACAGACTAATACAATGGGCTAGTGGCTGAGAAGAGGGACGTATTTTGACGTCATTTCTATTAAAGAGTAGAAGCTTACTTATCATTTTCCTGGCCTAATTTTTTATGCATTCCAAAAGGCTCAGAACTCTAAGGAGAGAACTATATTTCTCTTAATATTTCATCAGCCAGGGATTAGACATATATCAGTAGAATTAGGTAACCAAATAAATAACACTGGTTAATGATTAAAATATAGCTTCAAGATTTCTGTAAAAATGACATTTCTTTATATTAAAATGTAATTATATGTATATAAATTCACAGAATTTAATAACTGAGTGACCATAATTATTTAGTCAATGCTCCAATAAGATGCTTCCTCTGTGATTAAGATGTAAGCCATACTCAAACTCTTCTTGATTTTGTTTATAGCTTCACCAGTGGGAATGCTATATAGCCTTTTCATTCATTGATTTCTCCTTTATAAGAATTTGGTATAATTTCACGCTGCAGTGACCTGGCCCCAGTTTCAGTTTCCCAGTTCCCATACAGATTTCATCACATACTACCAATTTTGGACAAGTTATTTGAGCTCTCTATATCTCAGTTTACTTATCTATTAAATAGAGATTAAAGTTATATAGTCATATAATTACTATAAAGATTAGGTAAACCAAGTGCATAAAAATTTTAGAATAATACTCAGCACATAAGGTGCCTCAAGACTTTATTAATCTTATTGGAGGTTTTCAATGTTATTTTCTCCATAAAGCCCACTGCACTTCACAATGTTCTCTCCTTTTGAATACTTACTGTATTTCTGTGCAAGAGCATATAATCTGTGACTCATGAATTAATTCTCCATATTCAAGTCTTGTTTTCAAGTCAATTGCAAACTCCTTGAAGATCACTTATCTTATTTAACTTGGTGTTTACATTTTACAATGTTTGGGCAAACAATATCTTTGATAACTTACAAGACTACTTCTACTAATAATAACAATATTATCATAACAAAAATAGCTAGCACTTATTCAACACTTACTAAGCACTTTAGTCCTTTATGGGCATTGCCTGTTTTAAACCTTACTGCAATACCCTGAGTTAGACCTTATTTTCACTTTCATTTTACCCATGAGGGAACTGAAAGGTTGAACAACTTGCCCAACATCACATATTTACAGATAAATGTCATCATCTGTATACCTACCAGGTTGGCTGGTCTAAAAATCACAAGTCACTCGATTTCTAATATCAATTTTATCAGCCTCAGAACTTCTTAATCTTGAATTATGGCATAAACTATTCACTCTTATTTTTGTCTTATCTCTCTCCAATCAGTGCTGTATAACACCATATGTCAATTTCCTATAGCATTATGGAGAAGGTGGTAATAAATTTAATAAAGAAATTAGTAATACATTTGAAGCCTATTTCTCTGTGGAATCTCCACAGGTTTTTTCTTCCCAGTTAAAGGAATGTAAAAGAACTAAAGTCTATCAAGACCATATAAACGTTTATATATTTTTTAATTTGTAATTTATTTTCATCATATTTATGTAATAATTGCTAACTAAAGGCTAGGCGCGGTGGCTCACACCTGTAATCCTAGCACTTTGGAAGGCTGAGGCCAGCAGTTACCCTGAAGTCAAGAGTCTGAGACCAGCCTGACCAACATGCAGAAACCCCGTCTCTACTGAAAATACAAAATTAGCTGAGCATGGAGGCACATGCCTGTAATCCCAGCTACTAGGGAGGCTGAGGCAGGAGAATGTTTTAAACCTGGGAGGCGGAGGTCATGTTGAGCCGAGATTGCGCCATTGCACTCCTGGGCAACAAGAATGAAACTCCATCTCAAAACAAATACATAAATAAAAATAAAAAAGAATAATTGCTAACTAACTTGAGTCTCTTTCAGTCTTCATTTTCCAGCTTTTGAACAATTTGCTATAAAATAAAATAATCAATTTTATGGAATATTATGTTTTGATGAGACTTT
This sequence comes from Piliocolobus tephrosceles, assembly GCF_002776525.5. NCBI lineage: Eukaryota > Metazoa > Chordata > Mammalia > Primates > Cercopithecidae > Piliocolobus > Piliocolobus tephrosceles. Next base: position 111,101,606 of record NC_045435.1, read on the forward strand.
AGAGACCATCTAGTACAATATAATTATTTTGTTAATGAGGAAACCAGGGCTAAAAGAGGGGTCTTTTCCATGTGCTTTAATTAGAATGACACTGCTACAGTAGTGACCCAAAAGTACAAGAACTATAAAAAAGTTTATTTTCCCCTCTTTATTGTAGTAGTCCTTAAGTGAAAGGCCTAGATCATCATGGAATCTCTGCTGCATTTTGTCAGAGAGCCAGGTTTCTGTTCTTTGTTGTTCCAGTTTCACCTGTAGTATTGTAATCTTCTGCGTGGTAGAAGCTGAGACACTGCCTCAAATACATTCCTAACAACAGGACATGGATAAATGTGTTCTGGGATGAAAGGCTCAGACCCTTGTCATCCATGTCACGTTCTATTGGTGAGCTTAGTCACACAATCATACTTAACTTTAAGTTAGACTACCCAATATTTTCTAGGTGGGCAGCCATGTACCTAGAGAAACATTTGTGCACAAAGCTGGACTTTGATAAATACATGGAAGTTTAACTATGCCACCAGAAAATGTAGATATAAGATCAGTCATGCCAAATCATTATTTATACTACTTTGTGTTGAATAAACACAATGCTAATGTTTTCTAGTCTGTGTCAGTCCAATACTATCATTTTCTTGCTTATATTTTGTATAGTTGTGTTGGTGCTATTTGTTTTCCATTAAAGTTTTTGAGAATAAAAACATTGTGTCTGTCAAACTTATTCTACATTGAAAGGACAATTGATTTTGTAGGGAGTCACATTGCGGGTGATTTATTTTCTTTTATGTAATAAAATACAAATTAAGAAACATATGCTTAATATGTACTGAGTGCTGTTTTTGGACATGAAGAAGATAATGACAATATTCAAGGGATTGTATCTATAAGAAACATCCATGTTCTTGAGTCGTGGACTATAAGTAGAGACATCCATATGTGTGAGTTGCATAAACAATTTCATTGGTAACCATGGTGAAGTGAATTGTTCACATTTGGTGTGAGATCACTGTGAATCAAAGTCAGAAGTCTGTCTTTTTTATACTTTTTTATCTTCTGGACGTGATTCCTTAAAATGCCTTGGTTTTACAACAAAATCTAATCATGATTAAACTTAAGGAGTCCAAACTTAGATCATTATTTTCATTTTGCTTTTATAACTGTAAATAATTGATCTACAACTTCTGGCATGACAGCTGGCGACAGTTACACAATGGCACAAGGGAAGCTATGGTTAGATCCTTTTGGCCTCCTTCTTCATATGTATGCATTTGTTGGGTAAAACATTTTTGTATATAACACAAAGGCAGTTTCTGGAGTTTGTCATTTGGCCCGTATGTCTCATTTTAAACTCTCTAAAATTGCTTATCAAAAATGACTGATTTTATTTGTTGCAGTGTTCCAACATCCATATGGTATGTAAGTAAAATGAGAATGTAGACAAAATATAAATGGTAACCAGGGAATTACATAGAACTCTGAAATTGTACATGACTTGTACTGAAAGTACATCATTGAAATGTAAATAGTAGAAACAACACTGTCATAAAGTGATTGCATATTGCCTATATTCTTCATAAATTTCATAAATTAGGAGAGCTGGGATGATGAGCTCTAACTGAATGTCTGTCCAAACAATGTTTACTCTTAAAGACACATACCCATCCAATTGACTTCAAGAAATAAATATTAATTATTCATTGTCAGTTCTGAAATATGAGTGACTTGAATTTGAATTCTCCCTTAATTACTTACCAGAAATGTGAGTTTCTTAGTTCAGTTACATAAGTTCTCCAGTTATCAGATTTATTTTCTGGATACCTAGAAAAACAGTACTTAACTAATACATAGTTACAGGAGGAAGAAAATCTGTTTTAAGAAGATAAAAATACATAAAAGATGGCTAATACAGCGACAGATGTACAGTGTGTTCTCACCAAACTGAATGGTAGCCATTTCCACTCCATTACTGCTCCCATCTTATCCTGAGCAAAGACAAAGTCATTTATCTCCACATTCTCCACTGTGTCTACTTAAATGCTTTACATAATAGAAAGATGTTTGTTGAATTTATCTGAATCTGAAACAGAAGATGAAAGAAAATACCAGGATAATTGAAGAGAAAACATTCCCCTTGGTCTCTATTATTTGACATCTCAGGTGAAATTTCTACTTTTATTTTCTTTTCTGGCCTGAAATATCTAGTAATAATCCTAAGTCCTTCAATTTAGTTTGTGTGCAAAGACTCAGTCTAAGATGAATATTTATGGTTCTCCTTGAGAACTAAAGTATTTTGGCAGTTATTCAACTCACTAGATTTGCTATTAAAACAGCACAACTGATTCAGCAATTTCATTCAGGTGCAGATTCGCCTACTGTTGTAAACCTCCTGTAATAACCTGGAAAAATAAGTAAGAAATTCAAAGGTTCTGCCAGTTATATTGTCATTAGGAACAGGCTCCATAGTGACTTGAAGTGATTTTCTTAAATGTAATTTCTCCCTTTTTCATTATACTTGAGCTTTAAATTATAACTGACTACCTTCCTTAAGTTCCTTATGACAGGCATCATGCAGGCCTTTAAATATACATAAAGAAGAAAACAGATGTTAAATCTCTTCCTCATCTATAATACAAATAAAGACAACACACATTTAGCACAATAATGTCAGCTACATTCACACACACACACACAAACATGTTTTTCTCACACTTTGTGTTTCTAACTTGAAAGACACTTCCACCCCTTTTTTATTTCTAACTTGAAAGACACTTCCACCCCTTAAAACACATTCACCTTATAGTTTACATATCATGTGTTATAATGCAATACTATAACCACATATTTCATCAATTTATATCACAAATAAGTTCATATCTCTTTTATATTTCTAATTACTTAAAAGTCCACTGACATAAGGTGAACAATGTCTTGTATCTCTTTCTTCATCCACCCCTCACAGACCGTTGTTTAAGAATGTGGGATTTGAGCAATCCAAAGGTGAGGGCAGAGACCCACTTCTAAAAGCCACATCATTTCTCATGACCACATGATTGAGGGTAGATAGTCGAAACTGCCTAGTCCCATGGGCATTTTTATAATCTACAAAGAGCCCCTGGTGATCTATATCAATACCTAGACTTAAGAATTTCCCCAGTTTGAAATTAAGTTCACAATTCTCTTAGTTTACAGTCTTCTTCTCGCTGCTCCCCAAAGCAGAATGCAGTATTAGACAGAGCTCTAAAGGACTTCTAGTCTCAGATTCATGACAAGGCAGAACTGAGCTCTCCCAACAAGCTGTTAGGGTAATGCATTAGCTTGAACCTCTAGTTTAAACTATCTTCTCTGCATGGAATTATTTTAAGGATCCTGGTCAGGCTATGCTAGTTACCTAGGATGAGTTCCTACATTTGAAACTCAGGAATCAGGGACTCAGCAATTCAGGTAAATTGATCCACTTATTCTTCACATTTGCATTCCATAGATTTCATAAGAGTGACAGCATCATTTGAGTCAAGATAAATGAAGCTATACATTTGACTCCTTCTAATAGGTACTTTTTGTTAGATTTCATCAGAATTTGATTTAGAAAATATTTTTAAATATTAAAGCTTTTAAGTCTTTTAAAAAGATATAATTTCCCCAATTTTAAAGTAATCAAAAATCTGATGATTTAAAAACTAGTGGACAATTGAATTGTGGACTAAACATCTGCTATCAAGCTGTGGTAGTCTCATAAAAATTATAAATAGGAATATTGTCACCTTTTGTGAGAATTAGTGAGGAATTCCCTCCCTTTGAGAATGGGTTGGATTTAGTGACTCAATTCTCAAAGATCTAATGTGGCAAAAGTAATTTGCGTAACTTCTGAGATCAAGTCATAAAAAGCATTGTGGCATCTTCCGTGCTGCTTTTCTTAGGTTACTCTTACTGGGAAAAGCTGACTACCTTGCCCTAAAGATATTAAAGATAATCACGTCTATGGTCATAGTCACTGAACAAAGAACTGAGGCCTCCTGCCAGAGTCAGCAGTGAGTGGAGGCCTCTAACAGTGACATGAGTGAGGCATTCTGGAAGTGAGTGGCCCAGCCTCTGTTAAGCCTTCAGACGACTGCAACCCAGCTGACATCTTAAACGCAAGCTCATGAGAGACCCCTAGCTAAAACCACAATTTTTTTAGCCACAGAAACTGTGAGATAATAAATGTTTATTAATTTAAACCACATAATTTGTTTCATAGTAATCAATAACCAATGCTATCTTTTTCTTTTATTTTATTTTCTTTTTTTTTTTTTTCATTATACTTTAAGTTCTAGGGTACATGTGCACAACGTGCAGGTTTGTTACATATGTATACATGTGCCATCTTGGTGTGCTGCACCCATTAACTCGTCATTTACATTAGGTATATCTCCTAATGCTATCCCTCCCTCCCCTCTTCCCCCACAATAGGATCCGGTGTGTGATGATCCCCTTCCTGTGTCCAAGTGATCTCATTGTTCAATTCCCACCTATGAGTGAGAACATGTGGTATTTGGTTATCTGTTCTTGCGATAGTTTGCCGAGAATGATGGTTTCCAGCTGCATCCATGTCCCTACAAAAGACACAAACTCATCCTTTTTTATGGCTGCATAGTATTCCATGGTGTATGTGTGCCACATTTTCTTAATCCAGTCTGTCACTGATAGACATTTGGGTTGATTCCAAGTCTATGCTATTGTGAATAGTGCCACAAGAATCATACATGTGCATGTGTCTTTATAGCAGCATGACTTATAATCCTTTGGGTATATCCCCAGTACTGGAATGGCTGGGTCAAATAACATTTCTAGTTCTAGATCCTTGAGGAATCGCCACACTATTTTCCACAATGGTTGAACTAGTTTACAGTCGCACCAACAGTGTAAAAGTGTTCCTATTTCTCCACATCCTCTCCAGCACCTGTTGTTTCCTGATTTTTTAATGATTGCCATTCTAACTGGTGTGAGATGGTATCTTATTGTGCTTTTGATTTGCATTTCTCTGATGGCAAGTGATGATGAGCATTTTTTCATGTGTCTGTTGGCTGTATGAATGTCTTCTTTTGAGAAGTGTCTGTTCATAACCTTTGCACACTTTTTGATGGGGTTGTTTGTTTTTTTCTTGTAAATTTGAGTGAATTCTTTATAGGTTCTGGATATTAGCCCTTTGTCACATGAGTAGATTGCAAAAATTTTCTCCCATTCTATAGGTTGCCTGTTCACTCTGATGAATACCATCTTTAAGAATTCTTCCCATGCACTCTCTTTACTCAGTCTGAATTTTAATAGAGTAGCTGCCCAAATACTTTTCAAAATTATTTTCTAAACTCTGTATGGTAAGAAAATCACTAGTTGATTTGGCTTGCACACACCTACTGCATCTCCAGCCTTCCTTGTCCTGCCTTCAAACTTATCTACACTGCTTACACACTAGAGAAAACACAGCAAGTTATCATCAACTTTTGGCATTAGAATAAACTGTAGGGAATCTACTTTAACCCATCAATCAACAAATCCAACACATGAACTAGAACATTCATTCCAACACTCATTATCTGTGTTTGAACTCTCAATATCTAAGTACTGGTCTTCTGTTTGCAGATGACTCTCAGTCTTAGAAAGTTTTCTTTTATATTGATAGTTCTGACCCTTTGAAACTAGTTTAAATTTGAGCACAGCCATACAGGACAAGTCTAATTCCTCTCCACTAAACAGTTATTTCCTTTAGATTTTCTTTCTTTCTTTTTTTTTTTTTTTGAGACAAGAGTCTCACTCTGTTGCCCAGGCTGGAATGCAGTGGCACAATCTTGGCTCATTGCAACTTCTGCCTCCTGGGTTCATGCCATTCTCCTGCCTCAGCCACCTGAGTAGCTTGGACTACAGGCATCCACCACCACACTGGGCTAATTTTTTTGTATTTTTTAGTAGAGATAGAGTTTCACTGTGTTACCCAGGATGGTCTCGATCTCCTGACCTCATGATCCACCCACCTCAGCCTCTCAAAGTGCTGGGATTACAGGCGTGAGCCACTGTGTCTGGCCAGAAAATTTATTTTCTTATTAATTTATTTATTCATTCACTTGCTTAACAAAATCTTACTGAATCCCGATTAAATATAAGTCATTATCGTTGTTCAGGATGCAACAAAGTACAATTTAGTCAAAGAAAGAAAGAAAGTGATATATGTAATTCAAATGTAAATGTTCATTGCAAAAAATAAATTAAAACACATGGTAATTTGCTATTTATTTCTGTGAAGCAAAAGGTGAATATAGCAGGCATGCAAATCCTATTTTTAGGTTTGTAGTAAGCTCTTGGCTGGCATCGGGATTTTGTGAGTATTCTCACCATTCTCAGAATTCTGCAGTAGCTCACTGTACCTAAACTGTTGATACAAACAATATGATTTGCTCAGATCATGTGTGTTTCTTCTGAGAATCTGGAATTTTGGTACATATTAAGTCAAAGATGCTTATGTGGCCAGTCTCCAATAAAAATCCAGTTGGCCTCATCTAATGAGATTCTCCACTAGACAATATTTCACGCATATTGTCACATTAATTGCTGGGGGAATTAAGCATGTCTCCTGTGACTTTGCTGGAAGAGGACTTTTTGAATCTCAGCCTTGATTTCATCCAGATTCATTCTATGTACAATTTCCATTGACTGTGCTTTATATCATTTTGCTGTAATAAATAATAGCCATGAGTACAGCTATATGTTGAGTCCTGTGAGTTCTTCTAGGAAATAATTGAACTTAGGGATGGCTTGGGCAACTCTATCTCCCAGCATACCCTTTATCCCTTGAAACAACTTTGTCAATTCAAGCTAAACATCCTAGGAAGAAAAATCTCTAAGTCATCATCATGTAAGTTGACGAAATATGTGTTATCTTGTCCAGAATATTATTTTACATGTCATGATGATTTATGTGACTAAATATGGTATGATTTATCTACTCTATTTTTTCAAAACTCAATTATTTCTTTATTAAAATTCAACAGTATGTAAACTAGCATCTACAGTCTTGAAGAGCTATAAGTTGAGTGATAAAGTTTCAAGATATTTGTGATTTATTTGAAAAGGCACAGAGTTTGAGATACTAAACAATGAGAGCCTCATACAAATTGTTCTTGGTGAACCCATGCTAGTTCTATTAAATTACTGCTTTGTTTGCTTCTCCTAGCTCTTAATGTATTCTAGAACTTGTAATATACTTTGAATACCTCTAATTTTTCTGCATCTCAATATGCCCCATCAAATATCCCAAATAATGGTTTTAAATTTCATTTGTAAGTTTTTCATAACTTTCACTAATTTAGAAAGCTAGCTCCTTATTAAAGTTTAAATTGATGAAATTCACCACTGTCAAACTATAAAAAGCCCAAATTGTCTAATGGTAAAGCTTATTTAGGAAAGTTGAATCCAAATACGAAGTCATATTTCCCATTTAAATGAGTAGAGCACAATATTTTATTTTATTTCATTTTTTTCAGCATAGTAGATCTCATAGCTGAAGGGAGAAAGCACAACTGAACGGCCAGAGGGCCTCTCTGCAATTGAGAAAACATGCTTAATCTTCAGAGTTTTCTGGTAGCTTAAAAATAAATAATAAACAAGAGGTCTAAAATATTAAAAGAGAGATCTAAAATTCATGGGATATTTTAAATGTTAACATTTTTATAATCATGCATATAATATACACAAACAAGGCAAAATGCAATGAAATTTTGTTATCCACTAGAAGGTATGTATCAAAGGTAAAATCAAAATTTGAGGCCTGTGAATTTTAGACCATGACCAAATGCCTCTCCTATGCAGGAAAGATGCTTAACAGAACACAGAAAACACAGAGATGCAAATTGCTACATTAAGCCCACATGAAAATTGCTTCATTGAGCCTAGATGCTCAAAAATTTGCATTATTGGAAGATTCTAACCTTTGTAAAAATCAATGTTAGGCTAAGTTAATTAAAGCAAACTTCAAGCAATCGCATTTTTAAGGGAGGAAAATGGTCTCCAAATAAAAATAAGCGCCTTGAAACTACCAAAGCTTGTCTGGTGGAACAATAGCAATGCAATTCACATAGTGCAAGATCAATCAAGCCTGATCAGAACAGAAACACCGGCTCAGTGTTCTGTATAGTTCCTGGTTGAGGCAAAACTGGAAGTTGGTATCTGAATCCAAAGAACAGGATTTATCACTAACCATATACTTTTATGCTAAAGTTAAATGTTATGTGATGCGGATTCAATCATTATTTTTAAAGATCTGTTTTTATTTTTGTACCCTTCAAGTTTAAAACCTCTTTTGAATATCATAGACTATGGTCTATCTCAAATCTCAAAGTCATTGCGGTTTGGATTACATTTTCTTAATTATCCCTCAGCCCCAAATAACAGGCCAGCCACTTCTTTTTTCATTCAATTACTAAGCATTTGTTTAGAACCTCCAAGGTTCAAGAACTTTTCTAGTTACTATAATTGCAGAAATGTACAAGACACATGCTTGCCCTCAAATGACCAAAAATAGTGTTTTCCATCCTGAAAGAGAAATTTGCACCAGGTGTCCTGGAAGCATGAAGGAGGGCACCTGACTAAAACCAGCACTATTGCAGGAATCTTCTCAGGAACAATGACATTTTAAATGAGGGTTAATAATAAGAAGTGTCCTAGGGATAGAAAAGAAAAGGGACACTATGCACAAGGACATTGAGTAGACAGAATGAGTCAGTTTGGAAGATAAATATTGCTTTAAAAACCTATCAATTGAAATGATAAATAGATGCCAGATCTTAAACAAGCTTGATATGATTTGGCTCTGTGTCCCCAGTCAAATCTCACCTTGAATTGTAATAGTGCCCACATGTCAAGGGTGGGGTCGGGTAGAGATAATTGAATCATAGGGGCAGGTTCCCCCATACTGTTCTCATGATAGTGGATAAATCTCACATGATCTGATGGTTTTATAAATGGGAGTTCCCCTGCATAAGCTCTCTTGCCTGTTGCCATGATTGTGAGACCTCTCTAACCATGTGAAACTGTGAGTCAATTAAACCTCTTTCCTTTATAAATTACTCAGTCTCAGATATATCTTTATTAGCAATGTGAGAACAGAGTAATATACACCTTGAATCTCATACTAAAGATTCTCATTGCCTCCAATATATTGATGAAAAGCTTTCATATGTTTTGAAAGGCTTACTTGTTAGCACATTTTGAAGGGAAGCACAGTGAGAGTCTTTATGCACTTAGCCCAAGAGAAGCTCATGCACATCTTGGCAGAATCCACCAAACCAGTGTGACAAATGCTTGGCTTTTACTTGCTTCAGTTTTATCCCTAGATAGGTAACATTAGCCCTTACTCTCAGCTGTGGTTTCTGGCATCTCTGTGTCTGGATTTGCAGAATCTCCTCTGGCCTTGGAACTCTAAAATCTTCAGTGCACTATTTCTGACATCGGGTGTGCTGATGAGAAAGCTAATGCCAGTACGAATGCTTGATGCTTGTATCTTTATAGGTAGCTTGCTTTCTCTCCACAAGATGCTTTTAGGGTTTTTTCTTTTTTTCTTTGTTGTTCTTAACTTTCAAAAGGACTTTTCCTTAGGTAAGGATCTGTTTCATGTAGAGCTATATCCTCGGTCCTTAGAAAAGCATGACATGGTTGACATACACAAATTTTGTTGAATACATGTATATATGAACTCTATAGAGTTTGAGGGCCCATGAACTTTGAATACTAGTCTTTTTGCTCAGCCCTAAATATTTTCTTTCAGGAAATATTAGATTATTGCTAAATCTCAATTTTACCTATTGTCATCTTGTCACAATCTTTGAGAAGATACTGAATCTTCTGAATTTATCTTCTATGCGTTTAAACTTTCACTTCTTTTAGTCTCAGTTTCTTTTCTCTTTAATCTATAATCAGACAAGTTTTCTCAAGTGATCTTATAGCCTTCATTTTTTATTTTTTAATTCATCAATATTTTAATTCCTAAAAGTAGTATCTTGCTAATAGCAGAAATTTAGATATTTTCTTTTAAATTTCCTTTAATCAGTGACTTCTCTCTTTCCTGTGTTTGCTCTTTTGGTTATTATGATCCTTCTTATAGGTACTGTGGGTTTTCTTCAATTAGCAAAGTTTTGCCCATGCATTTTTTGAAAAGTAAGATAGATCTAAGCTGATTAATATTGGTGGCTAAATTGGATTTTCTATTCTGTTGTGTGGGTAAGTTTTGACTTAGAATTATTCCTCCTCTTTTTCTTCTCCTCCTCCTCCTTCTCCTCCTCCTCCTCCTCCTTCTCCTCCTCCTCCTCCTCCTCCTTCTCCTCCTCCTCCTCCTCCTCCTCCTTCTTTCTTCTTTTTTTTTTGGAGACAGATTATCGCTCTGTTGCCAGGCTGGAGTGCAGTGGTGCGATCTTGGCCCACTGTAACCTCCGACTCCCTGGTTCAAGCGATTCTCCTGCCTCAGCCTCCGATTAGCTGGGACTACAGGCACGCACCACCACACTCAGGTAATTTTTGTATTTTTAGTGGAGACAGAGTTTCACCATATTGGCCAGGATGGCTCGATCTCCTGACTTGGTGATCCTCTCACTTCAGTCTCCCAAATTGCTGGGATTACAGACATCAGCCACAGTGCCTGGCCAGAATTCTTCTTCAATGTGAGGATTTATGTGTTAACTTTGCACTTTGAGTAAGGGAACAGGAGAGCTAGTTGGGCCACACTCCCCAAATACCATGCCAAATCCTCATCTTTCCTCAAAAATTTGAAAATTTTTAAAAAATTTTTTGTTCAAAGCTAAACATAGGCTGAAATTTGTCCTGGAAGTGAAAACTGCTCCAGACCTCAAAACTCAGCCTTGCCAAGACTAGTTTTAATCTTCCCATACTCTTCAGCATCATGAATATTACGTCAGCTTTGAAAACTTAGCTATCTTTCTGCTGATCTTCTTGATATCCACCTTCTTAAAATTTAGAAAACTGTTTATTTTCTCAGAATTTTTTCACTAGCTGTCTTTCATAAACAAAGTGTCAAGTGTCAATAACACTATACAATTTCAGTACATATGAATCAAATCCTCTCTCCTATCTACCTCCAGAAGAGAAGGAAAATTATTCTCACTTTTCTATTTCTACACATACTTGAGAAATATTTATAAATGTCATTTATTTATATTCATATTTATAAATATCTTATATTCTTGAATGTGTGCCTTCTTTTTAAATAACCTGTTCACTTTTACAAGTATGCTAACTTCGAACACTTTCTTAGATTTAAGAATTCTCAGTTTAGGTAAATTAGATATATATTCAACAAATTTTTCAAATAGATTAGTAGATGCATTGAAGAATAAAATATTAGCAGGTGTTTCACTTAACCAGTTTTTTTCTGAAACTTTCATGATTTACTATTATAGTGTGTACTCAAGATTAGTAGTAGAGATTTGAGCTAAAATTATAAACGAATTTCTCAACATACTAGTTCTATAACTGATGCCAAAAATCTTTTTTAAGACATTGTTATAGGTTTAATTTATCTCTTTTATCCTTAGATTTTCCTATTTTTCTGCTTAAGAATTTATAGATTCCATTTTTCACAAAGAAGCGATTTGATGGGCCTATTTTCAAATCTACTTTTGGTTTTCGTTTGCATCAGTAATAGAATCATGATTATTCTCATCACTAAAATCTAATTCGTTATCTGATAAGAACAAATATTCCTCACATTCTATTTTCAACAGCTGATTTTTCTTATTTATGTTCTCAGTAGGCATATCCTCTTCACTTGCTGGAACTGAAAATTCATTCTTTCCCATATGAGAATTATCATTCATCTCATTAATCTACCTTGATTGCCATTTCCCCCTTCATCACTGCAAACAAAGAGTCTTATTGTCTGTTACTTTTATTATTTTAATTATTTGGTATGTATCCTATGTGTTTCTGGCATTTTCTGATACTGAATATACATATAGCAGGAGACAAACACACTACCAAGTGAACTGGTGTGTACTTCAGCCTGAAGAACTCCTAAACTTGAAAAGGATAATGACTTTATTGCATTTGTTACTTTCTGTTTAAATGAGACCAAACTCATGCCAGAGATACATTTACCTAAACTTTATTTATTCACCACAATATAACAATTTGTCCAGCAAATTACAAATTTTATGAATGATGTACTTTCTTTAACTGAAACCAAAGTAGCATCAAGTTCTAAAATGAGATTGAAGAATGGGATGGTACAGAAACTGAAATTTTATGTATGTCAAAAATACCAGTTTTGAAAATAGCATTCAACCACCTATATTTGTTCCAGCAATATCTTTCCCTGTGGCAGAGGCTCATATGCTAGCAATCTGGTTTTGTGGGTTGCTGAAACTAGCTGGAAAATGCTGTTAACTATCCCATAAAGGAGACATGATAATGAAATAATGATGCAGGGCAGATACATTCCAAAACTGGGACTTAGCCTGGTCGGGTTCTTGGCTTTGCCCAGGAAATAATTCAATGGCACACTGGTGGTGTTAAATAGCAACTTTTATTGAAGTGGCAGTGCACAGCACCTAGATACTGCTCCTTGTGGAGCAGGGCCACCCCATAGGCAGTGTGCCCAGAATAGCAGTTCAGAGGCAGTTCCGCAATCATTTTTAGGCCCACTTTAAATTAAATGCAAATCAAGGGTCAATTTATACAGAAATTTCTAGGATGAGAGTGGTAGCTTCCAGGTGGTCAGGTTATTGCCATGGAAAAGAGCAGTAACTTCTGAATGTTGCCATGGCAATGGTAAACTGACATTGCACACATGGTAGGCATGTATTATGGAAAGCTACTTTTGCCCCGGATCTGTTTTATCTAGTCCTCAATTTGGTCCAGCGTCCAAGCCCCACCACCAGAGTCGAGGCCTGCCTCCTAGCTCACTCCCTACCCAGAGATTAGAAACTCCTCCTTAATCTTAACGGGGTTACAGAAAGGCAGAAGTCTCTCTTCTGTAACTGCTTCCTTCTGAGTTTGTGAGCATAGGCCCTTCCTAGCACCAAAGGAGTAAAAATCTCTGGATACCTGATCTAAGAGGCCCACAGACAGGAGGCTTTTATTCTCCAGGTCAGCAGGTGGGATGGTTTGGAAGCCTTGTGCCAGCATTGTATTTACCCAGAGCTGCTGTAATCTAGAAGACACAAACTTTACTAAGTTTAAACAAGCAAGGGCAAAAATCAGTAACCACAAGGCAGCTATCAAAGGTCCTAAAAGAAGTAAGTAAAAAAACAGGTGAGACTTGGAAAGATACTTTTCATAGTTGAGCAGATATAGTTGGGGTCAGTGTCCTGGTTTTATCCATGTAGCCAGATAGCTTGCTCAGAGAGCTTTTGAATGTTAATCTCAACTTGTCCAGAGTTGTTAATATATGTGCAGCAGGTTTTATTAATAACTTCACAGACTCCACCTTGTTCAGCTAGTAGATGGTCCAACACTAGCCTATTATTGAGAACTACATTTGCCAAACAATCTGGGGACTCTTGAATTCCTTTACTGTCTGAGCTGTGTTGATTGCTAAGGATTCTAGGGTTTGAGTCAAATTCTTTAGAGTTGACCAGTGATAAGCAAAGCCATCCCAGGGTGCTACTAGTCTTATCACTTCCCTGATTCCTGCCAGAATTAATCTGCTCACTTACCTCTGTTATTCTTGAGTCTTATGGGGTTATAGACAGTGACCCCGAGGGACAAGGCTGGCCAATGTACATTCACCTCAGGTCTAAGTTTTTCATTTATAAGGGAAAGCTACTCTTAAAAGAGCACATGAGCCTCTAGGAAGTTGGGAGTGGTTACAGGATATGAGTTTTTCCTATTTATGACCACAAACAAAAATGAGCACAGCTGGAACGCACAAAGAGAGCCTATAGGCTATGAAGTTTATCTTTGTTGCCTTATTGGGTCTATAGAGATATTTTTCCCCTGTTCCAGTGAGGATGATTGAACAGTCTTTGTTTTCTGGAAGGGGGCACTACTGTCACCTTCCCAGACTAGGCAAACCACCTACAAAATGCTTGAACTTTCTGAGCTGTCCTGTGCTATCTTTCTTAAATAACCAGTCATTTAACTCTAGGACAAGAAATTTATTATACGAGATCTCTCCTCATATAAATTTACTTTCTTTTATTCCTTCCTTGCAAAACAGAAAAAATATATTTTCTATTCATAACATTCTTTATATCTCTTTTTTCTACTTACTGGCTCCCTCATACTTTGAACCTCTCTTTTAATAACTTCCAAATTAGACAAAGGTGTTTTTCCCAATAAAGACTACATTTCTTTGGTATATTTTATATAAATTTAAGAAGGAAAAAGCCCTGAACTGCCTACCAGACATTGGCATTCTATAGATAAAAAACATTCTACCATTTTAAGATTTAAACACAATAATTTCACTATTTAAGCATCTATTCCATTCATATGTATTTAACTTTTCCACTTTTAACAGTGAACCACCTCCAAGTACCGAGATACCATACAAAGCTAGTCATCATTTAAAGCTATTTTAATCATTTTAAAAGCCTATGAAAATCAATGATTTACCCAGGTAAAAATCTTAAGGTTAAATTTTAGAAGACATTACATTCACTTCAAACTGATAAGCTTTGACTATTCTTATTTAATTTATGATCACTCTTTTATTTACAGGCCAATTTGATAGCATGTTAGACACAACACATATCACTATACCTGTACATATGCCTAAACAAACATATTAAGTAATTAATGTGCTTTAATAAATCAAATCACCTATACAATGCGACTTAATTCAATTCAATTCATTAATTCAATTCAACATTGGCTCCCAAGTACTTGGCCAAATTTTGTTTGTCCCAGCAGGCATAGAAAACAGGAAGAGGGAGGGAAGGAATCCCATAGCATCAAGTGAGGAGGGGATGAATTGCATTGCTCAAGGGGAAACTCTGGAGTCCGTGAGCCACCAGAGAGCTCATCCAGAAGTTGAGACGCCAAAGACAAATGTTCAGGCAGCTGCCTCTCTGCCACTGCAGGAAGCTGTCTGCTAGGTCAAGGGTCTGAGACTCCCGGTAAACTTAATTGGGTAAGGCAACTCTTTGGGGCTAATGGAAGAAGGTTACCTCTAGAATTGATAGTGAGCTTTTACTTCTCTTTATCTCTCACCAGGGACAAGTAGGACATTCTCATTACCAATGGCCCTTTTTCTGTGCACCTCAGACTTTCAAAAAGTATTTTCTTTAATATGGCAAGGTTTGCATAGAGTACATTTAATAGTGTAAAGAAAACGTAATTCTCCCTACAGATTAGTCAACCATTTAAAAAGTATTTTCTCTAATATGACAAGATTTATGTAGAGTACATTTAATAGTGTAAAGAACATGTATTTCTGTCCATTGATTCGTCAACAAAAACTAGTTCCTTCTTATGAAAGAATTTTTTTACAGTATTATATAGGGAGATATACATGAAAAAAATGTTTGTTGAAAAAATATGTGTAGGAGGTGCTAAGCAGACATAAGCAGAAAACTATTCATTATACTATTCAGGTTTTAGACAGGACAAGAGAGTTAATGCCTTAATAGGAAATACTATCCTATCTCATGATCACTGATTTGATACAAGATGATGCTCTTTATATCACTGTCATCAGTAATTTTTCAAGTTATTTGTTTAAAATTTCTCGATAATCTAATTAATCAGGCTTCACTCTCCTACCTAACTTCAGTAACTAGTGTTTAAGATTCCAAATCTAGAATCTAGTAACATGTTATCAAGTAATCTCATGAAATGCTTATAGATAACATGGGTAAATGTACATTGAATGAGTATGCCATTAGGCAAATTTGCAATGGGCTAATGCTTGTGTTCGGGTAGTATTAAGAAAGGAACAGATGGCTAACTAGAAAGTGACTTTTACTGTATATTGTAGAATTTTCCCTCAATTCTGATCTGTTCAACATTTATTTTAGATTTAGATATTGACTTTGATAATGAGTGTTTCAGATATCACAAAGCTGAGAAGGACATTTTGAATGATAGTATTGGGCTCCAGATGGATCAAATATTATAATATTTAAAATATAATAATGGTAATAATTTATATTTCAAAAAATACATGAGTCTAAGGAGAAAAATATGACTCAACAGTTTATGAGAAGAGAAACACAAAAATATTACTGGCTTCAGTAGATTGGAAGTTCAAGTTAGGGTATATTACTAACCTTTATATAGTATATAAATATCTGAACTATTATATCAAACACTAGAAATCAAAATTCTAAAGAACTATGGTCAGATTGAAGGCATTTCTAGAGGATAACAATATTAAGTGATTAATATAGTTAACCAATGAAAATTTAATAAAGTACCTATTCTATATCCACATCAATCTGATGATGAGCAAGACAGATATGCATGTCTGCATTTATTGGAGATAGGAATAGATATTAGATAATTAATTAAATTTGCCACGGAAGCTGTTAAAATCAATTGCAGAATTTGATAACAGTGTATTACAGAAACTCTAAATTAATTTAATCTAGGAAGTCATCTGGCTTTCCTTCAATTTGCTGGAGGATCCATCTGGGAGTTTCTGTTGTCATACCAACTATCTTCATAAGATGTAAACCTTTCACTATTTTGGTTGTATGGTTATTTTACTGGTTAAGTGATTTTGTCTGTTTACATTATGGCAGTGTCTACATGCACAGAAGCAGGACATATTACATATAACAAAGGCTGTCATTCAAGGTGGAACCCCACTTTAGGGGGAAAAAAAACTGAGGCAAAAGAAAATGTGGAGTGGTGAGTCAAATTGAAAGTAGAGGTGGCACCATTAAAACACAGTTAGTTGTTTTTTTTTTTTTTTTTTTTTTTTTTTTTTTTTTTTTTTTTTTTTTTAAGGGATCTGCTGTATTTGTAGAATGAAACCTTTTGAGTAATGAGGAAAGTGAACACTTGGACATTATAGCAACCTTCCAGCAACTGGAACTAGCTTCATTCATTGTACGTCTCATAATAATAGCATACGTTTAATGATATCTGAGGTTTCACAATCTAGGTATGTAGTCATTATATTTGCTTTTTTTATGTTTATCCCCAACATATTAAGCTACTTCTCTAACCATTTTTGAACATTATATACTAGGTTATGATATATAATATTTTCTCAAATGTTCATGATTGGTCTATCTTAAAATGCAGTAAGATATACCTAACTGGTTTCAATTAAAAGTATATAATTTATAAATTCATGTAAACAGCATCATCCGTGTAAAAATGTGTCATTTCATTATTTGCTAAAAGTGGATAATATGTGAATGCAGCACTGTGAGTTATGTCCCTATTAAGTACGTGTGCTCTTCTCTCAAAATACCTTCACACGTGACCATCTGAACTATGATTAGTGTGGAGGTGCCTCTGACTATCCTTACTCTAAATATTAATAAACTTAAACATTTATCTATAGTTATATTTTAAAATATTTATAGAAATAACATTTTCTTCCACTATTCCACACTGTGTAGACCAGTGCCCTACACAGCGCCCAGGAGAAAGTAGATCATTTCTCTATTTCAATATCACAGCCATAGGCACTTTGGGATATTTCTATTAGGGATAGCTGCAGATCTATGAGAGCCACTCTTAGCACTTATCCTCTGCTGAAAAGCAAAAAGTAATTGAGTGATGTCACATTAAGAATTGAGGATAAAGGGCCAGGCATGGTGTCTCACGCCTGAAGTCCCAGCACTTTGGGAGGCCGAAGCGGGCAGTACACTTGAGGCCAGTAGTTTGAGACCAGCCTAGCCAACATGATGAAACCTCATCTCTACTAAAAATACAAAAATTAGCCAGGCATGGTGGTGCTCTCCTGTGGTCCCAGCTACTCGGGAGGCTGAGGCAGGAGAATCACTTGAACCAGAGAGGTGGAGTTGCAGTGAGCCAAGATCGCCCCATGACACTCCAGCCTGAGTGACAGAGTGACCTCCCATGATTTTGGTTATCAATTTCCTCCTATTGGTGAGCTTGTCTTATAGGTGAGAATGTGAACAAAGCTTAGGGCTTTGGCATTACTCTCAGTTACGATCATTTTTAGTTTCTGGTCTCCACATGTCATTTATAGGTTACTGTGTCCTCGTGATCATACATTTATTTGAGTTTTTGTCATTCCAGTCCATGCGACCATTTGACATTCTATGGATGTCTGCCTGCAAATGTTTAAACCTTTTGAGAGAATACAGTGCATCAGGGAGACTTCTATTATGGTTATAAGAAGGATCCTACCAAGAGTTTGAAGTATTTTCCCTAGCCAGGGTCCCCATGAACCAAACCAACCAAAATCAAATAGATCAAAGAATGAGTCATATGAGGAGTCTATCTGTTTTAACCAAACTGCTTATTGGCTAACTCCCTGTAACTGAGTCTCTGTAACCTGATATATCAACTATATGCAAAAAGAAGTATCAGCAACTGCAGAGATTCTTCTCTGTTCAGCCAGTAGGTAATCTTGAACAATTCTATTATGTAACACCATATTAGCAAAATAATTTAAAGAAGTCTGTTGTGCAATCATAGTCATTGCAGTAGGATCTCCCATATAGTCTATTATAAGAGAGAAATTTCTAATTATTGCCTCATTTATATGTATTCCAGGGCACAGAAAAAGGGACTTGATAAATGATGCCCATCTAGAAAGGTGATGTCTTCTTGGCAATGTTTCCTTTAACCTATGATGTAGGTTAAGAGAAGTGGACTGATGTTCTGTTCTTTGGTGATTATAGAGCAGCAAAGGTAACATTAAAATTCCTAGCCCACATTGGCCCTTCATTTTCCATCCATTGAGGCATAAGATTGCCCATGTATAATGTTGGCTACAAAATTCTTCGAAAATGAAAGTATACCTCATGGGTGCACACAAATCCCATTCTCTTGTTATACTGTTCATAGAATCATAAGCAAAAGGAAAAAAAATAGAAAAGTAAGAGTTTTATGATGGCTGAGAAGTCTTGATCTGTAATCTTGGGAGAACTATCCATGTCCAGGATATCATCTGCTTATGGGAAGAAACTTCCCTAATTAGCTTTACCTTAAGGTCTCCAACAGGGAGTACAGTTCCAAAGGTCTAGAGGGGCCTTTCTAAGTTGTGAAATTAGAAATTAAGATTCTAGATCCCAAATTATTACTGCAGTATGGGTGACAAGGGCAAGACTTCTCTGATGTAGTTTCCAGAAGAACAAACTAAACTGTAAAGAGTTTGATTGTCCTTGATCAGTAGATCATGAAAAGCTTCTTTTACCTGTGAAAATACACTTTGGCATAATGCATTAAACCCTTGCAGGATTTAGTCTTTTCATAGTTTAGCAGAGGAAGATAGAAAACGTTCTATTGTTTCAGTGACTATTTAAAAAAGCTTCAACTTGTGTTTTCTACTGGATGAGGATCTTATAGTCATCAATCTTCAGTATGTTTGACCAAGGCAATCCAGTCAATTCAGCTAGCTATCATATCCATAATACTTTATTTAAATGTCTTACAACTTGTATATTGAAGCAAGTACAAATCCCTGGAGATTTCTCCAGGAATATCCCATAAAATAAGCATTTCCTAAGAATCTTTTAGCTATTATAACATCAGACTTTCTGCATGGGAAAGCTTCTATGCAACC
>NC_045435.1:111121305-111261119 GCF_002776525.5 Piliocolobus tephrosceles
GCTATTATAACATCAGACTTTCTGCATGGGAAAGCTTCTATGCAACCAGAAAACATGTACTGAAAATAAAAATGTACTGAGATCCCTTTATAAATATTCAAATGAATGAGCAGGTAGCAGAAATGTACCTAAAGTTTTGATTATGTTTTCAGGAATATGGGTTTGACCAACCAAACATTGGTCATAAACCATTTTAGCAACTTAAAACAGTGACCACACCAATATTTTTTTCATAATTTGGATCATTTTATCTGTTTTATGATGAGTCATGGAACACATAGATTTTAATAATGAAAACTTTCAGGACTGAAGAAGGACCAAGTGACTGTCCAGGCTCTCCATGAATCCGTGCTTAACATTGGATTTAGATAATCTTCAATACCAATGTTGTGTTTCCAATTCAGATGCATAGCACTGCTTAATAAATGGCTTATCATAGGCAATTTGACTTGGATCATGGAGTTCATTCAAATTGCATATCTTAACAATTTCAGTATTGTTTGACTTAGGATTAAAATCTGCCAAGGTATTTTCTTAGTTTTTAAAATAATTATTATCCTGCTGGGATTAGCAGTTTTGTAAGTTGGTCAGTCTCTTCATAGAGTTCTAAGAATTCTTACCCAATCCAAATGATATTATCCTAAAGTTGTTAGAACCCCGATTCAAAAGAGTTCATGTAAGGATCCTTTTCATCTTTTCCATTAAAACTCATTTATTCCTGGCCGGGTGCGGTGGCTCAAGCCTGTAATCCCAGCACTTTGGGAGGCCGAGACGGGTGGATCACGAGGTCAGGAGATCGAGACCATCCTGGCTAACACGATGAAACCCCGTCTCTACTAAAAAATACAAAAAACTAGCCGGGCGAGGTGGCGGGTGCCTGTAGTCTCAGCTACTCGGAGGCTGAGGCAGGAGAATGGCATAAACCCGGGAGGCGGAGCTTGCACTGAGCTGAGAACCGGCTGCACTCCAGCCCGGGCGACAGAGCGAGACTCCGTCTCAAAAAAAAAAAAAAAAAAATATTGCTGACTCTATTTTGCAGATGAAAAAAATGAGACTCAGAGATCAAGTAACATCCTTGAAGCTACACAAGTATTCAACGATCATATCAAAATTTAAATCCCAGTCAGCTTAAATGTTGAAGCTTCTGACTTTGGGTGCTCTGCTTCATGAAGAGGTCTGTAATGAAATGATGTGATTTATTTTTTTTTATTTTATTTTTTTATTATACTTTAAGTTCTAGGGTACATGTGCATAACGTGCAGGTTACATATGTATACATGTGCCATGTTGGTGTGCTGCACCCATCAACTCGTCAGCACCCATCAATTCATCATTTATATCAGGTACAACTCCCCAATGCAATCCCTCCCCCCTCCCCCCTCCCCATGATAGGCCCCAGTGTGTGATGTTCCCCTTCCCGAGTCCAAGTGAGCTCATTGTTCAGTTCCCACCTATGAGTGAGAACATGCGGTGTTTGGTTTTCTCTTCTTGTGATAATTTGCTAAGAATGATGGTTTCCAGCTGCATCCATGTCTCTACAAAGGACGCAAACTCATCCTTTTTTATGGCTGCATAGTATTCCATGGTGTATATGTGCCACATTTTCTTAATCCAGTCTGTCACTGATGGACATTTGGGTTGATTCCAAGTCTTTGCTATTGTGAATAGTGCCGCAATAAACATACGTGTGCATGTGTCTTTGTAGTAGCATAATTTATAATCCTTTGGGTATATACCCAGTAGTGGGATGGCTGGGTCATATGGTACATCTAGTTCTAGGTCCTTGAGGAATCGCCATACTGTTTTCCATAATGGTTGAACTAGTTTACAATCCCACCAACAGTGTAAAAGTGTTCCTATTTCTCCACATCCCCTCCATATAGGCTCTTCATATCTCAATCAGAAAATTGTTATATATTTTTAATATATAATTTACCTATTATATAAAAGTGCTTAATAAACGTTTAGTATTAGAAAAGATATTTGACTTCTTAATTTTTTAACATTTCTTGAAAAATTCAATAAATTATAGAAAATAATACTCAAAAAAAAAAAAAAAAAAAAAAAAAAACCTCATTCATTCCTGAGGTTGCAATTTTAAAAAATTTTTGCAATGAGACCTTGGCGATGACCTTGAGCAGTAGGATATAAATAACTCCCACATGTTTAGCGTTCCAATAATGGAACACTAGACGTAAATCAATTAACTTTTTTTAAGACATAACACTTTAGAATTAAAATTGCTTGCAAAGATTTTTTATAAGACGCATCAGAATAAAGCAATTAATTGTGGACAAGACTTAAAATGGCCATGGTTAAAGACATATGTGACAAAGAAATGTGTGTGAGGGGGTCTTTTTTGTATTTTATTCAAAAGGTGAACAAAAATCTTTTGACTCTTATTAATGCTGTATGACAATCTGGTTTAAAAGAGAAAACCGGAGGGAGCAGCTTAGATGGCCGAATAGAAACAGCTCCACCCTGCAGCTCCCTCCAACAAGAATGAAATCGGTAGGTGAATTCTGCATCTTCAATTCAGGTACCCACGTTTTTTCACTTGGACTGACTAGATGGCTGCTGTGACACATGGAGAGTGAGAAAAAGCAAAGTGGAGGGAGGGATCACCAAGGAACTGCATGGGGCAAAGGAAGCTCTCTCCCCCAGCCAAGGGAGGCCATGAGGGATTGTGCTACCCCTCCCTGAAAACTTCACTCTTCCCATGGATCCTTGGAACCAGCAGATCCCTTCATGAGTCCATGCCACCAGCATTTTGGGTCCCAGGTACAGGGCTGTGCAGACTCAAGGCGGCTACTTGGATGGGCGACTGCTGGAGCAAATATTGAGACAGAGGAGTTTTTGCATACTCTGGCTCTGGGAACTCCAGTGAGGCAAGAGAACCATCCATTCCTTTGGGAGGGGGGCTGGAGCCAGGGAGCCAAGCAGTCTTGTTAAGCATGTCCCACTCTCGTGGAACCCCATAAGCAAAAAGCTTGGAATCCCCACTGGCCAGAGCAGCAGGCTGGAGACTGCCTAAGAAGACTGAGTTCCGGCAGAGGAGGGGCGGCTACTATCACTGCAGCTCCAGTTGGCCATTTTCCCATGCTACCAGTGCCAGTGAGACTGCACAGCACCACAGCTGGGACAGTTCAACTCCAGAATGCTTCTTTAAGTGGAGGCCTCACTGGACAGCAACTTCCTGCAGGAATTTCAGCATCTCCAGCCAGGGGCTTATGGACAGAACTCTGATACCCCTGAGAGGAGCCCCTAGGAGAAGGGCCGGCTATGGTATCATGGATCAGCGGTCTTGGTCTTTTCTGCCTGCTGTCTCTGGAGAGTCAGGGTAGCCCAGATGAGGAGGACCCCCCCTGGCACAGCATACTTGCTCTGCAAAGGGGTAGCCAGACTGCTTATTTAAATGAGTCCCTGATCCTGCACCTCCTGACTTGGTGAGACCTCCCAACAGGGGTCTCCAGAGACCTCATACAGGAACATTCCTGCTGGCATCAGGTCAGTGCCCCTTTGGGATAGAGTTCTCACTCCCACAGAAAGGAGCAGGCTACCATCGTTGGTGTTCTGCAGCCTCCATTGGTGATACTTCCAGGGGCAGGAAGGACCCAGGAGAATAGGGTCTAGAGTGGACCCCTAGCAAATTGCAGCAGCCCTATGGAAGAGGGCCCTGACTGCTAAGAGAAAAACAAACAGAAAGCAACAAAAACAACAATATCAATGAAAAAGACCTCACCAAAACCACACCCAAAATTCCAGCAGCCTCAAAGATCAAAGGTAGATAAACCTATGATGATGAGAAAGAATCAACTCAAAATGCTGAAAAATTCAAAAAGCCAGAGTGCCTCTTCTCCTCCCAATGATTGCAACACATCTCCAGCAAGGATGAGGCTGAGATGGATGAATTGAGGGAGGTAGGCTTCAGAAGATAGGTAACAATGAATGTTGCTGATCTAAAGGATTATTTTCTAACTCATTGCAAAGAAGCTAAGAACCATGATAAAACATTACAGGAGCTGTTAATCAGAATAACCAGTTTAGAGAGGAATATAAATGACCTGATGGAGCTGAAAAACACAACACAAGAACTTCATAATGCAAACACAAGTATTAATAGCTGAATAGGCCAAGCAGAAGAAAGGATATCAGAGCCTCAAGACTATCTTGCTAAAATAAGGCAGGCAGACAAGACTAGAGATAAAATAATGAAAAGTAGCAAACAAAACCTCTGAGAACTATTGGACTATGTAAGAAGACCAAACCTATGACTGATCGGGGTACCTGAAAGAGACAGGGACAATGAAACCAAGCTGGAAAACACATTTCAGGATATTATCCAGGAGAACTTATCCAAACTCTCAAGACAGGCCAACATTCAAATTGTGGACATCCAGAGAACCTCAGTAAGATACTCCAACAGAAGATCAACCTCAAAACACGTAAACATCAGATTCTCCAAGGTCAAAATGAAGGAAAAAATGTTAAGGGTGGCCAGAGAGAAAGGCCAGATTACCTGTAAAGGGAAGCCCATCAGACTAACAGCAGACCTCTCAGCAGAAACCCTACAGGCCAGAAGAGAGAGAGGGCCAATATGCAACATTCTTAAAGCAAAAATTTTCCAACCTAGAATTTCATACCTGGCCAAACTAAGCTTCATAAGCTGAGGAGAAATAAAATCTTATTCAGACAAGAAAATGCTGAAGAAATTCATCACTACCAGGCCTGCCTTGCAAGACCCCTGAAGGAAGCACTAAATATAGAAAGGAAAAATCATTACCAACAACTACAAAAACACACTGAAGTACATAGACCAATGATATTATGAAGCAACTACATAAAGAAGTCTACAAAATAACCAGGTAACATCATGATGACAGTATCAAATTCACACATAACAATATTAACCTTAAATGTAAATGGGCTAAATACGCAAATTAAAAGACACAGAATGGTAAGCTGGATAGAGTCAAGATCCATCAGTGTGCTGTATACAAAAGACCTATCTCACATGCAAAGACACACATAGACTCAAAACAAAAGGAAGAAGGAAAATTTACCAAGCAAATGGAAAACAGAAAAAAGCAGGAGCTGCAAGCCTAGGTGTTGACAAAACAGACTTTAAACCAACGAAGATCAAAAAACAAAAAAACAAAGAAGAGGAGCACCCATATTCATGAAACAAGTTTTTAGACACTTCCAAAGAGACTTAGACTCCCACACAATATTAGTAGGAACACCCCACTGTCAATATCAGTATTAGGTAGATCATCAAGACAGAAAATTACAAAGATATTCAGGATTTGATCTCAGCTCTGGACCAAGTAGACTTGATAGATATCTATAGAACTCTCCACCCCAAAACAACAGAATATACATCTTCTTGGTGCCACACAGTACTTACTCTAAAACTGGTCACATAATTGGAAGTAAATCACTTCTCAGCAAATGCAAAGGCACTGAAGTCATAACAAATAGTCTCTCAGACCACAGAGGAATCAAATTAGAACTCAAGATTTAAAAACTCACTCAAAACCACCTAACTACTTGGAAATTGAACAACCATCGCCTGAATGACTCCCAGGTAAATAATAAAACTAAGGCAGAAATCAAGAAGTTTTTACAACCAATGAGAACAAAGAGAAAACATACCAGAATCTCTGGGACACAGGTAAAACAGTGTTAAGAGGGAAATTTATAGCACTAAATGCCCATATCGAAAAGCTAGAAAGATCTCAAATCGGCACCCTAACATCACAACTAAAAGAACTGGAGAAACAAGAGCAAACAAACCCCAAAGCTAGCAGAAGACAAGAAATAACCAAGCTCAGGATAAAACTGAAGTAGAGAGAAACACAAAAATCCATCAAAAAACCAATGAATCCAGGAGCTGCTTTTTTGAAAACATTAATAAAATAGATAGACTGCCAGCTAGACTAATAAAGAAGAGAGAAGAATCAAATAGACAAAACAAAAAATGATAAAGGAGATATCACCACTAACCACACAGAAATACAAACAACCATCAGAGAATACTATAAACACCTCTATGCACATAAACTAGAAAATCTAAAGTTCCACTTTTTCACTTTATAGCTTCAGAGTATTTATTTTAGAGGACTTAGTACAAGGTTTTTTTTTTGTTTGTTTGTTTGTAATTTAGTTTGCTGGTTATGTTCAATGTTACAGCTGTATAGAATATCCGGTTTACCATACTTTCAGAAAGAGAAGTCACTTAGCGAAGTTTAAGAAGATTAAAGAGTATTGCAAGCACACACTGGAGAATAACATTCATGCTACAATAATCTGTATAAAGCATTTATTCCCTAGTGCTCCTATTTCCTTGAGTTCCAGAAGTATCTTAACTTTGAAACTTTTCAGTATTCCTTTTGATAGGATTTGCATACATTCTAATTAACTAATTGTGTTTAAAATCATTTTCTCTCATCTGTACAAGAAGGTATGCCCTTTAAATCTGTAAGATTTGTATTGTTATGTCTCATCCTAATTAAATGTTTCCTGTATATTTGATATAAAAATACCTGATCTGAGCATTGCAAGTGGTCTTTAAAAATTCAATTAGCTTTCGTTAATGTATTTCATGCATTTATGGCATCAAAGAGCTACATTACTGCAAATTAGTTTCGATGATGGTCTTCTTTACAGCCGTTAATTCGAAAAAAGGAGGAAAAGTCAATTTCAACTTGATTTGGATTTTGTGTGTTCCAGAGAATATGCTATGCTTAATTTCAAAAAGTAATACACATGTTCTTACTTTGAATAAATGAAAACAAACAAGTTAAATGAGTTTATAACCATTCAGAAATGTTTAGTTGCCATTTAGCAATACAAGTATAATATTTCCATTTTATTGAACATTATATAATAGAAAATGCTATAAGATTTATGAATAATGACACTAATGATATGCATTATTAAGATTTTATAAAAGTTCAACTTTAAGTATTTATAATGTTGTTCAAAGTATAGGGAAAAAGAGGCCAGATTATACCTATGAATAAGGGATTTCATTCTTCAGTCCTAAATAAAACTAAGTACTTACAACCATCTGTGAATTGCCCAAATTGAAAGAGGGAAAGAGTAGGGGATTTCATTTATCATATTATTAGAAGGGAGAAACACATCAGAAGACTTTTAAAAGATATCAGAAGAATGGAATATGGACTCCAGAACCTCAATATTCAATAATAATACTGTGCTATGATAATTCCTATAGAAAAAAATCAAAATCATACCTTAGTTGTTCCAGGTCTTGGATTTCTAGAAATTCATATGTTAATTTTCTCAGAGTCCTGGACAGTAGTAACCTTATCCCTATGCAGAAGGAGGGCAGTGGAAATGTTACAAGCACAGTCAGAAAATAAGAGAATTATTTGCTCTAGCTGCTGCAAGTTGTTTTATTAGCAGAAACAGGAAAAGGAGAAAAAAGAGGGTTATAGATAGACCACTTCAGTATTAAGACTTGCTGTCAAAGTCTACTAAATCTGGAGCTGTCAGTTCTCACTAAAAAATCTTTGGCTGTAGACCAGTACAAATGGTTGCCCTGTAGGGAGCTAAGTGTACACTGAGGAATGAGCAGACTATAATTTGGGTAGAGTGATAAAATTTATAGATGATTCATTATCCCAACTACCTCTCACACTCCAGTTAGGCACAGTGAATCTTAAGAGCATGGTGGGCTTACTAGGTGGAGGGCCTGAAATGCTTACAATCTTGAGGGCGATGAGCTAGCAGCTAGTACAGAATTTTGTGGGATTTTTTTCTAATTTTTCTAAGAAAAAAGAACTCACTTAAGAAATAGTGGCTGGGCATGTTGGCTCACGCCTGTAATCTCAGCACTTTGGGAAGTCAAGGTAGGTGGATCATCTGAGGTCAGCAGTTCGAGACCAGCCTGACCAACACGGTGAAATTCCATCTCTACTAAAAATGCAAAATTAGTGTGGTGTGGTGGCACATGCCTGTAATGCCAGCTACTCAGGAAGCTGAGGCAAGAGAATTGCTTGAACCCGGGAGGCAGAGGTTGCAGTGAGCCAAAACAGCACCATTACATTCCAGCCTGGACGACAGAACGAAACTCTGTCTCAAAAAAAAAAAAAAAGAAATAGCAAAATCAGACTGTTATAGCAGAGATCAATTTACATTACTTTTGTGTTCCTAAACAAAAAGCATGTATAAAAGGGGTTTGTGCTTTTATGTAATGTTCATATAATGATTTTAATATGATTCAATTTATAGAATTTGACTTCTTTTGTTGTAAGAAGGATTGGATTCATCTACAACCCCTTCTTTACTTACCCTCCTCCTTGATTATCCTGCTTAAAACTGAGTTGATTTCAGCCAATTAATATACCTTAGAAGACATGTTGCTGGTGTTTACATGTGTGCATGATTGGTCCATCCCCAGTTCATCTCTTATTAATAGCTCTTTACATGGTTTCTTAAGTTACTGCTCAATAAGAAAGTGGTAAATAAATGTGCAAAACAAAACATTGCAGAAAGAGAAAACCTGGAAAGTGAGATATAAATGAGCTAGCAAAGTAAGAAAAAAGAAATCATAGTGAGGTTCATAGTCAGAGAGTAACTCAACTATGTGAAAGCAAAGTTGTCTGTGAAATAAACCAGCATCTCAGTCTAAAAGTAAACATGATGTAATTTTTTTAAAAGTATCAGTCTGTTTTGAAATTACCTGCATTTCTTCTCTTCTTGCCTGGGGCAAATAACCATGGTGATCATATAAATTCATTTGTATTTCATAGAAAATCTCTTTATTTTTAGACAACAATATGTGATATAATTAATATTAGCTTATCTGGCTAAACTTATTCCAATATAATTAAGCAGAATAAATTTATTTATTCTGTATGCATAATAGTAATGGCTCTGTATGGCATTGTCCAGAATCTTGATTAAAAATAGCATGAGACACACACACACAGACACACATACACAAACACACACATTGTTAAAAGATTAGCAACTGACTACATTCCGAGGGATTGTATTGCCAGTCTTTGAAACAATTAATTGTGTTTTCAACCACATACATTGCTATGTAGCTGCTTCCAGGAACATGCCCACTGCCTGGAGAACCTTTCCCAATTTTGCCTCTTGGCACTTTAACAGCCATTGTTGAAATTAGCATCTCTCATTAGAGAAAAGGATGGATAGATATGACATCTAGTTAGTTATGAAATAAACCTTTATTTATTCTTCTTATTTAATCTGATATTCAGTTAAACACTTAGTCAACATTTCTTATCTTTCTTATCTTTGTTATCTTATGCTTGAGTTTGGTAACCATGCATCTAATGAGATCTAGCCACTTGAAGTTATCTTCATTCTCCCTAATTCCTGTCTTCATTGCCAGAAGTCTCAACAAGAGTACTCTTTTACAACACCAGTTTTCATCTCTTTTCTATAAGGTGTGGGAATTCATCAGTGAACCTTAAGAGATGAGGAGACACAAATCAGGAAGAAAATGCTTCAGGCTTCCCACATCAGCTTCAACCATGCCAGGATTACTTTTTATGTGTTGAGTTTTCAGATAAAATTTTGTTATGGATGAATAACAGAAAACTACTGCTAAATTTCAAATAACTTGAGAAATATTGTTTTAAATAAACACATTCAGGGTTCTGTTGAAATACAAATGTTAGATAAGAAAGGCAAAATATCCTATTCAACACCACTTATGAATCCCTTAGTAGAAATAATCTGATCAGACTGGCTACCATTAACAAGCAAAGGTCAGATGCAAATTGTCATTTTTGATGTCAAGGGAGGTAAAGTTCAAAGCTTTTGGTTCACTCTATTTTCAGGAAGGTGAGTATTGCCTAGGATTCAAAAGCAATCAGGAAATAAAATAGAAAGAGAAAAGTATAGAAAAAAAATAACATGTGAAATTTATCCACATTACACATAACATCTGGTGTATTGGTTTCCTCAGTCAATGGTAACAAAGTACCACACAAGGAGTGGCTTAAAACAACAGAAATTTGTTGTGTCACACTTCTGGAGGCTAGATATCTGAAGTCAAAGTGTCAACAAGACCACACCAATATCTGTAGGAAAGTTCTTTCATTATTCTTCCCAGTTTCTGCTAGTTTGCTGGCAAACTTTGGCATTTTTCTCTTGCAGCTGCCATCATTCCAATTTCTGCCCTTATAATGACCCCTGTCATACTAGATTAGGAACGTTCCCTATTTCAGTATGATCTCATTTTAGCTAATTGTATCTACCACTACCTTATTTTCAAAAAAAGAAAAAAAAAAAAAAAAAAAAAGATCACATTGTGAAGTACCCAAGTTTAGAACTTCTTTTTGGCAGAGGGATATGATTCAATCTGTAATACCAGTGTTCAGCAAATGATCCATGAACCAAATCTAGCCACTATTTTTGTAAACAAAGTTTTATTGTAATATAGCCAATGAATTATGAATTGTCTATGGCCACTTTCATGCTACAACTGTAGAGGTCAGTAGTTGTGACAGAGAATTTAGAATTTCTTAAAATGTCAATATTTACTATCTAAACTTGCACACAAAGTTTCCTGACTCCTGCATTAGACAAAAGTCAGCCTTCTTTATGATAACATGCAAATAAACCTAAGACAGAGAGAGAGAGAGACAGAGACAAAGGGAAAGAGAACGGAATTGACTTGAAACACATTGCCGTGATATTTTGTAGCTCCTTCCATCAAGAGGGGGGATTTACTTTACCATACCTTGAATCTGGACTGAACTTGCATCTTGTTTTGACTAAGAAAATGTGGCAGGCGATGTTGTAGGAATTCAAAATTCCAGGCCTTGAAAAGCTCCCCAGCTTCTTCCTTTGCCCTGTTAGAATGTTCCATTTGCAATGGCTGGACTGGGCCTCCGTATGAGGAGATTCCATGTGGACAGAGAGAAAGAGGGGCTAGCCAAATAGCAGTAAGGCCCTGCATATCTGAATAGGGCTGTCTCAGATCCTTCAGCCTTGCCAACCTTCTGAATGTCTTTAGATGAAGAAATGCTCCAGAGGAAGTCATCAGAAGAACCAGCCAGCTGAGCACCCACCCAACCCACAGACTTATGAGAAACAATAAATCATCATTGCCTGAAGTCACTAAGTTTTGAGTTGTTTCACAGTGATAGATAACTGAGACAGAGAAACACCAAAACTGTATAAATACATTTCTTTAGGAAATCATCTTAGTGTGAAAGGCACTAGGTAGCTGCTTTGTGCTGCTGAGATTACCAGGGATACCTTCCCAGGTTTCCACTAGTGTTTGCTGTTCCTCATGGAGATCCAGGTTTCAGCTTCTCTCTCTCCTCAATTTTAAGTTTGGCACTTGTTTTTTGAGGAGTTCACCAAATTCTTTAATATGCTACTTCATAAAATATTTCTGGTTTATAAAGTAGAAACTATGATTGTTTATTAAAATTAGTTTATGTGTAGTGTGCTATGTATAAAATAATAAAACTCACTATTTCATTTTTATGCCAAGTTACTTGTGATATAACACAATTAATTTCTTTTAACATAATTTCAATAATCAAAAGTACAAAACAGTGGGGAGACCATGGCACTGCATATATTTCTGTATACTGATTTTTTTTTAATTCCACCCACATGCTGCCACAGTAAGCTAAAGAACAGGTGAGATACACTTTACTCAAAGTGGAGTGAATCAGCTATAAATAATGACACATTTCAAAAAAAATCATTAAAAAATAGTTGGCAAAGTACTAATCTTTCAATAGAATAAAGAACATAACCTACATACTATCCCCCATGATACAGATTTAGCTATAAATATTTAGAGATTTCTGCTATTTAATTCTTATTCTTCCTTCTCCCTACATGTGAAAGGTTTTTATAGAAGAAATCATATGAATGAACGGATTTTTGCTTGTGTGCATTTTCTTTCTTTCTTTTTTTTTCCAAGTATATGGTTACTTGATTAGTTTCATTAAATATGCCATAGGGAACATTAACTACAAACATAAAATACGTGTTTATAAATTAGACACAGATTTTCCTACTTTTATTGAAGCTACAATATATTAAGGCAAAGGCTTTATTAGAGACAACTAGAAAGTTATTGTGACTTAATGAAGACAAAAGTTACAGGAGATGTGAAACCAACCGAAATAAGTCAACGCTGTCCATTTTAGATGCAAGAAAAGTGTCTTAAGTATTCACAGGGGGCAGGATAATACTGAAGTGTGTAATATCTATTCTATCCCAGTTCTGATGGCACTTTTAAAGTCAACACATGCTAAGTCTCACAAATTATGAATGTTAATATTGAGAATAAAAGAAGAGCTGTAACTACAATTAGCAAGTGCCCATCTCTGTAGCATGTTCTATAACATTCTCTTAACCATTTCCATTCCTATCTGCTTATTTTTATTTCTTATTTTATGTACATATTCCACATTTTCCCACTTGATTATAAACCCATTCTATTGGATAATAATAACAGGAAAAAGGGGGAAAAGGCCAATCTTTTATTGGAACGAAACAATCTAAATTACTTCTACTTTAAATCTTAGCAGTATTAAATGATAAGAAATCAAAGGAGCATTAACTACCTGGTAAAATCCTATCTAATTACTAATGAATTAAGATGGAATAAAGCATTAAGAGTAAACAGCAAAGCTCTGTCTAATACATGTCACTCTGCAGCTTCACAGCTGACAAAATCTTTTAACCAGAAAGTGGTTAGCCACTACCTAATACAGCTAGAGTAAAGGATTCCATTTTAGTCATTTTTTTGGAGGCTGGCAGGAGTGGTCAGGGAAAATAGATGGATCTGTAAAAGTTGCAGCTGAAAAACAGCCAATGCCTACTCTAGATATCCCTGCTATACTGCTTTATCAAGTCACACTGGAAGTAGCACATTTACTTTAAATCAAATAAGATTACCACAATAGACCATCTTTCTTTGTATCTTGCCCGGCACAGGCTCTGAGATTTTTGACATAGATGGCAATTTTTAAAAATTCTTTACATTTTGTATCAATAATTACTTATTTTAACTGATTTTTTTAGTATTATTATTTATCCCATATCTTCTTGTTTAAATCCTTTTAATTTTGTAGCAGTACATCACGGAGTAATTAATTTTGGACAGAATGGTGGATGGTACTTTTGTCAGCCCTTTCACATCCAAATATATCTTTATATTTTCTATATATTTGAACTTTAGTTGGGGGCATGTGTTTAAAATTCTTAAAACTCCAAAGATTGTTTTCCATTTTTTAAAACATTTAATATAGTCATTTGGACTTCTGATGACAACCTAATCCTCTTCTCTGACTAGACAATTTGTTTTATGCTCTGTGGAAGTTTTTAATGTTTTATTTCTATGCTTGGAATCCAAAAGTTTCATGAAGATATATCCATGTATACTTTGCTTGTTTACATTAATATTGCATGCTACTAAATTCACTCTTTGACTGTGAAGATGTATCTTTCATCAGCATTGAGAATTTTTCTTCAGTTAGTGTAAGGGAGCCAGTACTCTTTCTCTTCCATTCTTAGCCAATTTCAGAAGAACATCATTACGTAGACAATATGCAGCTGTCTGTATAAACATACAAGTGGTCCTGATATTTGAATAGGATTGATCTCATCACCAGTTTTAACAGTGAGTACTAACTACCCTAAGCCAAACAAAATATTCCATTCCACCAGAGACAGTGACTGGTTTAGACACATATTTGCAAGCCAATCAAAACAATAAGATGGATAACATTTTTTCTTGAAGATTTTGAAGGAGATAGACTCTCTCATTTCTTATTGGAGTTTAAGCTATAAATTTAAAGTTATCAAAAGTTTTACAAAAACAGCCAACAAAAGGTTACATTTAGATTTAGAGGAAATGGAGTGAGAAAATATATCATAAATGCATTGCTTTAGGCCTGCAGCAAGTATGCTGTATTCTGCTATGTTAATTTCATTAAGACAGTCACTACAGTTTCCAAGATATTATTTTTTTAAATACATATTTCTTGGTTAGAGTTGCTCAGAGAGAAACTTTCACTTCATTTGGAAGTTAATGGTAAAGTCACAACTTTACTCTTAGAAATCCACTGTAGTAAAATATGATGCTGGACAGCCTCAGGGGCTGTCATTCCCGCCTTTCTACTAGGTCCACCTAGTTTTTCGGCTGGTAGCCTTGCTAATAGGAGCCTTAAATGCACTACCAGATGCTTGGATGCAGACCGCAGGTAGTGGCTACCCAGAGATAACAGATTATCATAGACTTCTTCAGTGTTCATCCTTCATAACCTGTTGTAACAGGCTATTCTTGGCTTATTAGCTTCTCCTGAAAGTTCTGATCTGTCCATCTAAGCTACTGCTTCTGGCAGATGCATCAGCAACTATTTCTCTTCTCTTTCTAATCCTTATTCCAGACCATTATTTGCCTTGCTCCGCCTATATTTCTGTAAGGTTTAATTCTGTAATAAGTACCTGATTCCTATAATACAGGGGCTCTAATTCCCTGATTGATACAGGTATTTATATCAAAAATGGGTGTGGTGGTTTTTTTCTTTTCAGAGGAATGTGGAGAAGAAAATGATAGATTATGAGTTCAGAGTTCTCAATGTTTACTGCAAGGTCTGTACAAGAAAAAGCAAGGTTTTAAGACTTCCCTGAAAGCAATACTAGACTTAGACCCTACCACCTGGGGCCTTTACCCCAGTTTTTCAATTTAATTTGCTCAAACCCATCAGAGAAATCATATCTATGGCATCCATAACCTTACAAAATGTACTTCTTACATAATAAGACTTAAAAGCCAAAATTACTCCTTGTTCTATGGGCTACAAAATGGATGCTGTGTTGGCAGGCATGCAAACAACATTAATCTCCTTGCACATCTCCATCAGGGCTCTTGGGTGACCATGTACATTGTCATTGAGAAATAATACTTTAAAATAAATCTTTTTTTTTTTTTTTTTTTTTTTTTCCTGAACATCGTGTCTCAGTAGTGGGCTTAAAGCTAGAAGAAGACGAGAAATAACTAAGATCAGAGCAGAACTAAAGGAGATAGAGACATGAAAAATCCTTCAAAAAAACCAATGAATCCAGGAGATGGTTTTTTGAAAAGATCAACAAAATAGACCGCTAGCCAGACTAATAAAGAGGAAAATAGAGAAGAATCAAATAGAAGCAATTAAAAATGATAAAGGGGATATCACCACTGATCTCACAGAAATACAAACTACCATCAGAGAATACTATAAACACCTCTAGGCAAATAAACTAGAAAATCTAGAAGAAGTTGATAGATTCCTGGACACATACACCCTCCCAAGTCTAAACCAGGAAGAAGTAGAATCCCTGAATAGACCAATAACAAGTTCTGAAATTGAGGCAGTAATTAATAGCCTACCAACCAAAAAAAGTCCAGGACCAGATGGATTCAGAGCCAAATTCTACCAGAGGTATAAAGAGGAGTTAGTACCATTCCTTCTGAAACTGTTCCAAACAATAGAAAAAGAGGGACTTCTCCCTAACTCACTTTATGAGGCCAGTATCATCCTGATACCAAACACCAAAACCTGGCAGAAACACAACAACAACAACAAAATTTCAGGCCAATATACCTGATGAACATCAATATGAAAATCCGCAATAAAATGCTGGCCAACCAAATCCAGCAGCACATCAAAAACCTTATCCACCACAATCAAGTCGACTTCATCCCTGGGATACAAGGCTGGTTCAACATACACAAATCAATAAACGTAATCCATCACATAAACAGAACCAATGACAAAAAACACATGATTATCTCAATAGATGCAGAAAAGGCCTTTGACAAAATTCAACACCCCTTCATACTAAAAACTCTCAATAAGCTAGGTATTGATGGAACGTATCTCAAAATAATAAGAGCTACTTTTGACAAACCCACAGCCAATATCATACTGAATGGGCAAAAACTGGAAACATTCCCTTTGATAACTGGCACAAGACAAGGATGGCCTCTTTCACCACTCCTATTCAATACAGTATTGGAAATTCTGGCCAGGGCAATCAGGCAAGAGAAAGAAATAAACGGTATTCAAATAGGAAGAGAGGAAGTCAAATTGTCTCTGTCTGCGGATGACATGATTGCATATTTAGAAAACCCCATTGTCTCAGCCCCAAATCTCCTTAAGCTGATAAGCAACTTCAACAGTCTCAGGATACAAAATCAATATGCGAAAATCACAAGCATTCCTATTCACCAATGACAGACAAACAGAGAAACAAATCATGAGTGAAGTCCCATTCACAATTGCTACAAAGAGAATAAAATACCTAGAAATACAACTTACAAGGGATGTGAAGGACCTCTTCAAGGAGAACTACAAACCACTGCTCAAGGAAATAAGAGAAGACACAAAAAATGGAAAAACATTTCATGCTCATGGTTAGGAAGAATCGATATCATGAAAATTGTCAAAATGCCCAAAGTAATTTATAGATTCAATGCTATCCCCATCAAACTACAATTGACTTTCTTCAGAGAATTAAAATAAACTACTTTAAATGTCATGTGGAACCAAAAAAGAGCTCACATATCCAAGACAATCCTAAGCAAAAAGAACAAAGCTGGAGGCATCATGCTACCTGACTTCAAACTATACTACAAGGCTACAGTAACCAAAACAGCATGGTACTGGTACCAAAACAGAGATACAGACCAATGGAACAGAACAGAGGCTTCAGAAATAACACTACACATCTACAACCATCTGATCTTTGACAAATCTGACAAAAACAAGCAATGGGGAAAGGATTCCCTATTTAATAAATTGTGTTAGGAAAACTTGCTAGCCATATGCAGAAAACTGAAACTGGACCCCTTTCTTACAACTTATTCACAAATTAACTCAAGATGGTTTAAAGACTTAAACATAAGACCTAAAACCATAAAAACCCTAGAAGGAAACCTAGGCAATATCATTCAGGACATATGCATGAGCATTTCCTTATTTCTAACTATGAAGTATCTAGATGGCGTTTTCTACCAATAGAAGACTTTTGTCTACACTGAAAATCTTTTGTTTAGTGTTCATAAATTATCTTAGCTAGATCTTCTGAAAAACTTGCTATAGCTTCTAGTTAGAACTTGCAGCTTTACCTTACACTTCTATGTTATGGAGATGGTTTCTTTCCTTAACCTTCATAAACCAACCTCTGTTCACTGCAATATTTTCTGCTGCAACTTCCTCAGTTCTCTCAGCCTTCATAAAATTAAAGAAATTGAGGGTCTTGCTCTGGGTTAGGCTTTGGCTTAGTGGAATGTTGTGGTTCCTTTACTCTACTATCCAGGCCAGTATAATTTCCTCTATATCAACATTAATGCTATCTTGCTTTATTATTATGTGTTCACTGGAGTAACATATTTAATTTTCTTCAAGAGCTTTTCCTTTGCATTTACAGCTTGGCTAAATGGGGAAAGAGTTCTAGCTTTTGGCCTTTCTCAACTTTCAACGTGCCTTCCTCTCTAAGCTCTTCTAGCTTTTCATTTAAAGTGAGACTTGCAGCTCTTACTTTCACTTCAACATTTAGAGGCCATTGTAAGGTTACTAACTGGGCCTATTTTTAATATTGTTGTGTCCTGGGATATAGGGAAGCCTGAGGAGAGGAAGAGAGACGAGTCATGGGCAGTTGGTGAAGCACTCTGTAGAACAAACACATTTATTAAGTTCATCATCATATGTGGGTGCAGTTTGTGCCACCCCAAAACAGTTGCAATAGTAACATCAAAGATTACTGATCACCAATCAGTATAACAGATATAATAATAATGAAAAAGTGGGGAATCTTTTTAGAATTACTAAAATGTAATGCCAAGCCATGAAGAGAGCATATGCTATTAGGAAAATGGCATTGATAGATTTACTTGATGCAGGGTTGCCACATACCCTCAATTTCTAAAAAAAGTAAAATATCTGTGAAGCACAATAAAGGAAATTGCAATAAAATGAGGCATGCCTGTATGTATATAAACACACATACATACATGCACATGCACATGTATTTTTGTCATTATAAAGCATTTGAACTAGAAAGATATTAATATAATGGTTATAGATTGCAACTTGATCCAATTCCTTTAATCTGCTTTAATAATTGTCCTATTGTATGCAAGATTTTATTTGGAGAGTTTTGGTATTATAACAAATGCTAGAAAGTGAAATATCTATTTTCTGAATATGTTTTTATCTTCCTGGAAAACTTTTTATTGTTTTATGAAGAGTATTCTCCCACAGAGCCTACCCTTTCAAAATGTATGATGAAGATTTACTGTCTACAAGCTTTTCCAGATTTTGTTTAAGTTCAGAGGCCTTGCTGGAGAGCTTCATCATAAAGCTGCGTACAAGAATATTTTCCAATCTTACCAGATACTGTAAAGACACACAAAGAGTTTCTGGGGTGTGGGGGCAGAGATGCTCTCATTGGGCTGTAGATTTCGCATATGAAACTCAGGTCTTTGAATAAGTTCCCCAGTGTCCTAATCTTAGATGGAATAGGGGCTGTGAAAAACTTTCTGAGCACCCTAGAACACAATGCATGTCTATTCAGACAAGACATTTTTACAACTTCAGGACTGCATCTTGTTTTTCAATAATTGAAGCCAGAAGATTGATATCAAGCTTTTCAAAAGGCCTTAGAAGCAGCTGATCCAAGCAGAAAAATTGCTCTATTTTTATGATGGATTCTGCATTTAATTGTATCCTACATAAAATGCTTCCTGGTTCTATTATCTTAACCTTTGTTAGTTTCAGCTTCCTAATCTCTATAATGGGTTTTTAAATGAGGCTTGTCTCATTTAAATTGCTGCAATAATTGAAAAAAATGAATAAAAGCTGATTAATAAGATAGTACATGTAAAGCAGGAGATGCATTGTATAGCACATGGTAAAGTCTTCATTGGTCTTGTTCTTTAGTTATTGGTAGTTTTTAAAGCTACTTACTATGTACAAATTATTGTTTGAATAGCTATGTAGTTTATATGCACGATCACATTATTTCGTGCTTTTAGCAACTGTATTTTAAAAGATGGATTTTGTGCAGATAAGCAGAAAAGCATGTTTACAGACATGATAGTAAAAGTGACCCCTAATTTTCCTTAAAATTACAAGATTCCATAAAAATTGAAGTTTAAAATTGTTGTCAGTTGCTGTATTCAGTTCACCAAAGGGTTTATATCCAAGAAAGGGCAGAATAAGACACGTCAATATTAAGTGTGTATAATCTAAAATACATTAAATCAAAAGGATATCATCAAATACAAGTTGCCTGATATACAACACATAGAGGATGTATCTATATTGATGCAAAAGGGAAGATTAAAAAAATATAAAATGTAAAATGCAAAAGGGAAAATTTAGTCAATTGTACTATATTATTTAAAATAATATTTTGAATTATATATGTATTCAAATGTGTGCATATGAGAAACAGGACATTAAATAGAATACAGCGAGAAGAGTTGAAGATATGAGAGTGCATGCAGCTAGTCCTAGTTACTTGTATTGTTATGGGTAGGTCACCTATCAGCAAAATATATTCTGGACATCACAATATGATTCTGTTTTTTTGTTTGTTTCTTTGTCTGTTTTACTGGTTGAAACAAGGCATTCAAATTTTCTTTCAAAATTGCTAACTCTATAAAGTAGTATTTCTATCTCACTGGAAAGGCCATAAAGGCTCAAGAAGTACACATGGGTAATATATGGAGGAGCCAGGATTCAAATTTAAATCTGTTTGATTCCAAAGTCATTCTTGCCACAGCATTATACTGCCTTTTGCAGAAAGTGAGCCCTATCTGGACAAATAGAGCTCAATTTGCATTTTTCATTGTTTCACTGGCATTTAAGATAGTGCTCTAACAAATTACAGGTACTCATTTGGAATTTTGTTGAAAGAAAGACATGAATGAAAGAAAGAAAAATATCAAAGGCAAAAAGCTCACTCTCTCAAAAGGCATTAATTTCACGTTTATACAATTCCAAATGTTCAAAATTTTCTGTCATTTGATAATTCACAAATTAAATTTCTACTAGGAAGTTTACCCTTAGCTCTCTAAGGGTGCAAACCAAGTCTTATTTTGTTTTGTTTCTCCAACCATAGGAGCTGGAATTTCAATACATGTTTCCCAAGTTGATGAATAAATTCATATCATGAGTCCAATATGAAGTTAAGTCTGCATAATCACGTATTCTTTATTTGGGACACTGTATAAATATTTGTTGGATGCAAATGTGCAGCATATGTTCTACTTATAACTCAAAAAATATTTAATGTAACTGTATATTAACAATCACTAATAAGCATAAACAAAAGTTATGGGCTAGTTACTGTCCATTAGTAGAAATAAAATTACGTGTCTTGTCTCTATTTATACTTCTATTCACTACATCATAAGTTATTTAGATAATCAGATAATAAGATCTTCACATAAGGTGGCTGCCACACCTAAGTAGTATTTAAATCATTGAAAAATTAAAATAAAAAAGAAATATAGAAATACAGTGGTAATTTATTGATTTATAAAAATTATTAAAATTGCTAATTCAATGTGATATGTGACCTTAATGAGACTATAGTTAAATGCGGATAGATTTAGTCTGTAAAAAAAATAGCTATAGGGAAATTCCATGATTGTATTTATTGTTGATAGTCTTGCTTTATCATTTAGGTTGAATCATATGAGATTGTGATATTTAGTCATTTTTGACTTATAAAAATAGCAACTGAATATGGTTGTCCATAAAAGTAAAGGACTTATACTGATGTTATTGCTAATGTCTCAGATTCAGAGCTGTAAAAAAGGGACCTCAGATTTGTTATGGAGATTAAAGAACTCTTGGAGTATAAATGGTAGTTATTTTTGTTAATAATAAGTAAAAACTTTGACTATCATGTTGCCAAAAATCATTTTATTATATTAAAAAAATATTCTCCCAGTTTGCATCTTTTCCTAGAATATACTTTATGCCTACATTGTTCTTCAGATGTTCTGAATATGAACTAATACAGCAAAAGAAGAATGTGGGTCTTACCAAAGGTTTAATGTTTGACTTTCATTTCTAAATGTCATATATACACACAAAAAAGATTTCCTTCAGGAAACTTCTCTAAGGAAGCCCAAGAGATTTCTTGCTCAATTCTTTGGCAAACAAAACTTCTAGACCTTTCAAAATTTGTTGCAGATGTACTCCCAAAGACTACAACTGTCTGATCTGCAACTTGAGGGACTTACTAGCCATGCTGGCCTATATTGCATATACTGAGTGCGGATCTTTCATGGATGTCAACTAAAATTTTATACATAACACAGGTTCAGAATGTACAAGGAAAATCTGCATAGTCTAAGAGTAAAATGTGCTTTTAATTTAAAATGATGCAATGTCTCTAATTTTTCAAGTATCAAGAAAATAATGAAGGCAGTATGAAGTACATTTTTGCAAATGCATTAAGCTGAAAATCAGTTATGAAGTCCAATTATATAAGATAAAATCCAGGCTGAAAATAAGCAAAAATGCCCTTGACCTAATTAAATCATCATTGGTATAATGATTTAGAGTTAGTTTGCTACTTGTCCTTCTGTTTTTCTCTGTTTGCCAAGAGTATCACTGAGCAGCATATTCTGGGTTTATTTTCCAAGCACTGATTTACATATGTCTTGTTTCAAGCACTTTTTTTTTTTTTTTCTCTCTTCTAGGACATCTGGTTTTTTTCTCAGTACTGGATCATATGAGGAATATGGAAGACACCAAACTCAAACTTCTCTCCTGGCATCTGGCAAGAAAAGTTCCCCAAAGTTGTCTGTCAAAGAAGGTTGTGCTGGGAATTATTTTTAAGTTCTCTCTTTCATGACTCTTCAATTGGCTATTTCCAAAATGTCAGCATACTTCCCCAAGCCTTTCCTTATAGGCTGTCAGTTTCTGAAAGTAATGCGGGAAGGGTACTTAATAGCACAGTTACCTGCAAGATCCCGGAGGCCAGACAGGATCAGGCTTCAGTGCCATAAACTTTCAGCATGGACTGGCAGCTTTGTTGCCTGGGTCATTTGCTAAAGACAGGAAAGAAAAAAAAAAAAAAGTACTTTAATAGGCCGGGCGCGGTGGCTCAAGCCTATAATCCCAGCACTTTGGGAGGCTGAGACGGGCGGATCACAAGGTCAGGAGATCGAGACCATCCTGGCTAACACAGTGAAACCCCGTCTCTACTAAAATTACAAAAAATTAGCCGGGCGTGGTGGCGGGCGCCTGTAGTCCCAGCTGCTCGGGAGGCTGAGGCAGGAGAATGGCGTGAACCCGGGAGGTGGAACTTGCAGTGAGTGCATATCGCGCCACTGCACTCCAGGCTGGGCGACAGAGCCAGACTTTGTTTCAAAAAAAAAAAAAAAAAAAAAGAAAGGAAAAAGTTCCACAGCACAAGGAAGCAAAGCTGTCAAGTACAAATAGAACCCAAAAAAGTATTTTATAGAGCCAAGAAATCACTGCTTGAAAATAAGACTGATGCCTATAGGCAGGTGAGCGGTCTTCACCTGCAAACTGGAAATACCTACACATCAGGCAAGATAAGGCCATGTTCTGCTGACTTAAAGGATCTATGTTATGACCAGACCAAGAAGGAACATACAAGATGAAATTTTAGAAGAGTTAAGAATCATAAAATATCTTAAGGTTGAAAACACTTTTAGTTTTTCCAGAGACATTACCTTAACAGGTTTATATGTATTATATAAGTCTTAACCTTCAGAGCTTTATTGGGTTAATCCATTATCATGCAGGATCACTAGAGTAGGAATCTGAGGAAGGAGACTTAAAACTGTGAAATTAATCTAAAATCAGATTGTCAGTTTTGTGTGGTACAAGCTTCATTTACTTGATCTATGAGAATGATTAAATGTTAGAATAGTTGGGGGCCTGAGGGACTGTGGACTCCAGTCCTGTATATTTTTTCTTTTTTTTGGATGAAGAAATTGAGAACTAGACTTGTAGACACAGGGCAAGGAACAAGCTTAAATTCCTGACCTAAGGATAGTGTCCACTGCGACTGCCCTGCCTATAGTCAAATTTTACACTTTAGCCTTCCAAAACTGTTTCTTATTCTAGCAATCTGGTGTAGAGTGAAATGTTGCCTACAGTTTATATAACATATTATATCAATCTTTTTTTTAAGTTTACAGATGTATATAGGTATATAGGTATATATTATAATTCCATGCTATTATATGTATTATATATAATTACTGTATCAATATAATATGCTTTGGGGTCTTTTATAAATACATATAATATGTATTCTTTAATTATCAGAAATATTGCATTCTGATATATATGAGAGGAAGCTCAGAATCGGCAACTGTACAGACACAGCCACTGTGTCAGTGAGCAGTGGCCACATCCTTCTGATGAGCTGACCTCCCAGTGGCTGAAAATCAGCTGCTGTGTTCTCTCCAAGACAATCTATTTTCAGTGAAGCCTGAGTGTGTGGCCACTAAGACTGTGCCCTGCTGTCCTTTATTCTCTTATGTAATTCTAACAAGCAGAACTCAAGGAGAGCCAATCATAAAAGTCACTTTATTTTGTGTCCCACTGTTTTTTCATCCCTGCTTGGTGGGAGCAACTACTCCTCTGTCCCTGCATACAAACTCAGGCTGTCCTATAAATTTTCTCATCCTTCTTAAATAAGAAAAATTCTTATAATCACTTTAAACTGCAAATGTAGTCTCAATGAAGTATTGAAAAAGAAAATGTCTAGTTACATGTAATAGCCAGGACTCCAACCAGATTTGAAACTAAATCTTCTCCCTCAATTGCATCCCAGTTTAAGACTTTGTTGGAACTAGCTTCTCGCAGTGCAGCAAAAGTTGATGTCTTTCTTTCTTTACATACCTATCGTTGTTTCTCCTTGCCTAACTTGTAAATCTTTTTTTTTTTTTTTTTTTTTTTTTTCCTGATCCCTCCATTGTTGCAGCAGATATTTCAAAGTCAGGGAAGGGCATTTTATTTTCTCTGGGCCTCACAAATATTTACAGTTGACTTTCACATGGGGGCACTTTTGTGGATTTGCTGAGGATTTTTTGATTGACTCTTTAATTGAAAATCTCTTCACGTGGACAGAACACCTTAAACTGGTTACTACCAATACCTTCTCAACCTCCACTTCCAGGAGTCACCCCATAGAAAAAATGATTCAAACGAAAATTTCTGCGACAGCTTCCATACCACTTCTCCAGAATTCATATACTTTTGACTGTCATCAAAGTGCAGTTACAAATTAAGATGCAACTCTCTACTCTGCGATCACAGAAGGCTTCAGATATGTTGGGGGAAAGGGGAGGGTTGAAATTGTAGTGGC
Source organism: Piliocolobus tephrosceles (assembly GCF_002776525.5). NCBI lineage: Eukaryota > Metazoa > Chordata > Mammalia > Primates > Cercopithecidae > Piliocolobus > Piliocolobus tephrosceles. The sequence goes on from NC_045435.1 coordinate 111,145,696, forward strand.
TCCTACTAAAAAAATCTTCCCTACTCATTTAACCTTTCTGTATTGTTGCTAACAGTAATGGGGTTTAAGGTCATATAACTAGTTTCTGGTTATCTATTTCAAAAATTTGCTGTTTTTATGAGTGCACCATTAGAATAAAACATATATTATACATAGATTCATGCCTTAATCAAAACGTTCCAATTTAAGGTATTACTGCACATCCTGACAATGAGTTTCCTTTAACTGAAGAAATTTGCTTTCTCTTGCAACATGAAAAAGCCTTTAACACTGAATGTCTTACGGTATTGAATATAAGAACTATATTCAACATTATGACCAGTGCACACATAAGCATAAATATGTGTGAAATAACACACACACACACACACACACACACACACACACACAGGCTTTTAAAATCTTCTAGTCCTATCAGAGTTTATTCTTATCATATGTTTTCTTAAGGCTCATTGTGATTTTTCAATTCTCAACACTTTTTCCCAGTATGAATTTCCTTCTTTTAGTTTCTTTTCTATTGAGCCATTGTTTTGGCTTCAAACCACAGGGAACAAAATGAATCAGGAAAACATCTTCCCATCTTGGACTAAACCACACTTATATATCTAAGACACAGAGGATATATTTGGAGGAACTAACCTTTCCTTTTAGAGTTATGCGAGTCCTTATATCCATTGTTCTGCCCACACTAAAGAGGTGGGGATTTTACAGACCCCGGAGGCCAAGCCGAAACAGCATTTGAAAGACTGGATACTGGGAGGCATTTTTTGTAAGCATGTGAGAAACTTTAAAATGATAGTATCTCCAATTTAAGCCATTAAATTTTATTTGTTAGCCCAAAACAATATGTGTAGTATATTTTAAACATCGAACTTTAAAAGAGTTATTCTGCCTTCTCTATACAATCATCTAAGTTCTGCTTAAGCATTTTGATGTTATGGTATGATAATGCTCTCTGGGGAGCAGGGCAAGGTCTCCTATATTCAACAATGTACTAAAATAAATGACCCATGAAGGTCAGTAGAAAGATAAGACTCACCTGCAATAGCCAAAACAATTGAGAAGTGAGGAAACTGGGACCTACCAAAGTCACTATTTTAACTTCATGATTATCCCTTCAACTGATTCTGCTTACAGGCAAGCATGGGCAAACAGAATTGACATGCTTACCCGGGGTCTACAAGGGTCAAAACTTGCATTCCAATATACTTATTTGATTGATAAGTATCTTACTCCCTGTATTAGGTTTTTAAGGCTGGCATGACAAGTACTAGACGGTGTCTTAAACTATAGAAATTTATTTTCTCACAATCTTGGAAGCTAGAAGTCAGATTAAGGTATTGGCAGCGTTAGTTTCTTCTGAGACCCCACTCCTTGGCTTACAGATAGCCATCTTCTCCTTGAGTCTTTCTGTGGTTTCTCCTCTCTGTTTGTGTCCTAATGTCCTCTTCTTATAAGGACATTAGTCCTATGGGTTAAGGCCCACCCTAATTGCCTTGCTTCAATGTAATTGTCTCTTTAATGACCCTAACTCCAAATGCAATCACATTTGGAGGTACTGGAGGTTAAGACATCAACATATGAATTTTCAAGAGGGTAGGGGAGATCCAATTTAGCCCATATACTCCCTATTTACAGACCTCTACAAACCTTTTGCTTACATCCCCCTACCTCTAGCAAAGACGTTGTCACCTAGATCTTAATAGTTATTTTTACCTCACTCCTGCCATCATCATATGTGACTTCAAGATTATGCATTAGCTGGCTCCTCTGTTCAGGATCTTACCAGGCTACAGTTAAGGTAATCAGCCAGGACTGCAATCTCATCTAAGGCTCAGGGCTTTCTTCCAACCTCACAGGTTGCTGGCATAATTCATTTTCCTGTTGTCTGTCTGAGGTTTCTATTTTCCTGCTACCTGTCAGCTAGGGATTGCTCTCAGCACCCAGAGGCCTCTCTCAGGTCCTTACTATGTGGCTTCTTCCTCTCAAAACATGGAAGCTTAGTTCATCTTTGAGACTAGCAGATCATTGTTTGCTCCCTCATCTTCTTTTAAAGGTTGTTCTGATTAGGTCAGACCCACGCAGGATAAATTGCTTTCTGTTGAACTCAAAATAAATTGATCAGTAACTTAATCTGGGGGCGGGGGAGTGGTGATATCTTATCATATTCACTGTTCTGCCCACACTAAAGAGGACGGGATTTTACAGGACATGCACATTAAGGGATAGGGATCCTGAGCCTTATCTTAGAGTTCTGCCTACCCCAGTGTGGCTGCAAAACACACAACAGTGTAACCAGAGGTACTTCAAAGGCATGATAGCCAGAAATGTATTATAGCCTGCCTTATTCAAAATAAAATTGGTATGTCTACAGACTAACTAAACATTTGTTTAATGCATTATTAAGGGGATGAGCATTGTATTATTATTCAGAAAAGCCAGGTCTGATTAGTCCTCTGGATTTTGTTTTTCTTCAAAATCTTCTCCAACTCTAATATTAAATAACTATATGATTACATATCTTTACTAAAATAAATATTTCTTGAAATAATAAAATAGAAATCATGGCCTTTAAAGTGAGTTTTACTATTTTAAGTTAGTATGTACTAAGATTAAAGAATCTGAACATGAAAATCTTAGATACCATTGTAAAATAATCATCAGAGTAGAGAAGGTACTATTTATAAATTATTTATGAAAATATTACAGTGTTAGAGAAGTAGTATATGTCAGTAAATCTATAAGCATTTTTAAATCTCCTTACATCGTTTTATACTTTTTAGTTTGATTATACGTGTGTGTATATATACACACACACACATATATATATATACACATACATATATATTTATATATATGCACTACTAGGCTCTATTATTGGGAGTAGGTTCCATGTCTTATTTATCTTTGTCTTCTCACCACCAAATAAAATATCTAGAAAATGTACATTACTAATTGTTTATTGACTAAAATAGTAAATTAACTAATGAATGAATAATTCGATGTACAGTACACTTTTAAAAGCTTGCAAAGGTAAGGCGCTATTTTTAAGTCATCATTTAGAAATGTAGGAATAGAGTTCCAAACAGAAATGTGGAAGTTACAGATTTGAGCTATAGCTATAAAGACAATTCTCAACACTTTTTCCCAGTATGAATTTCCTACTTTTAGTTTCTTTTCTATTGAGCCATTGTTTTGGCTTCAAACCACAGGGAACAAAATGAATCAGGAAAACAGCTTCCCATCTTGGACCAAACCACACTTACATATCTAAGATACAGAGGATATATTTGGAGGAACTAACCTTTCCTTTTAGAGTTACGCAAGTCCTTGTATTCAGTGTTCTGCCCACACTAAAGAGGACGTGATTTTACAGACCCCAGATGCCAGGCTGAAACAGCATTTGAAAGACTGTTTTATATGTTTTATTTTTATATACTAGTTCTTTCTTTCTTTCTTTCTCTCCTTCCCTTCCTTCCTTCCTTCCTTCCTTCCTTCCTTCCTTCCTTCTTTCCTTCCTTCTTCCTTTCTTCTTTCTTTTTCTTTATTTCTTCTTTCTTTCTTTTTTTTTTTTCTTGTCTCCTCTGTTGCCCAAGCTAGAGTGTAGTGGCGCTCACTGCAACCTCCACTTTTTGGTCTCAAACTATTCTCCTGCCTCAGCCCCCCCGAGTAGCTGGGATTTCAGGCACCAGCCACCACACCAGGCTAATTTTTGTATTTTTAGTAGAAACGTGGTTTCGCCATGTTGGCCAGGCTGGTCTCGAACTCCTGACCTCAGGTGATCTGTCTACCTCGGCCTCTCAAAGTGCTGGGATTATAGGCGTAGAGGTGTGAGCCACCACGCCCAGCCCTAGTGCTTTTATTATTATTAATTTTGACCCTTTTTACCCCAAGTCCTCTTTAGAGTTTATGAAATATATATAATTCTATATTGGATACTTTTGTTTTAACTCTGCTCTCTGTGTCTATTTCCTCACCCTTTTAATGTATAATATGTGTCAATATAGATGAAATATCATAAATCATCAGGACATAAGCTCACTTTAAAAGACATAAAGTAACATAAGCCCACCCTTTAACTAATACATAAAGAATACAATAATGTGCTTCCATTTTATGTTTCACATCTCCATAACAATCCATGTTTCTTGTGTTCTCATCAAGTCAGTGCATTCACTGTTTGCTGAGCATCACTAAAAATACCTGTGTATATAATCCTTTAATATATATTCTTCAACGGGAAATGACTTCACATCACTGAACTTTAAATTTTCAAAATATATTTAACTTCTGTAAATACTTAATAGTTGTACATATTTATGGGTTACATATGATATTGTGATACAAGCATACAATGTGTAATGATCAAATCAGTAATTTGGACACCCATCACCTCAAGCCTTCATCATTTCATTGTGTTAAGAACATTCCAATTCCACTCTTTTGGGTATTTTGAAATATACAATATACAATGAATTATTGTTAACTACAGTCACACTACCATGCTTCTGAACACTAGATCTTGTTTTTTTCTAACTGCATTTTTGCACCCATTAATGAACCCCTCTTTATCTCTTCCTTCCCACTACCCTTACCAGCCTCTGGAAAACATCACTCTAGGCCGGGCGCGGTGGCTCAAGCCTGTAATCCCAGCACTTTGGGAGGCCGAGACGGGCGGATCACGAGGTCAGGAGATCGAGACCATCCTGGCGAACACGGTGAAACCCCGTCTCTACTAAAAAAATACAAAAAACTAGCCGGGCGAGGTGGCGGGCGCCTGTAGTCCCAGCTACTCGCGATGCTGAGGCAGGAGAATGGCCTAAACCCGGGAGGCGGAGCTTGCAGCGAGCTGAGATCCGGCCACTGCACTCCAGCCTGGGCGACAGAGCGAGACTCTGTCTCAAAAAAGAAAAGAAAAAAAAGAAAAACATCACTTTAATATTTATCTCTATGAAAATCATTTTTTTTTACCTCCCACGTATGAGTAAGTATGGGATATTATTATTTCTGTGCCTTGATTATTTCACTTAATGTCCTCTGATTCCATCCACATTGTTGCAAATGGCAGGATTTTATTCATTTTTATAGCTGAATAATATTCCATAGTGTATGGAATATGCACCACATTTTCTTTATCCATTCATCCATTGATGGACACAAGTTGATTCCATATCTTAGCTATCATAAATAGTGCTGCAATAAACAAGGAAGTACAGACACATCTTTCATATTCTTTACCCATGCAACAACATGGATCCTATTATGTTTTAATTTATATATAGAAGTACAAAGTCATATGTTAGTAACAGGAAAGGATTTGTATATTGAGCTGTCAAATTTCAAAGTCAATGCATTACTCTCTAACTGAACTGCCACTCTAAAAGGTGAAAAAAGACTTTAATAAAATTAAGTGAATACTGAGCCTTCAGTCCCTTAAAATAAAACTTTTGAGTTAGACACAAGCCTCTGTTTAAACAAACACCGCCATCAGGTAGCAATAATGCTACTTAATATTAATATAACACTTGATGCGAATTAATTAGCAAGCTTGATTCTTCAGACTTTCTACAAATATTGCAAGCTCAGATGATAGGCCATTATGTTAATACTAATAAGTGATTATGTGATTGTCCATTTTAAATATTGCAAGAATAATTTACAGATAAATTTGGAATAATTGAACAATACATATTGACTGTATGACTGTAACATAAGAAGTATTTTCAAATTTATACCATTGGAAATGCTGATATGTGGAATGATAGCTTGGGAGTGATTCAATAAAAGATATCTGCATTAACACATTGCAAAATTGTTGTTTTAAATATTATTATTAAAAAAGAAGTGATAGACTCTTAAGATCTGATAAGCTTGGATTTTCTTTAAAAATGAAAGAAAATGGAAGATCTCAGTCTCAGATGAAACATGATGTGCATATGCATTTTCAGTTATACTAATACTACATGCAAGAGTACTATTAAGTATATGTTTTTCCTCTAAGTGCTGACAGAAGCCAAAAAGAGACAAAATGAGACTTAAAAGGTACTTTGAGATATCATTCCTCTTAAGGAAAAAATGCAGTGAATAGTTACTTTTTATATAAAAAAAAAAGTATTTAAAGTGTATTTAAAATATGAATTTATTATTTAAAAAGCAGACTGAACTGCTTCCAGGAAAATGGAACATTTTTTGCTCTATCTCCCACAGAAGGCCATTAAAATCCTTGGACCAAAAAAAAAAAAAAAAAAGAAAGAAAGAAAAAAATTCTGCGAAGTTGAGAGGAAAGAGGCTTGGGACCACAGGAACCCAGAGACGACACCAGGGTGCACTGCTGAGCTTTTCTTTTGAACTTATGTATACACCAGACTTGGAACCCAAGAAACTGGCAATCTGGACATCTCATTGGGAACAAGTAAAAAAAAAAAAAAAGCCCCAACAAAATCCTGCTGTCGGCAGACAAAAGATTTGGAAAGAGCCAGCATAACAAGAAGCAAAACCTTAGACAATAAATTTTCTACTCTGGCCAAAAACCACAGTAGAAACTGTGGGGACCCCACCACATCCATAACAGAAAGGGTTTAGTTGGGATTCTACACTTACACTCTTTCCTGGCCAGAAAGAGACACCCAACTCCCCCACTGAAATGATGTCAAATAAGACTAAATGAGAATTTGGGGCTTTAATTTTCATCACGTGGTAACAACTCTCTTCTTCCCTGAGGTGTCAGAGGAGACCACATGGGAAGCCTGAGCTTCCACTCCCACTTGGTGGTAATGAGGAACTCTCCCTCTTCCCCACTTGGGTGATATCAAAGGGAGCCTCTTGGAAAATCAGTACTTTCACACCTGCCCACTGATAACTAGGTCACCCTGCCCTGCACCACGGAAATATCAGCAGATGCCACATAAGGAACAGTAACAAGGCAATCTTATTTCTCCCATCCAGGGAGGTATCAGAGGATGCCTAGTAGTGAGGAGACAGAATGTCCTCCTTCACTCCTCTCAGATGTAATAATTTCCCCAATTAGTGTAAATGGAGACCAAATGGGGAATGTGGATTTCTACGTCTAGTGGCAATAACAAATCTCTACCCAATTGTCCCCTGTCAGAGAAATGTGAAAGGAAGCCAGCTAAAACAGAAAGTTTAAATAAGATTCAGTCTCATAATTTAATTTTAAAAGTCCATATTCCAATAAAAAATTAATCATCATACCTAAAATCAGGAAGATGTCCAAACAAATAAAAAAATATATATCAACAGTGACCAAGGTGAAAAAAATGTCAGAATTATAAAAATCTTAATAACTATCATAAAAATGTTTGAATGAGCAATTATAAACATTATATGAATAATTGAGAATATAGAAAGTCTCAGCAAAAAATATAAAACCACCATCAATAAGGAGAGGATATGAAGAAACAAATTGAAATGTTAGGACTGTAAAGTACAAAGATAAATTGAAACTCAATGGATGGGATCAACAACAGAAAGAAAGCGACAGAGGAAATAATCAATAAACTTAGAACTTGAATAAAAAGTATACAATCTGAAAAGCAGAGAAAATGTACACTGTGGAAGAAAAAAACATAGATTCTTATAGACATGTAGTACTATAAGAAAAGTTCCAAGATTTGTATCATCAGTCTTGAAGAAGAGGAGAAAAAGGGTGAAGCTAAAATCATACTTGAAGAAATAAATTAAAACTTTTGGAAATTGACAAAAAATATAAACCTGCAGATTAAAGAAGTGGAATGAATACCAGACAATATAAACCAAAAGAAATCTATACCAAGACACATCATAGCCAAATTTCTGAAAGCTAAAAACCAAAAAAAGTGAAATCTTGAATGTAACAAAAGAGAATGACACCTTATCTATAGGGGGAAAACAGATTGATGCCAGCCAGTTTCTTTTCAGAAACCATAAAGATCAGAAAGAAAGGCAAAATTTTTTCAAGTGTCAGAAGAAAAGAACTTTAAACTCAGAATCTTACATCCAGTGAAAATATGCTCAAGAATGAAGAGAAAATCAAGGCCTTCTCAGTTGAAGGAAAAACGAAGACTCAGTTGAAGGAAAAACAGCTTTATAGGGCACTAAAAAGCTGACCCTGAAAAAGGGTTAAAGGAAGTTCACTAAACTAGAAAAATAGTAGGAATCTTGGAAATCAAAGAAGCAGAAAGAACAATGTAAGGAGTAAAAACATGGATAAATACATTTTTCTACTTGCCTTGAGTTTCTAAATTATATTTGATTCATAAGGCAAAATTATAACACAGTCTAATATGGTTCTAAATGTACATAAGGTAAATATATTATGAATGGAGGATAAGGGAATATGAGGAGAGATAAGATGTCTATACTTCTCTTAACTGGCAACACCAGTAGGATTTGATAGTTAACATGTATACATAATGTAATAACCAGGGCAACACTAAAAAAGCTATATGAAAAGATACATTGAAACTACTGTGGATTTATTGTTAAATTAAAATTGAAAGCAGAAAAAGGCAATAGAAAAATAAAAAACAGGAAGACCAAATTTAAAAAAAAGCAGACTTAAGCTTTATCATCAATATATGGCCTGTATACACCAAATTAAAGATAGAGATTGGCAAAGTGAATTAAAAAGCATGACCCAACTCGTCCAGGCACAGTGGCACACACCGGTAATCTCAGCATTTTGAGATGTCGGGGCTGGCAAATCACTTGAGTTCAAGAGTTCAAGAATAGCCTTGGTGAAACGCTGTCTCTACTAAAAGTACAAAAATTAGCCTGTAGTCCCAGCTACTCAGGAGGCTGAGGTAGGAGAATCGCTTGAACCCAAGAGATGGAGGTTGCAGTGACCCGAGATTGCACCATTGCCTGCCAGCCTGGGCAAGAGAGCAAGACTCTGAGACTCAGTCTCAAAAAAAAAAAAAAAAAAAAAAAAAAAAAAAAAAAGGCATGAGTCAACTATATCGTATCTACAAGAAACTCAGTTCAGCTATAAGCTATAGTAGAGGCAACTTAAAATTAAAAGGATGGAAAAAAGATATGCCACACAAATATTAAATCAAAAGAAAGCATGAATGATTTTCTTAATATTAGATTTGGTAGATTTTAAAACAAATAAAATAATTAGAGACAGAAAGTTACATTATTTAATGATAAAAAGGTTAATTCATCAAATAGATGTAGAAATCCTAAATGTGTGTTCACCAAACAACAGAGTTGCAAAATAATTAATAGAACTGAAAGGAGAAATAGACAAATTTACAATTCTAGTTGAGGCCAGGCATGATGGCTCATGCCTATAATCCCAGCAGTTTGGGAGGCTGAGATGGGAGGGTTGTTTGAGACCAGGAGTTCCAAACCAGCCTGGTCAAAATAGCAAGACCAATATCTTTATTTTTTTAATTTTTAAAATTAAAAAAGAAAACAGCAACAACAACAAAATCAATTCTAGTTGAATATTTTAACACCCTGTTTCAACAAGTGGCAAAAAATTAGAAAAAAATGCAAGGATTCAGAAAAATTCAACACTATCAACCAAGATCAACTGATATTTTTAGAACACTCCACCCAACAGCAGACTATGCATTCTTCTCATGTATGCTTGGAATATATACCAAGATAGCACATATCCTGAACCACAAAACAAACCTCAATAAATTAAAAAAAAAAATCATAGAGACTGTGTGTCTCACCACCATAAAATGGTAGAAGAAATCAATAATAGAAAGATAACAGGAAAATCTCCAAACACTGAAAACTAAACAACTAATTTCTAAATAAAATGAACTAAATTAAAATAAAATAGATCATATAAAAACCTGTGCAATACAGCCAAAGCAGTGTTGAGAGGGAAATTTATAATATCAAGTGCATATACCATTAAAAAATGAAAAGTTCCCAAATCAATAATCTAATTTCTCACCTCAAAAAGAAGTCTAGAAGAAGAAAGGCAAAAGAAATCTAAAGCAAGGATACAGAGAAACTGGATCATGAATACACTGCTGGTAGGAATGTAAAATACTACAGAAACTCTGGAAAACAATTCAGAAACTTCTCGGTAACCTGAATTTTCAACTACCATACAATCCAGTAATTTCTCCCCTGCACGTTTACTCCAGATATATGAAAATTTATATTCACACAAAAAGTTGTACACGCATATTTATAGCAGCCTTATTTGTTATAGCTTAAAGTTAGAAAAACACAGAGGTACTGCAATTGGTGAACAGTTATATAGATTGTGGTACACCCATATCATAGAATACTAAGAAATGAAAGGAAATTAACTATTGAAACATATAATGATTTGAATGAAACTCCATAGCAATACACTAAGTATAAAATATTAATCCAAATATGTTAAATACTACATGAACCAATTTATATAACACTCTTTAAATGGCAAAATTATAGAAATAAGGAATGCAACATGAGAGATCCTTGTGGTAATGGAACTCTTCAGCATAGTGGTTCAATGTCAATATTCTGGATGTGATCTTTTTTAGAGTTTTGCAGTGTTAATACAGGGGAAAGTGGGTAAAAGGTAGATGGGATCTGTCTGTGTTATTTCCTGTAACCGCATGTGAATTTATAATTATCTCAAGCTATCATTTTATTTAAAGAGGAACTATGTTGAGTTAGTTATTTCAAACAGTGACAGACATTAAAGGAATCAAAAGAGTAGTTCATCAGTGTAGAATGAGTAAGTTCTCTGCAAAATACCAATATTTCAGATAAAAGTCGTGTGTTAATTTAGTAAAGCGGATCTTCAGTGGTGAGTTATGCTTTGATGATAGGTTCTGTTATTTAATTAGAGGACCCAGGAATACCCAAATTCTATTTAGATAATCACTCTTCATTCCTACAAAGTCTCCGAAGGAACTAACCACATATATCAAAACAGGGCAAAGTTACTGTTTCATCCAGAAGCAAAGTACTTGCTATGTCCAAATTCAGGGCTCAGGTCAATCTGGGAATACGGGTATTTGGATTAGCAGGTGGCCAAATCAGACCTGTCTTCTTTAATCCGGAAATCGGATTTGGAGGTTAAGTCACTTTGTGTAATCCCCAAAGCAATGATGAACACACCGAAGGATGCGTGAACCTCTAAAGCAAGGAGGCATGAAGAAGAATGCTGTGTGCGTATGACCTCCACATGAACCATGATCCTGCTTTCAGTAATCATGGCTAATCTCTGGTTCTGTCATCTAAATAATCAGTTTTCCACGAAGAAGCAACTAGAGATTAGGTTAGGTGAGTGTGTGTATATGAGTTGCTTGGTTCCAAGCCATTACACTTTGGATGATTTGAATGAAATTTTTACTTATAATCAGAGCATTTTGCATCAATTATTCAAAGGGATAATGGAAGAATAAACATTTAAATCTACTTGCTCATGCATTACCCAATTAACTGTAGTGGATACTTGTAATTTTGGGCTCCTCCTCATCCAAATGTCTTGTCATCTGGGAGTTGCATAGCATGCAGAGATTAATCCCTGCATGACCTATACTTAAAGCATCTGCCCCATAAAGCAGAGTACAATAGTGCAGTGGCAGGAACTCAGAGATGGAGCAGTTCAAGAACTCAGAAAATGTTTAGTGACAGGGATGCCAGAGACAGGTGGTGTCCTAAAGAGATATGCCTGAGGCATAATCTTTGCTGGGCTTGTCTCCTTTTGTCTCTGCCCATTCTGAAAGCTGGCTCTCCATACTTCCTACTATAGGATATTTTTACTATCCCATTGTCTTTAAATGTATTTAATTTTTACTTAGGTTTACTGGAGTGGTTGTCTGTTGTTCGTAATCAAGAATACTGACAAGAATACTGACATGACAGGTAATGAACTGTCAAAGCATCTGGAATTGATTATTGCTATCAAGTTAATATGGTTTATTTGGCTCCACCAAGTCTCATGTTGAATTTTGATCCTCAGTGTTAGAGGTGGGACATGGTGGGAGGTGTTTGGATTATGGGGGCGGTCACTCATAAATGTTTTCAGTGCCATTCTCATGGGAGTGAGTGAGTTCTCACTCTTAGTCCCATAGGATCTGGTTGTTGAAAAGAGCCTGGTATCTCCTCGTCTTTCTCTCCTGTTCCTTTCTTTCTATGTAATCTGCACACGCCAGCTCCTTTTCACTTTCCTTCTGTGCGTGGAAGTAGCCTGAGTTCTTCACCAGAAGAAGATGATGGTGCCATGCTTCCTATACAGCCTAAAGAAGTATAAGCCAAGTAAACCTATTGTCTTTATAAAATACCCAGCCCCAGATATTCTTTTATAGCAACACACACAAACTAAGACAGTTATCTTGCCTCTTTGGGCCTGAAACTAAAGAGAATCATGCTGGTGTTCAGCAATATGATTCTGCTGGACTAGAACTTGCAACAATAAATTTTCTAATTGAATTTTCAATGGTGTTCCTCTGGAATCAAATGTCCTTTGAAAGCAAGGTTTTATAAAACTGAATTGCCTCTTCTTTAAAATAATGAGAAAGAAAAGAGGACTTCTGGAACAATGGAGTTGGCTGGCTATTTTTTTAGGACAATGGATGGCTTAAAAATGAGAATGACAAGCTCAAAATCCTAAATTCTCAATTCACAGCATGAAAGTACACAAATTTTCTGTGATCATGCTATAGCTATATTTGTAGGACTACAGGAGCCAAGAATCAAATGCAAGAATCAAATGCAACATTTGAATCTATAGTCTGTCAAATTATAATAGTAGTTGAATTCAACTAATCACAAGTTCTCTTCTGGGAAATTTAGAGCTTTGATTAGAATATGATATGAGTCCAAGAACTGGTATTGGGCCTATATGCAATGATGTAGAGAATGTTGTATACCCTGAATTCCAAACTCTACACAACCTGCCTTGCTATTTGAAGCAGTTCTTCTTCCCTCCCTTGCCTGGTGCAGCTGCTTATCCTCTAACCTGAAGAAATAATTTCTTTAAATAAAAGAAAGAAAATTGTCTTTATTTCCTACCTCTTACATTTTATTATTCAGATTTTTAATTCATATCTATTTAATTTACAGACATAATAGGATATATTGTGCACATTCTAACACCTGGACATATTTTAAGCAAACAGCTTACTTACCAAAACCTGAATTCAGTGGGAATATATAAAAAAATGAAGTTGAAATGAGGTATTTTTCTTGGCATCATGGAATTCAAAGATTTAGTGGTCAGAAATGCTAGAAAACATTTATCATTTGTGACCTGCTCTTTTACTGTGTTTCCCAAATGACCCAGAAAAGACAATGAGGTGCATATAACAATTTTTGAAAAGCTCTTTAAAAATTTTTTTGTTGTGTTTAATAATTACCATATATTATTAGGAGAAAATGCAGTTGAAATGAGCTCCCTGATATGATTCAAAGACAAAGTGGCCATGGTTACCATGAGAGGAGGAAAGTATCTGTGACAATTGGAATGGTCTGAGATCTTTGGTGGTACCTAATTGTTCGTGGAGATTCTTAGAATCCCTATATGTGAGAAATACACTAAAGCTCATATTAGTCGTGTAGGTAGATGCCAAATACACATACATACCCTCTAAACATACTGAAAATATACCATATATATATGAATATATATAATGTAAATACAGATAATGGCTTAACACCACAAAATTTAGTTCTTGCTCAAATAAGATTCCAAGGTTGTCCTGGCTGTAGGTTGAGGGAACCCTTCAACCTGGACATAAAATATGCACAATTAGAATGTGTACAATTATTCCAGAATATGTATACCCTATTATGTTTACAAATTAAATAGATACAAATTAAAAATCTGTATAATAAAATGTAAATGGTAGGAAAGAATGACAATTTTCTTTTTCTATTTTTTAACAAAGGATTTCTTTAGGTTAGAGGTGACAGTGCCCATAAGCCATTCATTGACCCAGGCTGATGGTGCCTCTGCCAACTTCAACGTGTAGCTTCCACAGGGCACCCTGGGTTACTCTGGAAGGGAAAAGACTGAAGGAGTCCATGGAAGATGATTCTGTGGGTTAAACCAGTAAGTGGCAAACATCAGTTTGATACTATTCAGTTGACTAGAATTCAGTCATGTAGCCATATGCAATTTCAGAAAAAGGTGGAACTGTCACCTTGCTGTGGGCCAAGGGAGAAAAGGAAATCTATTTTGGTGAGTAGCTAGCTATTTTTTTTGAAAAAGAGACAGATTTAGTGAGCGAAGCCTGACTTGAATCACAAGATTAGATTGTTGCTGACATTAATCCCAATTCCGCTATTTGAATGAGTACTCAAACCAAAGTCCTTTATGCTACAAAGAAGCCAGAACAGTTTGGGAAATATTCTGAAATCACATCAAATATGTGATTTGCTTGCTTAATCTTTCTCTTATCTTTCCTTTAAGATCTGGAATCATCTATAAGGAAGACTGTGCTGGAGAACAGAAAATATCCATTTTGAAACTTATTGATCACTGGGTGTGAAATAACAGAAGTTTCCTGGAGATGTAGAGTTCCACTGTGATTATCCAGCTGACTGGGGGCCCAGGAAATTAAATGAAGAAGGGAATGTGGCTCAGTGGAATCCTGAACAATTCTTTTTCATATTTTCCTCAAATAGCTAGTCAAAATAGACTATATCTTTAGGAGATACTTTAGGGAATAAGAAGAATCCCCAATTTGGTTCCCTGAGCTGTGTGGTAAGAGTGAGTTAATTTGGTAGAAAATATGATGTGGGACGATTTCACAGACAATATCAAGCAGAGGCCCCTTTTCTACAAAAAAAGAGTAAATCAAAAACATTTTTACATCTCTGAGGGTTACATTACATTAATTACTTTAGTAATCAACACCATCATTAATAACTTGAAGATAAGAAATAGTGATTTCTGTCACAACTCCACTTAAACTTTGGGCTGAGTACAAAAGTTGGAGGTGTATCATGGAAAATAACACACAATTATAGTTACTTAATCAGCAAATGAATCTGATTATATGTGCTGTTGTAGGTTTTTTTCTCCTAATTAATATGACTCCAGATGAATGTTGCCCAGCTTTTAATTTGAATTTTTTTCTTTTTTTTCTCTGTATACTTCTTTAATACATATTTTTCCTTTTTTATTCTAAATGTAAGAATAATGTACATGTTTGTGGCAAATTTTGAAACTACAGAAAAGATAAAAATTAAAATATAAAATTATTCCTAATTTAGTACCCTGAGATAATCGTCATTAATATTTTTTATTATACTTTAAGTTCTAGTGTACATGTGCACAACGTGCAGGTTTGTTATATATGTATACATGTGCCATGTTGGTGCGCTGCACCCATTAACCCATCATTTACATTAGGTATATCTCCTAATGCTATCTCTCCCCTCCCCCCCTCCCCACAATAGGCCCTGGTGTGTGACGTTCCCCTTCCTGTGTCCAAGTGATCTCATTGTTCAATTACCACCTATGAGTGAGAACATGCAGTGTTTGGTTTTCTGTTCTTGTGATAGTTTGCTGAGAATGATGGTTTTCAGCTGCATCCATGTCCCTATAAAGGACATGAACTCATCCTTTTTTATGGCTGCATAGTATTCCATGGTGTATATGTGCCACATTTTCTTAATCCAGTCTGTCACTGATGGACATTTGGGTTGATTCCAAGTCTTTGCTATTGTGAATAGTGCTGCAATAAACATACCTGAGCATGTGTCTTCATAGCAGCATGATTTATAATCCTTTGGGTATATACCCAGTAATGGGATGGCTGAGTCAAATGGTATTCCTAGTTCTAGATCCTTCAGGAATCACCACACTGTTTTCCACAATGGTTGAACTAGTTTACAGTCCCACCAACAGTATAAAAGTGTTTCTATTTCTCCACGTCCTCTCCAGCACCTGTTGTTTCCTGATTTTTCAATGATTGCCATTCTAACTGGTGTGAGATGGTGTCTCATTGTGATTTTGATTTGCATTTCTCTGATGGTGAGTGATGATGAGCATTTTTTCATGGGTCTGTTGGCTGTATGAACGTCTTCTTTTGAGAAGTGTCTGTTCATATCCTTTGCCCACTTTTTGATGGGGTTGTTTGTTTTTTTCTTGAAAATTTGAGTGAATTCTTTATAGGTTCTGGATATTAGCCCTTTGTCAGATGAGTAGATTGCAAAAATTTTCTCCCATTCTGTAGGTTGCCTGTTCACTCTGATGGTAGTGTCTTTTGATGTGCAGAAGCTCTTTAGTTGAATTAGATCCCATTTGTCAATTTTGGCTTTTGTTGCTGTTGTTTTTGGTGTTTTAGACATGAAGTCCTTGCCCATGCCTATGTCTTGAATGGTATTACCTAGGTTTTCTTCTAGGGTTTCTATGGTTTTAGGTCAAATATTTAAGTCTCAAATCCATCTTTAATTAATTTTCATATGAGGAGTAAGGTAAGGATCCAGTTTCAGCTTTCTACTTACAGCTAGCCAATTTTCCCAGCATCATTTATTAAATAGGGAGTCCTTTCCCCATTTCTTGTTTTTCTCAGGTTTCTCAAAGATCAGATGGCTGTAGATGTGTGGTAATTTCTGAGGGCTCTGTTCTGTTCCATTGGTCTGTATCTCTGTTTTGGTACCAGTACCATGCTGTTTTGGTTACTGTAGCCTTGAAGTCTAGTTTGAAGTCAGGTAGCGTAATGCCTACAGCTTTGTTCTTTTGGCTTAGGATTGTCTTGGCAATGCAGGGTTGTTTTTGGTTCCTTATGAACTTTAAATAAGTTTTTTCCAATTCTGTGAACGAAGTAAATGATAGCTTAATGGGGATGGCATTGGTGTAAATTACCTTGAGCAGTATGGCCATTTTCACGATATTGATTCTTCCTGTCCATGAGCATGGTATGTTCTTCCATTTGTTTGTGTCCTCTTTTATTTCACTGAGCAGTGGTTTGTAGTTCTCCTTGAAGAGGTCCTTTGGATCTCTTGGTATTCCTAGGTATTTTATTCTCCTTGAAGCTATTGTGAGTGGGAGTTCATTCATGATTTGGCTCTCTGTTTGTCTGTTACTGGTGTATAAGAATACTTGTGATTTCTACACATTGATTTTGTATCCTGAGACTTTGCTGAAGTTGCTTATCAGCTAAAGGAGATTTTGGGCTCAGATGATGGGGTTTTCTAAATATACAGTCATGTCATCTGCAAACAGGGACTATGTGACTTCTTCTTTTCCTAACTGAATACTCTTTATTTCTTTCTCTCACCTGATTGCCCTAGCCAGACCTTCCAACACTATGTTGAATAGGAGTGGTGAGAGAGGGCATCCCCATCTTGTGCCAGTTTTCAAAGGGAATACTTCCAGATTTTTGCCCATTCAGTATGGTATTGGCTGTGGGTTTGTTATAAATAGCTCTTATTATTTTGAGATACGTTCCATCAATACCAAATTTATTGAGTTTTTAGCACAAAGGGCTGTTGAAATTTGTCAAAGACCTTCTCTGCATCTATTGAGATAATCATGTGATTTTTGTATTTGGTTCTGTTTATGTGCTGGATTACATTTATTGATTTGCATGTGTTTAACCAGCCTTGCATCCCAGGGATGAAGCCCACTTGATCATGGTGGATAAGCTTTTTGATGTGCTGCTGGATTCGGTTTGCCAGTATTTTATTGAGGATTTTTACATCAATGTTCATCAGGGATATTGGTCTAAAATTCTCTTTTTCTGTTGTGTCCCTGCCAGGCTTTGGTATCTGGATGATATTGTCCTCATAAAATGAATTAGGGAGGATTCCCTCTTTTTCTATTGATTGGAATAGTTTCAGAAGGAATGGTAGCAGCTCCTCCTTGTACCTCTGGTAGAATTCGCCTGTGAATTCATCTGGTCCTGGACTTTTTTTGGTTGGTAGGCTATTAATTATTGCCTCAACTTCAGAGCCTGCTATTGGTTTATTCAGGAATTCAACTTCCTCCTGGTTTAGTCTTGGGAGAGTGTAAGTGTCCAGGAAATTATCCATTTCTTCTAGGTTTTCTACTTTTATTTGTGTAGAAGTGTTTATAGTATTCTCTGATGGTAGTTTGCATTTCCGTGGAGTTGGTTGTGATATCCCCTTTGTTATTTTCTATTGCGTCGATTTGATTCTTCTCTCTTTTCTTCTTTATTAGTCTTGCTAGCGGTCTATCAATTTTGTTGATCTTTTCAAAACACCAGCTCCTGGATTCATGGATTTTTTGGAGGATTTATTTGTGTCTCTGTTTCCTTCAGTTCTGTTCTGATCTTAGTTATTTATTGCCTTCTGCTAGCTTTTCAATGTGTTTGCTATTGCTTCTCTAGTTCTTTTAATTGTGATGTTAAGGTGTTAATTTTAGACCTTTCCTTCTTTCACTTGTGGGCATTTAGTGCCATAAATTTCCCTTTACACACTGCTTTAAATGTGTCCCAGAGATTTTGGTGTGTTGTATCTTTGTTCTCATTGGTTTCAAAGAACATCTTTATTTCTGCCTTCATTTCGTTATGTACCCAGTAGTCATTCAGGATCAGGTTGTTCAGTTTCCATGTAGCTGAGCAGTTTTGATTGAATTTCTTAGTCCTGAATTCTAGTTTGATTGCACTGTGGTCTGAGAGACAGTTTGTTATACATTTGCTGAGGAGTGTTTTACTTCCAACTATGTGGTCAGTTTTGGAATAAGTGCGATGTGGTGCTGAGAAGAATGTATATTCTGTTGATTTGGGGTGGAGAGTTCTGTAGATGTCTATTAGGTCTGCTTGGTGTAGAGTTGAGTTCAATTCCTGGGTATCCTTGTTAACTTTCTGTCTTGTTGATCTGTCTAATGTAGAGAGTGGGGTGTTAAAGTCTCCCTTTATTAGTGTATGGCAGTCTAAGTCTTTTTGTAAGTCTCTAAGGACTTGTTTTATGAATCTGGGTGCTCCTGTGTTGGATGCATATATATTTAGGTTAGCTCTTCCTGATGAATTGATCCCTTTACCATTATGTAATGGCCTTCTTTGTCTCTTTTGATCTTTGATGGTTTAAAGCCTGTATTATCAGAGACTAGGATTGCAACCCCTGCCTTTTTTTTGTTTTCCATGTGCTTGATAGATCATCCCCCATCCCTTTATTTTGAGCCTATGTATGTCTCTGCATGTGAGATGGGTCTCCTGAATACAGCAAACTGATGAGTCTTGACTCTATTCAATTTGCCAGTCTGTGTCTTTTAATTGGATCATTTAGTCCATTTACATTTAAGGTTAATATTGTTATGTGTGAACTTGATCCTGTCATGATATTAGCTGGTCATTTTGCTCATTAGTTGATGCAGTTTCTTTCTAGCATTGATGGACTTTACATTTTGGCATGTTTTTGGAATGGCTGGCACTGGTTGTTCCTTTCCATGTTTAGTGCTTCCTTCAGGATCTCTTGTAAGGCAGGTCTAATGGTGACAAAATCTCTAAGCATTTGCTCGTCTGTAAAGGACTTTATTTCTCCTTCACTTATGAAACTTAGTTTGGTTGCATATGAAGTTGTGGGTTGAAAATTCTTTTCTTAAAGAATGTTGAATATTGGCCCCCACTCTCTTCTAGCTTGTAGAGGTTCTGCTGAGAGATCTGCTGTTAGTCTGATGGGCTTCCCTTTGTGGATAACCTGACCTTTCTCTCTGGCTACACTTAACATTTTTTCATTCATTTCCACTTTGGTGAATCTGACAATTATGTGTCTTGGAGTTGCTCTTCTCGAAGAGTATCTTTGTGGCATTCTCTGTATTCCCTGAATTTGAATGTTGTCCTGACTTACTAGGTTGGGGAATTTCTCCTGGATGATATCCTGTGGAGTGTTTTCCAACTTGGTTCCATTTACCCCGTCACTTTCAGGCACACCAATCAGACGTAGATTTGGTCTTTTCACATAATCCCATATTTCTTGGAGTCTTTGTTCATTTCTTTTTACTCTTTTTTCTCTACACTTCTCTTCTCACTTCATTTCATTCATTTGATCCTCAATCACTGATACTCTTTCTTCCAGTTGATCGAGTCAGTTACTGAAGCTTGTGCATTTGTCACATAGTTCTTCTATCATGGTTTTCATCTCTATCAGCTTTTTTAAGGTCTTCTCTGCATTGATTATTTTAGTTATCCATTAATCCATTCTTTTTTCAAGGTTTTTAGTTTCTTTGTGTTGGTTATGTAGTTCCTCCTTTACCTCTGAGAAGTCTGATCGACTGAAGCCTTCTTCTCTCAACTCGTCAAAGTCATTCTCCATCCAGCTTTGTTCTGTTGCTGGCGATGAGCTGCTTTCCTTTGGAGGGAGAGATGCACTCTGATTTTTTGAATTTCCAGCTTTTCTGCATTGCTTTTTCCCCATCTTTGTATTTTTATCTGCCTTTGGTCTTTGATGATGGTGACATACTGATGGGGTTTTGGTGTGGGTGTCCTTTCTGTTTGTTAGTTTTCCTTCTAACAATCAGGACCCTCAGCTGAAGGTCTGTCGGAGTTTGCTTGAGGTCCACTCCAGACCCTGTTTTCCTGGGTATCAGCAGCAGAGGCTGCAGAGATAGAGTATTGCTGAACAGTGAGTGTTGCTGTCTGATTCTTGCTCTGGAAGCTTTGTCTCAGGGGTGTACCCAGCCATGTGAGGTGTGAGGTGTCAGTCTGCACCTAGTGGGGGACGTCTTCCAGTTAGGCTGCTCAGGGGTCAGGGACCCACTTGAGCAGGCAGTCTGTCCATTCTCAGGTCTCAGCCCCCATGCTGGGAGAACCACTGTTCTCTTCAAAGCTGTCAGACAGGGACTTTTACGTCTGCAGAGGTTTCTGCTACTTTTTGTTTAGCTATGCCCTGTCCCCAGAGGTGGAGTCTACAAAGGCAGGCAGGCCTCCTGGAGCTGCCATGGGCTCCAGCCTATTGGAGCTCCCCAGCAGCTTTGTTTACCTACTTAAGCCTCAGCAATGGCGGGCACCCCTCCCCCTGCCTCGCTGCCACCTTGCAGTTAGATCTCAGACTGCTGTGCTAGCAATGAAGGAGGCTCCGTGGGCATGGGACCCTCTATGTCAGTTGTGGAATATAATCTCCTGGTGTGCCATTTGCTAGGACTGTTGGCAAAGCACAGTATTAGCGTGGGAGTTACCCAATTTTCCAGGGGTTGTGTATCTCAATTTCCTTTGGCTAGGAAAAGGAATTCCCTTTCCCCTTGCACTTCCCAGGTGAGGCGATGCCTCACCCTGCTTCAGCTCTCGCTGGTTGGGCTGCACCCACAGACCAGCTCCGACTGTCTGACATGCCCCTGTGAGATGAACCCAGTACCTCAGTTGAAAATGCAGAAATCACCCATCTTCTGTGTTGCTCACGCTGGGAGCTGGAGGCTGGAGCTGTTCCTATTTGGCCCTCTTGGGTGTCCCCCTCTTTAATTTTTTTTTTCTATTCCATTGTGCTTTTGTCTAGAAAGGAGGTTTGCTGTATCTTTACCATCTTGCATCAATGTTATTTCAAATTCCCAGCTCTAGGGAAAACTTAATCATCTAATAATTTTACAGCAGAAAATGCAGGTCCCTACATTAATATCATAATTCTGATAGAAACAGTAAAGCAGGTCATGAAAGTAGCATCCTGGATGACTTTATATGACCTAGATGACCTGTATTTTGTCTACCTTTATAGATGAAAACACAACTTTCACCCAAAAGAGTGAAGAGATGGGAGAAATTTAGAGACTGAGTGTTCCCTCAAAACAGAAGGAACAATTCATGTACTTTGCATCTCTTTCACCTTTTTTTAAGAAGAAATGGTATTGTAATATTTTAACTGAGGCTCCAGCTTTGAACACATGAGGATAGATACCTAATATGTGGTAACGTATCTTGCAAAGCCATCTGTATATTAGGCTTTATTGTGTATTTTTCTTAGACACCTAAGTATAGATCTTCCCAAGAAGAGTGCTACAAAACTGTGGTGTTATTCTGAAAGAGAAGGCATAAGGTGAATCCTCACAGTATTATTTGTTTAAGTTTCCAGTTTGTGTTTTTTGTTTGGTTTGGCTTTTTACCTGCTTTTTCCCTAGAAAGAGGTGTAACCTGAATTGAAGCTTCTTAACAGTTTGAAAGCAATGGCTTATGGTTCAGCCAAAGTCAAGGGATTTGGAAGAATTAAGATAGATAAATTATTGACAAAAAGTACGAAGAGAGGTACAAGGCTTTGCCCTTCAGAACAGACCCAGAATGTAAGAATAGTTGGGTCCTATGAAAATATTCTACTACAAAGCACCTAAACTTCAGAAAAGCTTGTTCATAGTCAGAGTAAAATGATAAATTTTTGTGGATGTCAATAGACTTTCTTCCACAGTCTCCAGCTTAACCCCTATCTTTACTCAATAGGCACATGAGCTAATGGCCAGAGACACTGAGGCCAAGTTCAGATATGACATTGTTGCTACAATCAAGAAGTGCTCATTGGCAGCAGCAGGTACCAACTCTGATTCTCCAGGGAAGTGCCACTTCCCATGGGGACCAGCCTGATGACAGTAACGTGAGCATTTGTTCCACCAGACTCTTGGCACAGTAAATCATTTTTTCTTCGCTGAAATAGGTACTGAATTCAGATTTACTTTCCCTGCCCATCAGATTTCTGCCAGCCTTGCAATATGTGGACTGACTGAATGTCTTTATACATCATCCAATATATAGAAAAATATTTCTTCTGTGAAATAAATTTTAACAATGAAATAAATAAAGCATTGTTTTGGTGTTCATGGAAGCCACTGGTGTTTTCTTATATCATATTTTTTAGATTTCTCTTATATCATATTTCCTAAACTTAAGGAATGATAGAACAGCTTATTGCAGTTCTGTCACTAGCTTTGAGACTCCTGTTTGAATTACTGTCATGACAAGTAATACATGTTGTTTCTTCCAAAGCCATAATACCTGTATTTGGAACCAGAACATGTAAGTAGGAATGATGCTTGTCATAATTATAACTAATGACTTACTTGAGCAAATTTTGCTTTCTATACCCAAGACTGAGATCTGCTGCTTATAGATCTAAGTGCTAGTGGTAGTCAGTTTCTACAATTGCTTCCAGTCATCCATGCCTCTTGGCATTGAACAACCTAGCATAATTACTTCTCCTTGAGTGTGTTCTGGACCTAATGACATGCTTCAAATGAATGGGAAACAGAAAAAGTGATGGGATGCCATTTAATAGCTTAGGTTACAATATGACTCTGGCTTTAATAATGCTTATCACTCTTATTCCCTCACTCGCTTCTAAAGGAAGGCAGGTGTCATACCATAAGCTCCCCATCTCTCAACAGGCCCACATGGAAAGGGACTGAGTCCAGCAGCCCATGAAGAACTGAATTCTGCCCACAATCACATAAGTTAGCTTGAAATGGGTCTTCCCCTACTAGAGACTTCAGATGAGATTACAGCATAACCAACATCTTGCCTGCAGTTTTGTGAGGCACCCTAGCAAGCCAACCCAGCTAAGTTGTACCTGAATTCATATGAGGTGTGAGATAACAATTGCTATTGTTTGGATTTGCTAAGTTCTAGGGTAATTTCTATGTATTAATAAATAATTAATAGTATTCAAAAGAGATGCTTTCATGAAGGCACATTGCAACACTTATTAAATACCATTTTGAGTTTCACATGACTTGGGACAAACAGATAAAAAGAAGGTTGTTTTGGCTAGGATGATGTGAATATGGAATTCCTAGTATAAAAAGAAAACTATAAATACTATAATTTATAGTCAATTGCACTTACTATGACAAATAATTTGCATAAAATAAAACTACAGCTTCTGTTCATACTTACTTTCTCACTAAAATCTTCGTATTTACTTTTTATAGAGAAATTTTACTTTTCTCTTCCTCTTTACCACTACAGAACATTGTGATGGTTAACATTTCAATTCCTCTCCATACTCAGGTTTCAGAATATTGAGGTGGGACTCACAGCAGGTGTAAGACAGGGATGGATATCAAACAGGATGAACCACCAGGTGCCTGTCTTTGGGAAGAGTGTAAATGTATATAAGTAAATGCTAGACATAAGTATCTAGCATTTATTTCATGCTACAGCATAGAATTCTTTTTTAAACTATAATGTGACAAATTGATATTGAGCATGTGAAGGAGTAGATTACAGTGGGCATTTATTTCAGTCTGCCCAGCATCCAAACATTGTTTTTATTGATTGGGATCCTAAGAAAGCTTAACTGCAGGGCCTGGCTTTCTACAGTGAAAAGCAGAAGCAGACAAACAATCCCTCTTTCAGTTGTCTGACAGTCATAGTGAGGTTGTGTGACCTAGCCTTAGTCAATCAGATATTCCTGCAAAGGGCTTTAAATCTTGAGGGTTTGACATGAGGCGCAGAGGAGAGTTAAAAATTATTCATAAGCACCCACAGTGTAGTCAAGAGCATTTGAGTTTAACCAGTGTTATTGAAAACTGTTTCTGATGTGACTTTCCTGGACATTTCTGCCTTCATTTTCTGACTTTGGTTTCCCAACACTTTTGTCAATTCTATGAGTGTTTCACTATTCTTTGAACACATTTTCTTTCTGCTTAAATTGGCCAGATATCATTTTTGTTTCTTAAAAATGCAAAGCCCCGTTGATAAAAAGAACAAAAATGCTTACTCATCAGTCAAGATGAAAGAATTAGTTGGAAAGTTTATGTTTCAGAAGGATGAATGATATTGATGAAGATTACCAAATAATTTTAATATCATGAAAAACCAGTATAATGGTAATACATGGAGGAAACTAAAAAAAAAAAAAAAATTGTGAGTCTAGCTAATACATTTTATAAAGAAAAGATAAAAGCCACAATCTATTATTTTTACTTCCATCAAATCTCATATTTATCTATAGATTTATCTTTTTCCCAGCACGAAGGTAGGTGCTCATTTATTTATCTTATAGATTATTTATTTATTTATTCATTTTTGAGACAGGGTGTACCTCTGTCTTCCAGGCTGGACTGCAGTGACATAATCACTGCTCACTGTAACCCCAACCTCCCATAATGTATGACCTCCTTATACATGCAAAAGACCTTGCATGCATCTTTTCTCCCTTGAACCCATTTTTTTCAGCCTCCCTGGTAGCTGGGACAACATGCACATACCACCAAGCAGGGATAACTTTGTATTTTTTGTAGAGACGAGGGTTTTCCATGTTGCCTAGGCTGGCCTCGAACTCCTGGACTCAAGTAATTTACCTGCCTTGGCCTTCCAAGGTGTTGGGATTATAGTTGTGAGCCACCCCACCTATCCTGATTTATCTTATATAATATTATTAATAACTATATTAATATTGATAACCCATAAATAATGAGATTTATATTATTATTTTAAAGATAAGTAAATGATTGAAGGGTTTGATGGCTTTCTTATATTTGAGTGATAACAAGTCAAAAGACATTATTTTGTCCTTAGCTCACAACCTAATTTTTTTATATAAATAACTTCAGAACTCAGTGAGACATTTTGCCACAAAGACTAACACGGCAGATTGATCGCATTAACAACTTTAAATAATAGATTCACTGTATTCTTTTCAATAATGTTTCAGCAACTCCCTTCAAAAGATGAAGTCTTTCTCACCCCTTAGGTCTGGGATAAACTTGTAACTTGTTTTGACCAATGAAATACCATAAAAATGACATTGTATCAGTGCCAAACCTACATCAAGAGAACTTGCATGCATCTTTTCTCCCTTGGACTCCTGTGACCACCATTTGAACAAACCTGGGATACTCTTCTATAGGATAAGATCAGCAATCTCAACTGAGATAGCAACTAGACTATCCCTAGCAACCCCCGAGCTGGCCACAAATATATAAGTGAGCCCAGCCTAACTCATCCAAGTTCAGCCTAAGTCAGACCACCCAGTCAATTCACAGATTCATGAAAAATAATAAATGGTAGATGTTTTAAGGCACACAGTTTTGGGATTGTTTGTTATACAGTAATAATTAACACAAGCAGTAATACTTAGTATTCATAAAAGTGTTCTTAAAGCATCTGTATGCCTATTGGATCATCAAAATGAGTTTATGGCTCCTGTAATTCTAATACAGTTAGGCAAACACCTGGAGCTTTAGTTATAATGCTAAAATTAGCTTTGATTAATTGCAAATTATAGATGTATATAAAACATCTATACATCTATAAGTTGCAATTAATCAAAGCTAATTTTAGCAGTATAACTAGTATACACAATTAGGCTATTTTCACATTTCTAAGAATTTAGTTTAAAAATCTATATAGTATGGGTTTCCTTGGGCTAGAATCAAAGGAAGAAGAAAAGTATATGTCGTCCATCCAACAATAGATATATCACTAATTCATAATATTTATTGAGTGCCTTCTCCATGCCAGAATCTATGATAAGTACTTAGTCTTCATCCTCATTTTCAACCCTGAGTGACACCCAATCTGTACTTTCTACAGAGAATCCATACATCCTCAGAGTCTAGTCTGATTGGGGATAAACCCACAGAGCAAGCACTGTCATACCTCATAAGAATTGGTTTGCAGACTGCCAATACCCAGAGTTGGTCTAGGATTTAGCAGCAGCCATTGCTGCTAAATTTTTAATTTCCCTAAAAGTCCAAAGAACCAATGTTAGGAAAAGCATTCAAGTGAGGGTGTTCTTTCTAGATTTGAGGAAGCTGAACTTTGCTTAATAAGGTCCCAAGCTAAAGACAAGTGGGCACTCGAGGAATCAGTTACGCCAAACAGGAGAAACATCCCTAATAATAACATACTCTCCGTTCATGTTATTCTCACTTAACTTCTTCAGAATTATCTGAGGAGCATGTTTAAAAATGCAGATTACTGAGCTCATTTCCTGCAGTTTCATATTCAGTAGGTCTGAGGTGATACTCGAGAATTAGTCTCTTTAATAAGCATCCCGGTTGAGATTTATGGTTAAGTAAGTTTGGGAAACGCTGCTTAGGTGCTTAGGTAACGTACACCATCAAGATCTCTTGCAATAGGAAGCAAGGGAGGATGTAGCTAAGTAGCAGGTTTGCAAGACTGGAGTAGCACAAACACAGGCAAAACTGAACAGATTAAGAAGAGGGTATAGTGTGAAAGAAGTGAGTATTTTCAGGGCCAAGAAGTACCAAGAAACAACTTGTCTCATACTTCTCTGTGTGGCCTAAGTTAATGACTCACTCATTCATTCTTTAATGACTCGATTCATCCATTCATTCTTCCTTTTTTCATAGAGTAAGTGTTACCTTGTATCAGGCATGGGTATGAGTTCATCAAATTAAGAAGTTTTGTTAGAAATTACTCCTCAAGGGAACCACAGTCCAGTTGGAGAGATACATACATAAAGTAATGGCAAAATTCATAGCTTCAGTGTTGTAATAAAAGTGTGGAAAAAATGGGATGAAATTAAAGATAAGAATAACTCCACTGGGAGAAAGGAGAGGTTAGAAACTCAATCTAAAAGGATGAATACAGGTTTATTCCAATACCAAGGGATGGGTGGGCATATCAAGCAAATGGAACAGTATATGCAAAGGCATAGAAAAAATCAAATATTTTGAGGGAAGGTTAGAAAAACACATTGTGGTTAGAGCACAACGTGAGAATAGTAGAACAAAGGAAAACATAGAAATCAAGTAAATTGGAGTCAGGTAGTAAAACTATCTTGTATTCTTATGTTAAGAAAGTTGGAAATCATCCGGAACACCATGAAAAATCAACTCAGCCATCCAAACACTTTTGAGCAGAAAACAGAATTATCAGATATATTTGCAAGAATATTGTCTACATTTAACACAATACGTATGCCATGTGACTGTATGTATGTGCTATAGACTGATTTGCCTCCTTTCAAAATTTATATGTTGAAGCTCTAGCCCCTGATGATATGGTATTTAGAGTCGTGCCTTTGGGAGGGAATTGTATATACTAATTGTATATACTTTGGTACCCTCCATGCTGGGCTCAATGTCCTTATAACAAGAAGAAGAGAGAATAGAGCCCTCTCTCTCTTTATGCTGTGAAGTCACAGTAATAATGTAGTCATCTGCAAACCAGGAAGAGGGCCCTCAGCTGAAACCAAATGGGCCAGCATTTTGACCAAGGACTTTCCAGGTTCCAGAGCTGTGAAAACATGAATGTCTGTTGTTTAAGTCACCCAATCTGTGATATTTTGTTACAGCAGCCTGAGCTAAGACAGTATACAGGTTTACTCTGTTACGTCTGTGTGTTTGAAATAAAGGGCAAAAGTTAGGTGGGGAAGCAGAACAAGAATCAATAGAGCCAAAGAGTGCCCTGATCCTGATAGTCAGGGTTAGAAGCCTATTATTCATGCCTATTTGATTATAGTTTGTTGTGGCATCATATTGAGAGATTCAAAAGATACTACTGTTTTTTCCCACCTCTCACTTTTCCTAATTCATAGCTAAGCATCACTACACAAATGAGCTAATGGTATATGTGAAAAATGAGGTGCCACAGGATAGGAGACTGGGAAGAAGTAAAGCTGCAAAAGCCATGAATTGATGTGGAAAACATATGAAAAATAAATGCTGATAAGTATAGGTAATTGTAAGTGAGTTGAATCAGATTGCCCTATTGTGAGGATGAGGATGACACAGCCATCATATTTTCATCATTAATTCTTCCACTCTGTATTTTTACTCTTATACAGACATTTTCATTTAAAGAGTCATCTATAAGGGCTATTTTTATTCTTACAGTACTCCCAGTGTCAAGATTCATGAGGTCAGATGTGAAGATGAATTTGTTGGTTAAGCTGTTCTCTCCTAAGGGCAGGGAGCTTAATCTTTTTTTTTTTTTTTTTTTTTTTTTTTTTGGTACTGACCTTGTCTTGTCTGGAGATGAATCAATGACTCAAGCTAGGAATGGTAAATCATGAATAAATGATTTATGCTTGTCTTGATCAAATATGATAGATTACTTGGATTCCTGACTATTACTGTATATAAAGATTTATATAATATACAAGTGACTGTGAATTGAAGAAAGAACTGAGAGTTTTCTCCAAGAATACAATCCTGTGTAACACTGTAAATGTTATGCATAGTGAGCCAGTCCTTGAGAGAAGTGTTTGAATATGATCAATTTAACATGATTTTTCCAAGTAATTGATGCATTCTTCTCTGATTGCCTCCATTTACTTCCTTTCTTTTTCATTTTTTTTCTTTTTCTTTCCTTTTTAAGCCGTCACACTAGAATCGTATAAGGTAACCAGTAATTCAAAGTCCGTTTAGTAATGGTTTTTTCTTACTGATTATCTCACCCTAAGGTCTGAATAGTTTTCTATGGTCCTTGACCCACAGTGAACTAAAGGGAAATTTACTATAGTCACAGATGCCAACAGAGGTGAAGTAAGAAGCAAATGAGTGAATTTCTATCAGATAAGCTATCTTATGCCGTTTGTTTTGGGAATGGAGGAGGGAAGAATGGAAATTAGCCAAAGAAAGCAAAGCTACTTCAACTTTTCTGCTTATTCTCTCCTAGAGATCAAATTGATGCCCCAATCTCTTTTGCAATTTTCCACATGAGCCTTTTATAAAAATAAATTGAGAGATTGATTTTTTATTCTGGAATTGGGAATGTTTATCACTTACATTGTGTTGGAAGCAGAGGCTTAGGATGGTATTTTCCTTTCTCTAATAATTGAAACAACTATAGTTCCTTACCAGCATGATTATATGACAGGAAGCACTACATGCCATGAAAGTTGCTATCATTCACAAAGTAGAAGTCATGGCAGGCCAGGTGCGGTGACTCATACCTGTAATCCCAGCACTTTGGGAGGCCAAAGCAGGCGGATCACCTGAGGTCAGGAGTTGAGACTAGCCTGGTCAACATGGTGAAACCCTGTCTCTACTACTAAAAATACAAAAAATAGCTGGGCGAGGTGGTGTAAGCCTGTAATCTCAGCTGCTTGGGAAGCTGAGGCAGGAGAATTTCTTGAGCCCGGTAGGCTAAGGTTGCAGTGAGCTGAGACCGTGTCATTGAACTCCAGTCTGGGTAACAAGAGCGAAACTCCATCTCGGGAGAAAAGAAAAAAAAAAAAATCATGGCAGTGGTTTGAATTATGTGTTTGGCAATCTAACTACTCCGTAAAACTATTTCTCTTTCTCTCTTAAAGTGAACAGTGTTCATTGTGAGCTAGAAATCTGTATACTATACAACTTCTTTTCATTCAATATTATAGAAAATGAAAGAATAAATGCTTGTGTTTAATGTATTAACCACACCTTTCCAAATTAAGGGAGATGATCTAATTTGACAGAATATACTAAATGTATTTTGTACTATATATTTTAAAAAGATGAAAAAATTCTGGAAATAATAGATTTATAAAGACTTACAAAATATGTCATCTTGATGAAATCCAGAGGCTTCATGAAAGCACTGGGATATTTCCAGCCCATTCCAAAGAAGAGCATCTTGACCTCACTTTATATAGTTCATAGAAACACCCTCTGCTCTAATAAATAGTAAGAAGTAAGGTTGGTATTTTTTTTTTCAGTCTTTTCTAGAGCTTTATTTTATTTCTGATAGCATTGTATTTCAAGTTCCAATCTGGGCATTTCTAAGGATCTCAAACATTTTAGCCATTTCATTTTTAAAGCTCTCAGGATTTCTAAACTTTTAATGTCAGTGAGTCTTCAGAAATTAAAGGCAAGGAAGATGCAAAGGACATATCAGATATAATCTAAGACAATTAACTAGGTTAAGTAAGTAAAATTCTAAGATGACCCAAATATTACTACCCTCTGATATATATATATATATATATATATATATATATATATATATATATCCCCTTGAATGTAAGAATGACCTGTGAATATGATGGAAGTCACTCCCATAATTACATTACATCATATGGCAAAGGTGAAGAGATTTTGCAGATGTAATTAAGGCCCCTAATTAGTTGCATTTTGATTTAATCAAAGAGGTTATTATCCTCAGTAGGACTTAACCATATCAAATGAACCCCTTTAAAAGATTGGTTAGGCTTTCCTTGAGATCAGAGACATTTTCCTTTCGGCCTTGAAGAAGAACGACACTGTAACTTACACAGCTACAAGAAAGTGAATTCTGCCAACAGCCACATGAGGTTGGAAGGAGACCCCAAGCTCAAATGACACTGAAGACCTGTCTGATGCCTTACTGCAACTTTTTGAGACCCTGAGCAGCAGACCCAGGTAAGCTGTGCCTGGACTCCTGACCTACAGAAACTGTTGAATAATAAATTACTTTTGTGTTAAGTCACAAAGTTTGAGGTGATTTGTTTATATTAATAGAAAACTCACACTGATTCTGATTGTGTGAGTTTTATATTTGGTATATGAAGAGATACACACACATATCCTATTGGGTCTGGTGTTTTTCTTGAAAATATATAATATGTATGAATATATAACAAGAGGGAGAGGGTTTAATATTAACAGAGGATTTAATATTTAAAATTAACATTAAATCCCTCTCTCTTGGTCCACATGGTTATGGAGACTGAGAAGTACCAAAATCTGCAGTCAGCAAAATGGAGACCAAAGACTGCCGATAATGTAAGTTCCAGTCTGAGTTCGAGTCCAAAGGCAGGAGAAGACTGATTTTATAGCTCAGAGACAGTCAAACTGAGAGAAAATTATTTCTTAGTTACCCTTCTGTTATTCTTTTTAGGCCTCCAATGACTTAGGTGAGATCTATTCACATTGGGAGGGCAATCTGCTTTACTGTCTCCTGATTCAAATGTTCATCTCGCCCAGAAACACCCTCACAGAAAACCAGAATAGTGTTTAACCACATAGCTGACACCCACTGGTTCATTTGAGTTGACTGTAAAAGTAACCATCTCAAGAAGTGACAACCGGTGACTTCATGCACTTATTTGACATTTCCTCTGGTCTGCTTTAAGATAACATCTAATCCATGCTGGAGAATGAGTGAGCAGTTTCCCAGTTTTTCTACTGGTCTACAAAGTTTACTCCATTCTTTTTCATATTAATATTTATATTCTTTCTTTACCGTTAACATTCCTTAATATTTAATACTCATTCATTCTTTCAAGTCAATAAATGACTGAGCAACAACGTGCATAAGACTTTGGGTCAGACCAGGATTACACACTCAATAGCCCTGTTCTTCAAGACATTTAAAATACTGCGTGTATAATTTAATTTAAAAAACTTGAATACTTAATAGGTGCAAAATAATGCACTATGTGGTATGAGCAACATAAAGAATAACTAGACAGAATTTATTCCTAAGAAGCTTACTATCTTATGGGTACAGAGCAGACATAAATACAATATCACAGGTAGGCTGCAACAGAAGTCTTCATAAAATTCTGTGAGAATATTGGAGAAGAAGAAATTAATTCTGTGGGTAGAGTTTTGAATGGGTAAATGTAGGTTTCAGATAAAAAAGTAATGTTTAAAATTAACATTGAACTATGGAGAGGAGTTTGAAATATGGAGATATGTATGGCAAAAGTTTTTGTTAGTAGATAAAGGACATGAATGGGTCATGTTCATTTTAAGTACTTTTATGGTGCAGGGACATTAAAATAGGATTGTTTGAATTTGGAGGATCTCAGTTGCATATTACATAGTTCACATATGATCAAGCTTAACTTTTCCGGGCTCAAAACTTCTCAACAGTAAAATAGGGATATTAATACCTACTTTCACGGTCTGAAAATCAAATTAAATAATGTGACTGGTTTGATTAAAATTTTAATTTTTGCCAGTTTCTTCTTCCCACTATTCTCTGTCAAAGACCCATCAACAGCTGAACAAGAGGCTTCCTAGAAGACATGTTTGTGTGATTTCATCTTTTCTATCACCTTTCCACTTTTACTAAAACAATCTCATTTCAATCAACACTTTGTTTAAACTTTGACAGTTTTCAATCTTACATTTGATTCAAAGCCTTCCTTCTTTCTCCAGTACAGAAACCTTTGGCTCCAAAGGCTTGGAGCAGAAGGAGGGGAAAGGAAGGAGGTTTGTGGTATTTCCCAGATTGCTCTCCTGTCTTCTATCTTCTTTTTCTTCTCATAGTGTTCGTTCTGGGGCAAAGAAGATAGATCTTTCTATGAATTAATTCATAGATAGAGCACATGAGTTGTTTTCTACAAAATCTTTCATAATCTATAGGAAAACTGTACTGCTCTCTTTCTTTCTTGTTTACTTATAGTATTTTTGCACGCATATTTCTTTTTTCTCACAAATATATCAGTTGGACTTTCTTGAATTCTTGACAGATGGCTTCTGAAAAGAAGCAGGGAGAGACAAGAGTGATTTTTCAGACTCTGATTGTCAGGCCTCTGAGCCCAAGCCAAGTCATCGCATCCCCTGTGACTTGCATGTATACGCCCAGATGGCCTGAAGTAACTGAAGAATCACAAAAGAAGTGCAAATGCCCTGCCTCACCTTAACCAATGACATTCCACCACAAAAGAAGTGAAAATGGCCAGTCCTGGCCTTAAGCGATATTATCTTGTGAAATTCCTTTTCCTGGCTCATCCTGTCTCAAAAAGCTCCCCCACTGAGCACCTTGTGACCCCCACTCCTGCTCACCAGAGAACAACCCCCCATTGACTGTAATTTTCCTTTACCTACCCAAATCCTATAAAATGGCCCCACCCTTATCTCCCTTTGCTGACTCTCTTTTCAGACTCAGCCCGCCTGCACCCAGGTGAAATAAACAGCCACGTTGTTCACACAAAGCCTGTTTGGTGGTCTCTTCACACGGACGCGCATGACACTGATCCCTCCCTCTTTCTAGCTCAAGAGATGCCTGCTCCTCATCTGTATCAGTGGACTATTTCCTTCTGATAAATGGCACAAATGCCATTTGGATTCTCAGAACCCCTCTTGGTTCAGAATTGTATATCCCTCTAGGTCTTTTCTTTCCTGATTTTCTCACAGGCTGCCATCAATAAATGATCCAGATCTCGTCACCATTTTTTTTTTTTTTTTAATGTTTTCTGGGACTCCTCTGAGTCCACTGAGCAATCTCTAAGCCTGCTTGTTCTTCTTCCCCACTGCTTAAACTGTTTCATCTTAGCTGAGCTCACAGCACTTACCTCTTGGAAGGTGCATTCCTACTCTTTTGGGGTGTGAATATTTTTCAGCAATTTCTGACATATTTCATTAATTAGGCCCCCCTGGCACTCCCGTTTTCCCCACTTCTTGTGTCGGCTTGTGTCCCCAGCTTCTTGTGTCGGCTTCCTGTCAGCCTCTGACTTTGGTCACTTACACGTAATTTGGAACTTGTAAGTTTTCTTGAAATCTATCTAAACCACAATTTGGATATACTGTATATTTTTCTTTTCTTTTTTTCCAGACAAAATGTGGGAATATTGAAACCTAAGCTCCTAATGTGTTCCTACTAGAAGTACACATCTGAATTTTATGACAGCACTATCCTCATATATCTCTCAAACTTAAAAATGCACTTAATATATCCAGTGTGTTTACTGTTGGTAGTTGAGATTCTCTCTTAGACTCTGCTGCCTCTAATACATATACACTTGAGTAGTAAGGGAGAGGAAGAAGGTGAGTTTGTGAGAATGAAAAGAATGCTAAGGTGTGGAGATGTAGAGTGTCAGGCCTCTGAGCCCAAGCTAAGCCATCATATCCCTTGTGACCTGCACATATACATCCAGATGGCCTGAAGCAAGTGAAGAATCACAAAAGAAGTGAAAACGGCCGGTTCCTGCCTTAACTGATGACATTCTACCATTGTGATTTGTTCCTGCCTCACCCTAACTGATGGATTAACTTTGTGAAATTCCTTCTCCTGGACAGTAAGTCTCAGAAGCTCCCTCACTGAGCAGCTTGTGACCCCCACCCCTGCCTGCCAAAGAACAATCCCCTTTGACTGTAATTTTCCACTACACGCCTAAATCCGATAAAACTGCCCCACCCCTATCTTCCTTGCTGACTCTCTTTTCTGACTCAGCCCGCCTGCACCCAGGTGATTAAAATTGTTTATTGCTCACACAAAACCTGTTTGGTGTTCTCTTCACACAGAGAGACACATGTGACACAGACTACTGTGTTTTCTGATCACAGGTACTCCCCATGTGTCTCTGGTATGCCCAGTCTTCTAGAGAAATCTCTCTCTCTGAAAGAATATACTTCACCTACTGCTTAAACATGGGGGCTGATAATCCAGCTGGAGCTTCATAGAAAAAAGGTGGTTATATGCAGATGTTGTTCCATTTGGATGCTCTGTGTTGGGTCACGATTTTCACCCTCAGTTGCTCCTGACTCTCCTCCATCTCTGGTTAGCCTTAGTGGGGGTCATGGGCCTAGGACATTTCTCTTCTCTATGCACTCCTGGGTTTCTGGAAATTTGTGTGGCTTCTGGCCTACTCAGGGTTCCTCCTTCAGCCTAAGTAATTTTTCCTTTTACTTGTTTTGTTACATATTTCTTTTTTTCATTTTTGGGAGTACAAAATAGATCTGAAAGGCTATAACGTATTTTTAGAGCTCTACCATTAGCTGGAAACATATATGTTTCTTTCACTTTTCAACATTCTGGTCATGTTCCTTTGGAGGAAGTCTGGTTTATCAGTGTTCTTTTAAATTGGTGTGCAGTACTAAATAACACCTTCGATTTGCTCCATCGTAAAAAACAGATTGTCCATCACCTCCTTTGCCCTGCATTATACTTCTATGAATACAGTATGAGATTAAATTAGCACATTTTGACAGTCAGATCACATTTGCTCTTATCGAAATTAAATCAGCTAACACCACTAGGTCAAAATTTTATATATATAGGGATCCTAATATAGGTATTATATATCTTTTACTTGGGCAGTTGAATTTTTGACTCATTTTACTCTTTTATTCCAGTGTTTTTGGATTCGGTTTGTTATCTAACTTACTACGTAGCATTCTACATTTTCATATAAATTATAACTAATATGACAAGAGCTAAAATTTTCAGGGGGGATCATTAGCAGAGGACCCCCTTGGTAACCTAAGGAAGTGAAAACTTTACTTTCAAAATAAGCTGATGGTGTTATATACATCATAAATTTAATTGTGTCCACTAAGCAAATAGAGTCAATACGTTTTATGTTTACTTTGATTCTAATCAAAACAACTCCAGGTGGCTTGTCTTAGATAATCCAAATAATTTTGTGCTAAAAAAATTGAGGCAGTATATATATATATATATGATTTTTAAAAATTGTGTTTTATTTTGTTTTACTTCCTTGAACTTTTAGAATTATCTAAAGTTGGTACTTCAAAATTTTTCAGCATGTCTACAATGACCAACTTTTTTTTTCATTTTGCTAGTGTGTGTATATATATATATATATGAAGGAGGGAGAGAGAAAGAGAGAGTTAGATATTTTTTCTGCAAATAATTGTTTTGCTTAGCAAAAACTAAATGAGTTCATAGCTTTATATTTATTTCCTTCCTATTTTGCTCAAGTTCTGATGTTGTTTCAGACTTTGTTATCCCACAATTATGCACGGAGGGTCTTTTCTTTAGAATCCCTTATTTATAATATTATTCTTCCAGTCTTATACTTTTTGTGTATTTTTATATCTGTACAAAATGTTTTTCATAATTTGTTATTTATTGTCGGAATGAAGAAAAATAAAACAATTTTATTCACTGTCAGTTGCAGTAGATACTGGTGTTTTCTTCGTAAAGAATTTCAAAATAACGATTGAAATTTAGAATTTGTGGAGCTCTTCCATTTCAAGATGGAACATTAAACATAATATTTTTCTCTTTACCATTTTAAGACCCCATTAAAATGGTAGAAACAGGTTAGAAGAAGGTGAAAATTTATAGCAATAAATAGAATAAGAGCAGTATAGTTCCAGACAAGAGCTTTCCTCAAGTTCCTTAAAGTAGAAAATGAAGTGGTTTCCAAGGAAAAGGTGCAGAAGCAATCATCTCTAAGGATGAAAGTGATACTGGTGAAGATCAGGAAGAAACACGGGCACTCCTCTTTCTTGCCTTTCACCTCTCACCGCCTCTCTCATGAAGAGTAGAGTTACGGTAATGTTTGGTTTAACTGGCACTTTACTGACCATGTGAGATAGTGCTTTCTCCGGGCTTTAGTGTTCAAGCCACTAGCTGGAAACAAATATGTTTCTTTCCTTTCTCTTCCCTTTTTCAGATAAGGGCAGGAAAATAAATCAGACTGCTCTAAGAAGTTTCTTTTACACATTTTTGTTTCTTTTATTCATTAATTGAACAAATAAATATTGGATGCCTACTTGGTGCAAGATACATGAGGCATTTGGGATAAAATGGCGAGAAAATAAGAAATTGATGACTCATTAACAAAACCTAAATTCTAGTAGCGGACTCACTCACACACCAAAACAAGTAAAATTAGAACGATAATTGAAGTAATTTCTGACAGAAAAGTACACGTTGCTATGAGAACAAACAATAGAGATATTTTATATACCCCAG
This sequence comes from Piliocolobus tephrosceles, assembly GCF_002776525.5. NCBI lineage: Eukaryota > Metazoa > Chordata > Mammalia > Primates > Cercopithecidae > Piliocolobus > Piliocolobus tephrosceles. The sequence goes on from NC_045435.1 coordinate 111,183,096, forward strand.
CACGATTTCATAAAAAAGTGAAAATTTAACTGCATTTTGAAAACTTAGCTAACTAGTAAACAGAGCAAGAGCATCCCCTGCATTGGGAATAGTATGTATAAAGCACGGTGCCAGGAAGGTGCTGGGAAAGTTCGTGATTGTGATAGAAGGACAGTGAGACTAGAACACAGAAAATAAGAAATGTAGGTAATACCAAAATGTATAGGGTGGCATAGGATACATTAAGAGTTAATGGGACATAAAATTGTAGGATAAAACTATCTTTCCCTTAAAACTGAGAAGTCATTGATGAGAGGTTTGATGCTAAGTGCTTCTTCATTTATTGGAAACTTGTTGAAATTTGATTTTTAAAAATTGTGTTTTATTTTGTTTTACTTCCTTGAACTTTTAGAATTATCTAAAGTTGGTACTTTAAAATTTTTTAGCATGTCTACAAACACCAACTGTTTTTTTCATTTTGCTAGGAAATCAGTGGGACCTTAAGGTGACTGTCCTTTGTACTAAACTATATCCTCTATTATTTTTATTTTCCCTCACTTTCCTGTTCTTTCTTTCAAACTCTCTGTAGAAATTTTAATTAACTTCATTAAATTACATAAATTACATAATTACGTAAATTACATAAATTTACATGTAATAAAAATTCACTAATTTTAAATGCATAATTTAATGAGATTTGACAAATTTAAATATTCATGTAGCTACTCCCACAATTAAGATATAGAACATGCACATTACTTCAAAAGTTGCCAGTTGCCCATTTTGCAATCAAACCATTACCCCTAACATATATCTAGCTGCTAGCAAACTCTGATTGGCTTCTGTCACTATAGTCTCTACTTTACTAGAATCTCACATAAATACAATCTTACATGATATAATTCTCAAACAGCTCCATAGCAACATCAACACAGTGGGTGTAGCTGCTAGATTGACTTGCCACAGGCTCATACATTTAACCAGTAAGAAGAGAGTGTCCCAGATAGATTTGAAAGTTTACTACACACAACACAGTAGACATTATGAGGTTTATGTTGTCATCCATTCACCTTGTCCTGCCAAACCTCATGCTGGTGGTGTGAAGGCAGACCCAGCAGGGTACTGCACACAAGTAGGTCTATGTAAACCCATAGTGTATCATACCTCCAACCTTTTAAAAGGACTATTGGTAAAACTGCACAATCTTTGACCCAAGTGGGAGAAAATATCTTCCTTATACTGGTCAGTAAACAGATCTGTTTTCTGGCAGGAAGGGAGATACTATCTCTTCCTTCTGAGGACTTTGAATAATAAACATCCTTAAGAAGAGAATCTTCGGTAAAAGTTCTCACAATGTGTGGAAATACCATTGTAAATTGTCTCCTAACATTAGATATCTGAATATGGCTTACTTCACTTACTATAATGCTTTTATCATTTGTTCTCGTTAATGTGTATATCAATAATTTGCTCCTTTTAATTCCTAGGTAGTACAGGCATGCCTTGTTTTATTGCTTTTTGTTTTATTGCACTTCACAAATACCACACTTTTTTAACAAATTCAAAGTTTATAGCAACCTTGCACCAACAAAAAATATCAGTATTATTTTTCCAATGGCAGGTGCTCACTTCCTGTCTCTGTAACATTTTGGTAATTCTTGCAATATTTCAAACTTTTTAATTATTATTACATCTGTTATGGTGATCTGTGATCAATGCTTTTTAATGCTACTACTATAATTGTTTTGGGGCACCACCAACTGTGTCCATATGAGACAATATTAAATGTTGTGCATGTTCAGACTGTTCCACTGACCAGCCATTTCCCAATCTCTCCCCCTCCTTTTTGGGCCTTTTTAGTCCCTGAGTCTAATTTTGAAATTAGACGAACTAATAACCCTATAACGGCCTCTAAGTATTCCAGTGAAAGAAAGAGTAGCACATCTCTTACATTAAATCAAAAACTAGAAATAAGCTTCATGAGGAAGACGTGTCAAAACCCAAGATAGGTAGAAAACTACTCCTCTTGTGCCAAACATCCAAGTTGCGAATGCAAAGGAAAAGCTCTTGAAGGATATTAAATATGCTACTCAAGTGAACAGATAAATAACAAAGAAGCAAAACAGCCTTATTGCTGATATAGAGAAAGTTTTATTGGTGTGGATAGAAGAACAAAGAAGCCACACATTCTTTAAGCCAAAGCCTCATCCAGAGCAAGACCCCCAACTCTCTTTAATTCAGTGAAGGCTGAGAAAGGTAATGAAGCTGCAGAAGAAAAGATTTAAACTCACAGAGGTTGGTTCATGAGGGTTAAGGAAAGAAGCTATCTTCATAACAGGCAAGTGTGAGGTGAAGCAGCGAGTGATGATGTAGAAGCTTCAGCAAGTTATGCAGAAAATCTAGCTGAGATCACTGATGAAGGTGACTACACTAAACAACAGATTTTCAAAGTAAACAAAACAGGCTTCTATTACAATAACTTGCCATTTAGGACTTTCACAGCTAGAGAGAAGTTACTTCCTGGCTTCTAAGTTTCGAAGGACAGGTAAACTCTCCTTTTAGGGACTAAAGCACGGGTGACTTGAAGTCGAAACCAATGCTCATTTACCATTCATCAAATTCTAGGGTCCTTCAGAATTATGCCAGATCTACTCTGCTTGTGCTTCATGAATGGAAAAACAAAGCCTAGCTGGCAGCACATCTGCTTATAGCATAGTTTACTCAATCTTTTAAGCCCACTGTTGAGATCTATTGCTCAGGAAAAAAAAAAAAAATTCAAAATATTATTTCTCATTGAAAATGCAACCGGTCACCCAAGTGCTCTGATGAAAATGTAGAAGGAGATTAATGGTTTCCTGCCTGCTAACACAACATCCATTCTGCAGCTCATAGATCAAGGAGTAATTTCTACTCTCAAGTCATATTGTTTAAGGCTTTATTACTCATAAAGCTACAGTCACCATAGATAGTTAATTGTAGAATACAGCAAATTCCTCTTCAAAGGTTTTAGCCTGTTATCTTCCTTTAACATTGAAGAGGGGGAAAATTGTTAAGTACATTGAGTTCTGAGTTCCTCTTCAAAGAACCAATATGTCAGTATGTTCAGCTTCCCTGCTCTTTGTTCTCCATTTTAAAGTTTAACTTCCTCATTCTTTATGCCTCCTTGCCCCTAGTTTCAGTAAACAACCTCCCCCAGCCTCTATCACCTGGTGTTAGTCATTCTTAGTCACCTGCTCTGTAACCGTTCTTCCCGTGGAAACTACTCACCCTGCTGCTCCAGCTCCTACCCCTGCCCTCTTAGAAATAGCCATTCAGAATTAGCTTAGACTGTGCATTCCAATCCTAGCCAATAAGGGAAAGACACAGCAGTAGGGACTAGCTGCATTAGGGCTAAGAACTCCTTCCCCCTCCTTGCCTGGTGTGCTCTCGCCATTGATCCATCCATGAGATGCACCCTTCTATAGAAGTAAGTTTGCCTTGCCGAGAAAACTTTTTGCTGGAGTGCTGATTCTTCTTTGTGGCACTGAAAATTTGTTTCCAACATACTTCTCTGATAGGTCTGAGAAAAGTCTGTTGAAAGCCTTCTGGAAAGAATTCACTTTTCTAGATGCCATTAACAACATTCATGATTCATTGGAGAAGGTCAAAATATCAATGTTAATAAGAGTTTGGAATAAGTTGATTTGAACCTTCATGAATGACTTTGAAAGGTTCAAGATTTCAGTGGAGGAATTAACTGCAGAAGTGGTGAAAATAACAAGAAAACTAGATTTAGAAGTGGAGCCTGAAGTTGGTACTGAATTGTTGTTTATCATGATCATACTTAAACGGATGAGCAAAAAATGTGGTTTATTAATATACAATCTACTTCTTGTGAATAAGATGTAGCATAGAAATGTCAACAAAAGATTTATAATATTACAGCAACTTAGTTGATAAAGCTGTGGCAGGTTTTGAGAAGATTGACTCCAATTTTGAAAGAAGTTCCACTATGAGTAAAATGCTATCTATCTAACAGCATTGCATGCTGCAGAGAAATCTTCCATGAAAGGAAGAGTCAATCAATGGGAAAACTTCATCGTTGCCTTATTTTAAGAAATGTTCATAGCCACCCCAACCTTCAGTAACCACCACTGTGATCAGTCAGCAGCCATCAACATCAAACAAGAGCCTTCACCCACAAGAAGATTATGACTTCATGAAGGCTGAGGTGATCATTAGCTTTTATCAGTAAAAAAAAAAAATTAATTGGCCAGGCACAGTGGCTCATGCCTGTAATACCAGCACTTTGGGAGGCCAAGGCAGGTGGATCACTGAGGTCAGGTGTTTGAGACCAACCTGGCCAACATGACAAAAGCTTGTCTCTACTAAAAACACAAAAAATTAGCCAGATGTGGTGGCATACGCCTGTTGTACCAGCTACTCAGGAAGCTGAGATGAGAGAATCACTTGAACCTGGGAGGTGGAGGTCACAGTGAGCTGAGATCCTGCCACTGCACAGCAGCCTGGGTGGCAGAGCAAGATTCCCTCTCTAATAATAATAATAATAATAATAATAATAATAATAATAATAAAGATATGCATGTTTTTTAGACAAAATGCTATTGCACACTTTATAGCATAATGTAAACATAACTTTTTGTATGCACTAGGAAACCCAACACTTGTGTAACTCATTTTATTGCAATATTTGCTTTATTGTGGTGGTCTGAAATTAAACCTGGAATATCTCAGAGATAAGCCTGAAATCTGTTGTATGGATATCTTACAATGTGTTCTTAGTTTATTTAAAAAAAAAAAAAAACACATACACAAAAAACTATTATGACATGTGCACACTTTCTTGAGGAATATATTTTTATTCATTTTTAGTAACAAGCTTGGGGTGGGATTGTTGGGTCATGTTGTATGTATGTTTAAATTTATAGGAAACTGTCTCTTTTTTTCCAGAGTGGCTATACCATATGACCTTCCTACCAACAACGTGTAAGAGTTTTGGTTGCTCCATAACCTTGTTGCAATAATATGGTATTGTCACCTTTTTGTGCAGTGGTAACACAATATGACCTACTTGCATATATTTTGCCATTCATAACTTTTTTTTTTTTTTTTTTTTGAGATGGAGTCTTGCCTTGTCATGCAGGCTGAAGTGTAGTGGCACACTTCCGTTCACTGCCAGTTCTGCCTCCCATTTTCACACCATTCTCCTGCCTCAGCCTCCTGAGTAGCTGGGACTATAGGCGCCTGCCTCCACGCCCAGCTAATTTTTTGTATTTTTAGTAGAGATGGGGTTTCACTGTGTTAGCCAGGATGGTCTAAATCTCCTGACCTCATGATCAACCCACCTCAGCCTCCCAAAGTGCTAGTATTACAGGTGTGAGCCACCACGCCTGGCCACATTTTTTTTTTTTTTTTTTTTTTTTTTCAGATGGTTTCTGCTCTATTACCCAGGCTGGAGTGCAGTGGTGTGATCTCAGCCCACTGACATCTCTGCCTCCCAGGGTTCAAGCGATTCTCCTGCCTTACCCTCCCAAGTAGCTGGGATTACAGGCCAACATGCCCAGTCAATTTTTAAAATATTTTTAGTAGAGACGGGATTTCACCATGTTGGCCAGGCTGGTTTAGAACTCCTGGCCTCGTGATCTACCCACCTCAGCCTCCCAAGATATAAGATTACAGTAGTGAGCTGCCACGCCCAGCCTCATAACTCTTCTTTAATGGCATATCTGTTCACATTTTTTGCCCAATGTTGTTAAATGTTAGATTTTTGAGGGGTCTTATTATTGAAATGTAAGACTTGTTAATTCATTCTAAATACAGTAACTTTACTAGATATGCTTTGTAAATAATTTCTACCTATTTTTGTCTCGCCTTTTCTTTTTCTTAAAAACGTCTTTTGAAGAGCAAAGTTGTAAATAAGTAAGTCTCACCTATTGATTTTTTTTAAGTTTTATCGTTTGGGCTTTGTGTTTTTTTGTTTGTTTTTTGTTTTGTTTTTTTGTTTGTTTGTTTGTTTTTGTTTTTGACAGAGTCCCTCACTCTTTCACCCAGGCTGGAGTGCAGTGGCATCATCTCATCTCACTGCAGCCTCCACCTTGCAGGCTCAAGTGATTCTCTCGCTTCAGACTCCCTAGTAGCTGGGTAATTCTTTATGTTTTTTTAGTAGAGACGGGGTTTCACCATGTTGGCCAGACTGGTCTTGAACTTCTGACCTCAAATGATCCACCCACCTCAGCCTCCCAAAGTGCAGGAATTACAGGCATGCACTTTCCGTTTCTTATCAAAAATTCATTGCCTAACCTATGGTTAAAAATATTTCTAAATGTGTTTTCTTCTATATGTTTTATAGTTACTGCTCTTATATTTGAGTTTATGATCCATTAAGTTAATTTTGTGTAAGGCATGAGGTATATAGGTATACTATTTTAAATTTTTGTTTTAATATAATAAACTATATTGAATGATTCTTTTTAAATATTAAACAAATTTGGGAGTGATGTCAGTTACATGGTGGAATAGAAAGTCCCAGTCTTCATTCCCCTAAAGCAACATGACTTAACAATGATATATAGACCAAACACCTTTATAACAAGTCCAGAATCCCGTTAAGAAGTTGCAGTACCCCAGAAGAGCACAAAATGGAGAACATCCATACACAAATAGATAAGAAGGACAATTTTACTTTAACTTTGTTAGGCCCTCCTGCAAGGTGGCATAGCTCAGTGTGGAGAGAGATTTCTTTGGCCCCTAACTTTATCCTTGTGGTGAGGGGGAAGAGAGTGTGGAATGCATATACAACACACCCATCCTATCAGGATGCTGCCCAAAAGACTGGTTTCTGTCTCACCTCATGTAGTGCACAGAAGTCACTGGCATAGTTTGGATATTTAAGTGGCAGCTAAGAACAAAGGAAAGGAGCAAAAGATTTGATGGAGTCAGCACATATCTGTTAGATAGGCAAGAAGGTGCAGAACCTGTGGCTTCTATCCTGGGAGGAAGGAAGAAGAGTGTAATATGCCTCCAACATCCCAGACTTTTATCATACTGCCCAAATGAGCAATTTTTTTTCATTAGGTCTGCTACTGAACTCCTCTAATGAATTTTTGTCTTCAGTTATTGTATTCTTCACTTCTAGAATTTCTATTTGGTTCTTTTGTTACATGTTTTATTCCTTTTTTGATATTCTCATTTTGTTCATGTATCATTTTCCTGGTTTTGTTTCTCTAGCTGTGTTTTCTTATAATCCACTGAGCTTCTTTAAAACAATTATTTTGAATTCCTTGTTAGATATTTCATAGAACTCTTTATTTAGGGTTTATTACACAAAATTTATGTTGTTCCTTTGACTGGGTCATATTTCCCTGACTCTTCTTGTTACTTGTTTGTTGCATTGGTATCCACACATTTGAAGAAATGGTTGTCTCCCCAACCTTTATAGACTTGATTAAACAAGAGGAAAAAACAAACAAACAAAAAAAAACCTTCACTAATCTTCCCAGATGGAGATTCTGGGATCCACTCAGACTTTTTCTCTGGACATGTCTTCTGTAAATTTTATGCTTGTAGATTTCTAATTAGATAGATTTTTAATTAGATAGGTTTCTTTTTTTAATTTCTTTTATTTATTTATTTATTTTTCAGGAGCCTGTAATCAATTCCTTCTGGTGTCTGATTATTATGCCATGGATTGTGACTTATGAGGCAAACTCTACTCCTCTCCTTCCCTCCATGTGGAGAAGCTTTGAGTAGTGTCTTCTCCCAATGTCGATGAGCCATATAGGTCATAGTAAACTGTTATACCCTTTACCTCTGCTCTTGGCAGCCTCCAGTCAGGCACCATTATGACAGTTCCATCAGCACTCTAAATGAGAGAAACTAGGCTAATAAATGCTGCTTATTGAAAGTCATGGGGTAAATATTTAAGGAAGTAGAAATGTCAAAAGACTTTAATATCACTAGAGTCATACAAGATGAGAATTTAAACACATTCATTACACATAGTGCCTGGGAGATAAAAGGGTGACCATATGTCCTGATCCATGATATACCCAACTTCTGATTTTCTAGAATAATTATTAATAATGCATACTTTTGCCTTTAAGAAAGTGTCCTAATTTGTACAATAAATTATAGTTAATCTCCCTTAGAAAGGTTATATTGCACTTATTTAAATCTTTGATGAGTAAAATATTGAGAATTCCAGCCAGATTGTCCAGGATTGGAACATTAGCAGGAGACAAAGGAAAAAGCATAATGACATTTAGTGTCTGAAAAAAGTTTAATTATGACTGAGAGGCAAAAGAAAGGTAAGTACCTATATGTGGAAGTAGAATGGAGATAGGCTATTGATTTTATTGTTCTTGTTGTCCATGATGTTCTCTTTTCTTAAATGGAATTGAATATGCAAGACTTATCTAACATTTTAGGAAGACAGGAAGATACTTTGCATGGAAATACAGTTAAGTTTCTATGTTTGGAGAAGGAAGAAATGAAACGACCTGCTGAGAATAAAGAAGAAAGAATGAAAGTGATTACAACATATTTGAAGCAAACAAGGAAGAACTCAAATTGTCTATGACTTTAGGTTTTCATGTTGAATAGGCAGAGCAATACTTTCAGTCTCCTAAGTTATTCAGGCCAAACAATGTAAACTGAAGATTTTTTTTCCATGTATAGCCAAGATGCTCAAATAAAAAAAGGACTTGGGGCTGACGCCCCAGTTAGCAAAGCAGTGTTAATTTGCATAATTTTTTCTCTGGACTTGTATCTATTTTTTCCAGAAATCTGGTGGGATTTTTTAAAAACTTTTTCTTCTCTTGTTTTTTTTGGCAGAGGGGGGAATAAGAGAAACCAAGCCTTTGTAGCTTAATCAATGACAAAATTACAGACAAAATTTAGGGTGGCTTAGAGATTCAACAAAGAATTAACTCATCACATCCCAGGAACTATAAGAACCCCACATGACAATATAATGTGCTATGAGGCAGGTTTGAATAATTTTCCACAGAAAATTTGAAATGTCTTTATCAATAAGATCTTATTTTAGAAAAAATAGATATCCATGGTATATGCATAACGGAGGGTTGTTCCACTGAAAGAGTGAAAGCAGTCACAAAGGTACTGAGACATGAGAAAGCATGGCACATACAGGAAAATTTGGGCTCTTCAATTAGGCTGTAGTACAAAATGTGGGTTGGAAAAGAGGTAAGCACTGAGAAGGAAAGGGAAGAGTAGGAGTCAGCCAGGAAATGTCTCAGAAATCATCCTAAGACATATGAATTTTATGCCGAATATGATGGGAAACTACTAATGCTATGACTTCCATGTTATGATAAATATCTTTTCAGTTTATTTTATAAGTTAGTCACATTAAGCATTTTATAATATCACATGATGTCTAAATTAAAATATAAGCAGTCCGGAAGTTGTTCTGTTCACAAAAACTATAATATAAAAATTTGAGTCTTTGCTGAGGCTGAGAAAAAGAAACAGAAACTTTGAAGCAGAAAACTAAGGGAATGTCCTGTCCTTTATGCTGTGTGATTTGGATATGCTGTTCCCTTTTTCTGGGATGCCATCATTCTCCTTTTCCTCCTGAAGTACTTCTGTTAACCTTCAGACACAATGCAAATATTTTCTCCTTTGAGAAAGCTTTCTTGGCTTCTACAAGATTTTATTATTTTTATTCTCTGCTCTGGTATCACCTTACATAGACTCCCTTTTAAAAAAGTAAGGCTGTGTGTCTACAAGTCTTTTGCTCTCTTAGCTCTGCACTCAAGTTAATCACCCTGTTGGTTATAAATTAGCATGGAACAGTTACACTAAAGCCATTTGATGTTATTATATTTTATATTATATGGTTAAATTATCCACATAGTTTCAGAGAAAAAAAAAAAACAAGGGATTTTGATGCATGCAAGATACAAGAGTTAGGTATGTGCACTCATTTATGCTTTCATAGGAAAATCATTTTGAAGACTGTGTCAGCCGTGGTCTGTATGGACACACCCCCGTACCCACCTCCTACATCCTCTCTCATAATGTTAGAGCTGGGAACATGCATGCACATTCCACAGACCCTTGTGCCAGCTGGATCCCAGTTGGATCTGCCAATGAGAGGCATTTATAAGGATTAAAAGGTAAAAACATGTGGAAGCTGTTTCGTTTTGTTTTTCGTGCTTCTAGTAGGGGAGTCTAAGGGAGCAGAGACTCCCAAGCTTCTGATCTACACTGTGGCAGCTGTTTAAGTCTGGCATGCAGTGGTTACACCAGCAGCAGCAACAGTTTCCAGGAGTGTCAGTAGAATGTTAGCTCCTGGCTTATCATAGATTTCTTCCTTTATGCTTCTCCAGCGCTAAGGTCAGTAGTGGTTTCCTGCAGTTACTGTCTCTGAAAAACAGCACTTTTACGTTTTCATTACTCTGGACATTTAATAAATTCCTAATCATTTTCCTGTTTTAAAATCCCTTTTGCTTGAAATAGATATAATGACTAGTGTAATGCAGGAGAGAAAAGATGGTGGCATTGAGTAGGATGGCAGCAGTGGTGATGGAGAAACGTGCAGAGTTGTGGCAAGCCAACATGATGATGGATTGGATGTAAGCAGAGAGGTAAAGAGAAGAAGCACAGATGATTTTTACTTCTTGATTTGAGAATCTGGTGTATTTACTGACATAGAGAAGAACTGAAGAGAAAAAAATAGGATAATAAATGTAACTGCATTGAAATTACAACTATGAGCATTTAGAATGTCAGAAAAATGTCTTATGGAAGCAGCCTTTATAAGATTAGCATAGTTGAAGAAAAAGACAAGAAAGAGACCATGCTTATAAAATTTTAAAAGGCAGATTAGATTAGTGGCTGTAAGTGTGGGCTCCAGAATCAGACCACTTTATTAGGATTTTGTGTTACTTTGAGAGTTTTATTTTTAATTCACAAATATAATAGGAATTACATAAACACACATGTGCCTACCTCCTAAATTGACAAGGGAGGATGAAAAGAAATAAGAATAATAATCGAATCTACCACCTACTGTTTTATTGTATTTGCTTCAGCTCCTTTTTACAAGAAATAAAGCATTACAGTTAAAGCTGTCCTCTGTATCATACCCTTAGCCCTTGTTTCCCTCCTACTATCACGAATTAAACAAGGTGTTTATTTTTTCAGTCTGGATTTTGATATTTTGAATACATATATACACATCTATAAGCAATACACAACTTTATGTGTTGTTTTCATTTTACCTCCTTTGTGTGTGTCTACATACCCACAAGGTGTGTGTGTGTGTGTGTGTGTGTGTATATATATATATATATATATATATATATATATATATATATATTCCTGTAGATTTTTAAAAAGTTTTTTATAGCTATGTAGTTGTGTGTATATAGTAATATAATAACTATCACAAGTTGTTAATCTCCCTAACCATAAGTTTTCTCATCCATCAAATGGAACAAAATGATATAACACCTGTCTCATAGGTTATTTTAAAGGTTAAAAGATTTCGTCCAAGTGATGCTTGGCAACCAGAGTCTGACACAGTGCTATGCCCCTAATAAATGCAGGCTATTGTATAGCAGAGATGTTAGAGAAAGAACACTGTTATTTAGAGAGTCTTAAGGAAGGTCCAGTGGGACTGGCATGTGGCCTGAGCATATGGCACCTCTAAACCATCTCTGCTCTGCCAATATGTTTGCAATAAACTGTACTATCCATGGATATTGCTACTAGTTAAACTGAAGTGTTGTATCCTATTTGACTGTGAAACTCCAAAAGTAAAATCGTGCTCATCTGTGCTAATTATCTCTGTATCACTAGTGCCTAATATGGTGCCTGGTCTAGAAGAGGTTTTTAGCAAATATTTCCTGAATGAATAAATGAATGAAATCTATTACACTCACCATGCAAACAGAAAATTCTTTTCTATGTAAAAAATAACTGAGAGGATTTTTTAGAGTAAATCTGAGAAAATAAAACTGTTTAACATTGCAGTTGATACAGGTACTGTTACTTGATGTTCGAACTTGTCACAAACTACAAATCTAAATGGCCCAATATGATAATTAAATTTTCAAGAAAAGAATGGAAGGCAAGGACAAAAAAGATGATAAAATATTATAGAACTTTCCCTAAACAAGGGAACATCTGTTTGGGTGTCATACATATTATGTAAAAATAATTCATTAATCAAATAGAGTAATATCTAATTTGTTTGCATACACAAAATACTGTATATTTTGTCATAAAAACACAGTATAGCAATGTTTTTACCTGTATTTAATAATTTCAAAATGGGTGTTTTAAACACTAACATTTCACTGTGCACATTCATGAAATTTGTGACTCAGAACACGTTTTTTAAATGGTGCCTTCATTTAATAGTACTGTGTTTTCAATAATGTGCAAATATTTAAAAAACTTTAATATAAAATATTCACTTATATTTTTAATGGGCGTGGCATCTCAATCCATTTGCGTCACTCCAAATTACAACATAATTTCTTAAGTAAGATGCATATTGAGTTATGTAACACATAAAAAGTTATAAAATAAATTGTGATCACACTTGGCTAAATATAGAATGCAGTAAATATCTGATGGGCATCCACACATTATAGAAATTAGACATTCAACCCTATATAGTAATTTTAAAACTACAGACAAATGCCTTTAAATCAATATCATTAGAAATCAGTTACAACAACTACAATAACAATGAAATCTCTGTACAATGAAAATATTTCTGAATCACAATGATAACCAAATTATTTTGAACAAGGCTAAACACCAAAACAGTTCAACATAATTTAGTAATTGGGACAACTCTTGAGAGATATTTGTTTTTAATCAAAGCAAATTTATTTGGAAAACTTTTCCTCCAAATTTTACCTTAGGTTAATTTATAAATTTTCTCCTGCTCTTCCCTGTTCCTCATTTTAAGGCTGTGTTTTAAATGTTATTCCACTGAGATTTTACTTCTAAAATCTTACATATCTAAATGCTGCTACATTGCATACATTATTAAAGTATTAAATGCATTTAAATGTATGTATACCATATTAACATTCCAAACACATATAAAACTATTATCAATAGCATGTGACTTTCTTTTCCTTTCTTTTCTTTTCTTTTTTTTTTTTTTTTTTTTTTTTTTTGAGATAGGTTCTGTCCGTTACACAGGCTGGACTACAGTGGCATGCTTTTAGCTCACTGCAGCTTCAAACTCTTGGGCCCAAATGATTCTTCCGCCTCAGCCTCCCTAGTAATTTTTTTTTAGAGAGAGAGAGACAGGGTTTCACTTTGTTGCCCAGATTATTTTCTAGATGTCTATAAAAAAAAAAAAAAAAATAGCCCTGCAAAGTGTTCTAGAAAGGGTTTTTCTTTTCAGAATATCCATATTCTCCAAGTAGCAAGTTAGAATATAAGGCATGTATTTGCCATTAAACCTTTCTGTTAGAAAAGTAAACATGAAATTGCCTAATAGAAACCTATCTCAGATTCCAAATAGAATTATTTATAACATCTTTGGAATATAATTATGTGAGCTACACTTAACCATCCGGCATTTTGTTTCCTGTGGACAAAAAGCATAGAAAAATATTTTGTTTGTATTTCTTATCAAACAGATATGCTAAAGTTCTGCTTAGAGAGTAATAGCATTTTATTCTAATTTTCAAAATAAGGTAGTCCATTTGCGGCAGTTTGATATAGAAGTAAACGAAAATTTTTAATATTAATAAAACACCAGCACATACACTGAAAGCATCTAAGAAATTCAAAATACAAAACACACACCAAGTAATGACCATATGAGTGGTAACACATTGAATAAAGGTCCTTTGAAGAAGTTGGAGAGTTATGATTACCGAGCAGGCTGGATAATTAAATAATTAAACATTTTGATTGAAAAATATATGTAGTTTATTAAAATAGGGACTCTAACTCCACTTCTCTAGCTAAGCTTCTATTCACATGCCAAGTTTGTACTTTAATTAGAAAAAAAGACTGACATTAACTTCAATGCAACATAATAATTCATAATAATGATGGTGTATTATTCTCTTGAGCTTTCAGGAATATAGCACATGACATATGGCATGATACAGGCACCTGTGTGATCCTTTGGGGACTTAGGTGGTACATATTAATTAGCACCTGGAAAATAAAATCTGTTTCCTTCTGAGAAAAGCTACCGCAGTGTTTATTGGCTTAAGCCCTCAAAGAAATTAAATGAAATATTGTTAGGCTGTGTCTGCACTCATTAAAGCTTTGTCTAGATGTAAGCACTGAATCAAATGCTTCTGAGTTAATTCTTGACTGAATCGTGCGTAAGACAGCAGAGTAATAGTGCATTTCTTTGTCCTTGATGATTGGATTTTTGGCATTAAAAAATCTATCAAAATTACCATTTTGGTTACAGAAAATTATATATTGATATAATTTAAACAAAATAATCTAACCAGAAACATTAAAATTGGAAGCCACTTCATTTTCTTAAATGCTGCTTGAAACTGCCTCAATTTAACCCTTTTATTTGTAAATTCAGATTAAATCCAAATATAAGATTATAAATGTCTTCAGAAATATGTCACCTTGCAATAATCAGGTTACCAAGATTCTTGACGGTCCCAGGCCTACTAAAGGCACTTTAGTGTGTATATCTTTGTCAGACAATGGAACAATATTACGAAACTAAAACTCTGGCTGATTAACAAATCATTTAAATTGAGACTGATAGATCTTAAAATTACTTCTCAGGGGGAAAAATTACAATGTTAGAGTGTACCTAGAAAACAGAAACTTGAGTAGACATGGTAATGACCAGAAAAGGCTATCTTTTATACATTTCTTTTGCTGTGCTTCAAATTCATGTCACCTAAAATTGTGAAGTACACAAAACAAATCTACTTAACTGAAAAGTATTTTCAATGAATGGGATGCTTAGAACTCTGTGAGGGTTTTTAAGGTCTTTCTGAATAGCAAATTCTAATGAGGCTTTTTAAAGTTGATAATTTAAACTCATAAAAGAAATAAAAACTCACTAGTGTGGCTGGGCAGAATATTTATTTTCTTAAATATTGTATTGTTTGTTTGTTTTTTCCCTGCACTGTATCCACAGTCCCGTGATGAAACTGTTATGTTGCTGATATATTTATTGGAATATGTGGGCCAACTTCCTTTCCACTCAACATATGGATTGGTAGTTTAAAATAATTCCTTTCTATTAAGCAAATGTGCATCTAAGGCACATTTAAATAGCCCATTAAACCAATGAAATGACAATGTGTTACCCTCAGAGAAAGCTTTATTTTTGGAATAATCAATTACACATATCACAGAATGTCTCATGAGAATATTTTTGGCTAGGTCTACCAATTTGTCGTACAAATAATTATGGATTTTCATTTGAGGCAAAGACGCTGATTCATCATTAGTAAGATGGTTGCAAATAATCATTTATTTTATTTTTGTGAACATCTATCGTTCTTCTGGGGAAACTTACTATATGCTCTACATTTATTTAATTTAAAAAGTCAATTGGTAATTCTGAATTTTTAAAAATAACATAAAACTGTGGTTCTAAATCACAGCACCTGCTTTTCTTTTTTTAATTGAAATTATGTAAACATTTAGAGAAGGAAAGTGTAAGACTTGTGGTTTCTGGTCTCTTTTTACTGTTTGTAAGCCTACTTGTCATGATATTCCACAATGGTGCACTTGCCTTTTCATGCTCTTTAGATATCCTCAAACTTTATCTACATATATACACCATTGTTGGAGGGGCTACCGTCATCAGGAATGATGTCATTTGTTTCTTCAAACTCCTTTATTATACCAAAAAAATGACAGACTGCACAGTCTTATCAGTTTTGGAGAAATATGTTAAAATTTTCAATTATATCACTTTCTAGAGTGAAAATAGTCTGATTTTTTTTTTTTTCAGCACTCAGTGTAAGAACAAAGAACTGAATACAGTGAGCCCAGAAGAGAAATATGCCTCATCATTTTTATTAGCTTTGGAACTGTGGACAAGTCACTCAACCTAGTTTTCTCATTTTTAAATGTGGTGTTGTAGGAATTAAAAAAAAAAAAAATACATGGGAAAATTCTAGAACACCAGTGCCTGGGATGTAGCAGGCGCAAATACAAGCTGCAACTGAATTGTTTTCTTAGGCATAAAATGGGTCCACTTTTCTTTTCTCATAATGATTCCATTAATAACAAAGATTTATGTCTTTCTTGTTACTGCGACTCTTCAATCTATCTAGAAATTTCAACTAGAATTTTCTTGGAACCTATGTTGGAACCTGCGATTAATGTAGATTAGAAATTCTTAAACATCAGTGTGTGTAAGAAACATCCGGAAATCCTGCTGAAGACGTAGATTCCTAGCCCTGTCTTTCTAAATTTCACATTTTGAGAAACGGTGATTTAGATTATTTAATTAACACTGGCCTAATTTGCCCTCTTACAGAAATAGTTTGCTCAATGTCCTTCTTCCTGACTTCTGGTGTTCTGTAAGGACTGTCCTCACGTTCTCTCACGTACCCAGTCTTTGTGTCCTTTGCCTGAATTCCTGGGGACAGTTTTGTTTGTCAGGTACAGTCAGAGAAAAGAACTAGCCTTGAATTAAAACCAGCCCATGCAACATCTGATAGAATGGCTGGTTACATAGAATGCACTGGAAAAGATCATTTATAACCCTGTCTCCTCAGGGAGAAGCAAGATATACTGCATGAGAAAGCAGAGAAGCTTAAATTCCAGTGGTACTTTTGTTACTAACTAAATATGTGACTATGTCCAAGTTTCTTACTCGCTTTGGGTTTAGTTACTACATCTAGTGGGGGTAACTGATAGTGCCTTCTCTGGCTGAAGGCAAGATCTCACGGCTTAGACCAGAATCCTCCTTAGGCTTTCTTTTGATTCTGAGACTTATGCTTTTCCATAAAGGGCAGTATTTCATGCATACCCTGCCTGAACATAAATTTCACTGTTACGCCTTTGCCACATTTTCTTCAGAGAATATTCATGATTCATTATTTCCTAGGCACCATTCTATGTATGAAAGATTGTGAGAAGCACCAGGCATATGGATAACTCAGCAACAATTTAAACCTACTACCAATTCACATAACACTTGCTATTAACTTGCTCAGGATTTTATTTATTTGGATCTATTGGGGGTGGGGTGGAGAGGGGAGTGAAATGATATACATTTGGAGGCACCCTCAGGTAATCACACTATAGAAATAATGCTGCTAGTTAAGAGGTTTGTTGCAAAGATGTAAAGCAGCATGTATAGAATTTTGGACATCTGCTTTAGTTATAATTAAATTTCTCCACGTATCTCTTAACAGACTAATAAAAACCATAGTTAACTACAGTTTTCAAATAGCAAATAACATTTAATTTAGAGGTGAGGAATACAGAAGAAGGTTTTTATCTATACAATGTGACTTACCTAGGTACGCAATCTTTAAACAAAGATGAAGAAGAAACATATTTTCTGCTCTCAGTGCTATTGCAGGTTATGGGAATAAATTCATTTAGAAATTTGCTCTAAAATAGTGAACTACCAAACTGATAATAGTTTGCCTTTCTTTGTTTCAATTTCATCTGTAAATGAATAACAGGAATGAACACATCAACCTGTGGTTAAATATTTAAGTTCTTCTGGTATAAGACTTTCTGGCGTTTGGGCTCACATGCACCTGCATGTGTATTCCCACCTCTTTTCTGATGATCTCTGAAGAGGAATAAAGATCATGAATGTCTTGGTATGCACAAGCCTGTTTATTTCTAGCCCTTCCCTATACACATTCTTCAACATGGCAAATGTTTTCAAACAAATACATTGGTAAAAAATAATATTGTAAGGTAGTTTCATTTTTCATCTAAAAATATGTGCACACAGGCAATTTCCATGAAAATGGGTTTCTGCTTAAATTATCTAGCTAATTGCCTCAATTCCATGCTTTGCCTTGAGCGTATAAAAATAATTTAGGGTAGAAGTATTGAACCTTATAAATCAGTTAATGAATATTGATTAATTATCTTCCCTCAACTTTAGTTTGCCTTTAAACTAAGACTAGGTTTATGCTCATCCATAAAAAGTGAAAATTTAAACATACATAGACTATCTGCAATGTTGTTCTGGTGGTGTATGATGGGGAAGTATGTTCGAATTAGGTAGAGAAAATTTATATGAAATACTCTGAGGCTATGTTTCCTAAGGGGAATTGCTTTATCCATCATAGGAAAATCATTTTTCAAATAAACTTCTAAAGATAAACTAGAACTTTAACCTGACACTTCATAGGTAGAATTTTAGTGTTTGGGAGAACAGTAGTAATTGCTAGAGCTATTCAACGACAATGTCAATATAAAAAACTTAGTTTTCCACATGACAGAAGAATTGAAGTGTAGATGAGATACTCTCTTACAGTAACCCTGTAGAAACTTAGAAGCATGAATATTTTCTAGATTTCCATCTTAGTCACAATTAAGGATAAAGAAGAAAAAATACTAAAAGTTTCTTCATAGTATTAAAGAGCTTTTATTGATAAAAACAACTATTTCTTTCATAGTAAGTTCTTTTTGTCAGAGGCAGAAATAGAAATTTGATGCTTTAGAAGATATTTTGGGTTTCAAAGAGAAACTTTGCTACTTTACTGTGGAAAATATATAGTACTCTGTGAAAGCTGCCTTACAGCAAGGAGTTTCAGAAAAGATACACGAAAGAAAACCAATGTGAGATGCTTTCATTTTAGAGTAGTCCCTGTTTCAGTGTTTCCAAAAGAAACAAGAGAAAAAGTAATAAGATATATTTTTCTCCCTCTTAAGACACACATCACTCCTGAAATTCTTAGAAAATCAACTGAGGCAAATTAAGGGTTTCAAAGCTAGTCACCTTGTAAGTTGTTACGAAAAAGATTTGCATTTAAATTGCTCTGTGTAGCTACCTTGAGATTTTTCCCTGGAATGCTTATGGCTCTTTTATCATTAATACTTAAAAAAAATACAATTTCATAACCAGTGTATTACTACATCTAGTTGTGTTAAGAAGAGAAACTTCATTTCATAAAATAGAAACATTCAAAGTGGTTTAGGTCAACTCAGTCAGAATACTTGAATTCTTCATATTGAACACTTAATAGTGAAGTTAATCTGAACCATATCAACTCTTCATTTCTTTTACAGAAACTAGGTCATTAATAGCTCTATCAGAGAGAATAAACTGTGTTCCTATATGCTCTGCCCATAGGAACAAAGATACTCCAGAACTTCTTGAAACTTTCTCCTCAAAATAGTGTGTGTATATATATATAATCAGATTTCTTTTTAATAGGTAATTCTTAAATCCTATTTCAATAACTTTCTTTACCTACTCAGAAATGTAGCTACAAAAAATATTAAATGTGCAAAATGTTCTTTTTATATTTACATTTAAAAAATACAATGTAATAATAGCTTTATACTTGTCAAAAAGCCATTGGGGAAAATAAGCCTTCAATGTCAGAAAATCTGGTTAAATTAGAGCTTTTGCTTGTGGAATTGTAAGCAAACTTTAAAAAATGCTCAGAGTTTTCTCAATTCTTCCCATCCAAGACACTCCTGAACACATCAAGTCCTGTTCTGAAGTAAACCTGAGCTGAATTAATGCTGTTCAACACCTCTGACAGGGCTTCCTGAAGGGTCTCATTTGATGCAAGGCGTTTGCAGTGTTCCCAAGCCTCCACAAGTATTGAAAACCGGCTTGTCTTTTCATCAAGGTGGTACAGGATGTTTCTGAAAAGAAATACAAAATGCATAAATGTTTCATGCACAATGCTATTTTTCTGTCAAATGTTGAAATGAATATTTCTAAGAGTCAGTGATGTTTTCAATAAATGAATAAATTATAAAAATATAATATGACTATTTTTCAACTCCTAATGAATTAACAAGTTTAGACATTGATCACCAATAGTTTCCCATACTGATGAGAAAGAGAGAGATGATCAGACATTATGTGCCTCCTGGTGGAAGTACACAACATTATCTATGACACAGAAAAAAAAGCAGCTTTGATAGCAAAAGAAAATTGTATATGAATCTGATGATGCAAGAAACAGAAAAAAATGTTAAATTATACCACGATGTATAGAAGTAGTGCAAAACTGGACACTAGTTATTGAGTGATATTTGGAAATTGCAAATATTTTAGATGTGATAATGGTATCATCAATGTTTTCTAAAAGTGCCCTTATCATTTAGAAATATTAATACACACTGTAATATTTGCAAATGAAATGTTATTATGTCTGGAATTTGCTTCACATATTTGGAGGGAAGATGAGAGAGTAGAGCTACAGACAGTATAGAGGCAACACAGTTGACCATTAGTTAATAATTGTGGAAACTGGGTAATAGAATTCATTACACTGTTCTCTGTTCTTTTATATATGTTTGACATCTAGAATACCATCTTCTCACAAGTGTGTAATGCATAATAAAATAGTGACCTATAACTTAGTCAAATTGCTGAGAAAGATAAATTTGATTTGGGAAAGTCTAACATAGTCACCTTTATTCATTGATAGATACCAATAGATGTATTTTGTGAGAAAGGTATGAGTCATTGCATCATTGTCTTATTTCCAACCCAAACTAGCTGAAATTCCATGGTCTAATAAAAGAGGCAAACATGTAAATAACTTAAATCCATTTTTCTAATTGTTTTAGTAGAGATGTAAGGTCTAGTTATAACATATGACAGATTGCTATTGGTAAAGGTCAGAAAAAGGTCTAAAACAGAGAATATTTAAACAGCATGTTGAAAGATGAGGGGAGCTACCAGTTACAGAAGTTTAGGAAAGGAAAAAAGCTAAAAGAGATGAAGACAGGACAGCATCCTATGCAGAAGGAATGGCACAAGCAAAGACACGAAACTATAGAACAGCATGATATCCTTAGTGAAATCCATGTTAGCATTTTCGTAAGATCAGAGTATAGGGCCAGACTGGGCAATGATAGGAGCAGACATAGGGGAACAAGTCATAGCCATATCATATAGGGCCTGGTATACCAAGGTAAAAAGATTAAGCTTGTTCCTATAAGCAATAAGAAACCAGTGAAAGGATGTAAGCAAGAAAGAAAGGTGATTACATTTCATTTTGGAATAATTATGTTAGCTGTAATATAGAGCCTGGAGAACAGAAGATCACTTAGTCCAGACAAAAAGTGACAAAGACTTAAGTTACACAGAGATGACTGAGTTTGAAAAGATGGAATCAGGGCCACAGCACAAAATTTATTAATTTGTAATTTTCTCCAGCACCAGCATCAACTTGATTGAGTTCTTGATCACCATTTCCTCTCTCAGCAATGCTTCAGTGTCTCAGCCTTGCCAGCACTTTTCACCATGTACTCTGTAGGCGTTGATGGGCAGTGAAATCTACCTAATCCCCCAAGCCAGAACACTGTAAGTCATTCACTTTCCTTACATATCCAATTGGCTTCTGATATTCATTTATCCGTCTCTGTGTCTTATCTGTTGTGATATCCTGATCCATATTTTCAAGGATATGTTATGATCTCATTGCTTTACACTTCAGAGTGAAGAACATGTTACTTCTGAATCAAGTCTAATTCAGTGCTGTGAAGCTAGGAGGTCTTTAGCCATGGTGATTTAATTTAGTTAAATTTTTATCTGGCTTAGTTCAGTGCTGGGAACTCAGTAGACCCTCAATAATGTTGGTATAAGTTATATCAATTCAGCTTATTTTGCATTTTAAGCCCTAATTCATTGAAGAACGGTCGATTTTGTATCTTTTGAGAGCAATTTCTGTTGAAGTAAGTACATGATGAGTGGTGGTGGGAAAAGAATATTCTTGAATAGAGAGATTATTTCAATGATTTTGTTCAAGACAGAAAAATTTAAATGGGAACTATCTCCAATAGTCCAATATCCTTGATCTTCATGCTTATGAGTAAACTTGGCATTGTATTAAGAAAGTAGAGCAGTGCAAGAAAGATACTCTCAAAATTCTGAATATTCTTGAATTCAGGTTTATAGTTTGTATTAAGAAAAATATATTCCCTGATTATGGGAGGGAGAAAATTACTTCCCAAGTGGAGTGTCAAGAGGGTTGTGAGCAATGCTCTGGTACAAGGCCTTGTGGAGTGAAGAAGCTCTGTAGCCCAAGGAGCACATAAAAGAGGGATAGAACTGCCTCTGGCACTGGGGACAACTCCACCTGCCTCATCACCAACACTGCTAGATTGACCCACATTCTGGTCACCTGGCCTGGGAAATAAATGCACACTCTATGCCCATACACACAACTGCTCCAGGCCTCTGTTACAGGTGAGAAATGTGCAATCTGGGAATAAACTGTATGTTCAGTAATTACAAAATTGATTCATCATCCAGCACCAGGAAATGTTAGACTCCATGTAGACTCGGAAAATTTTGTTTCTACTTCCAGACGCAGAACATTCTTTAAAGCAGACGTTCTCCCTTTGCTATTCTCCAGGTATTCTTAACATTAAAGGGATTTTCAGAAGAAGCCATTCAACCATGCAAATGTAATCATGTAAGAGATTATTTATGTATGTACATATACATATGTGTACATGTATTTTTATGCAGAGAACTTTTGAAAATGTTTTGATGATATCTCAAAATGACTTAAACAAAATAGCAATAGTGAGAATTAGTGAAACACTTATTGAAAGTTTCCCTAAATATTCCCTAAATGAAAAATTTTATTTCATAAAAATGAGAAACCAAATAATTTTAGAGACATTTTGACTGAACTGTAGAATTGTTCAAAATGGAGATGAAGCTGCCTAGAATATTTTTGTACATGACAGAACCTAAACAAAAGTTAGTTTTTTTCAGGCTAACATAACGTTTTTTGTCATTTGGGAAAAAGAATTGGCTTTTGGTGCCAGGATACATATCAAACATATTTACATTTATAATCTACTATTTAAACAAACATAAATATAAATGGATATATGTATATGTAGTTATATATAAATGATGAAACAGTCATTTAGTAATCAAGATATTTTAAAGATAAAAATGGATTAAAAACATTTTAATTATTCAGCCATGTAAAAAATACTGCTTTGTAGACAACTTATACTACTTTACTAATAAGAATAAACTACTATAAAAATTAATCATTTTTCATATTTATAGTTTTGAATTCTCTTCCTTCACTTTATGAGTTTCATGTTTATGAATCATTAAATGGCAAATATATTTCCAGAATTTAAGAGAGAGTACAATCTATAGTTTTAAAATTGTATCAAACATTTTATTTCCATACGTTGAGGACATATTGTTTAGTATGCTGACAAACAAAAATATTATAATCATTGTTATCAAGAACTATTCCTTAAATGAGCTGTAACATTGCAACTAGTGTATTATGGGGGGCATGTTTAAAGATTCTCAGGCTGTTATAATGGCTTTTCCACATTTTCAAAACCCAATGGCATGAAGTACATTTCCACGTATACATTCTGTGCTTATTAAATGTTAAATATCCATATTCAATTTAATGATAAGATGTTATTAATAAAATATGCTCATATAAGTTACAGATTAATCCTGTGATGGCAATTCACATAAGCATGAACATCTCTAATATATTTTTGTAAAATATGTCAATAACTACCATAAAATATCCAGAAGAGATATAATGTAGAAGAATAAAAATACATCCTAAAATGTTCAGGTCTAAAACACAAGAAATTAGAATGATTTACTATTTTATAACTGAAGATCAATACGTACATTTCCTAAAGTCCAATGCAATGGAATGTGGAGTATGCCACCACTTGCTTCTCCTACCTAGTAAGCAACATAGTAACATGCTTTTATAATGACTGTAAACAAGCCATATGAGCAGAAATGGATCTTTTTTTGTTTGAGAAATTCTGCAAGTAGCTAAACACATTTTCCATATGCTACATGATTCAAGCAGTAGGCTTGTGGCAAGCTATTACGGAAGATAAACATTCATATCCATTTCTACTCAAATTGGATACAAATCAGCATAAAGCTAGGATACTGAGATTCTAGTAGAATACAAGTGACTGAGATTTTTTTCATCATCATTTAAAAAAACCTTCATTTTGGGTAACTGCTGATGTTACTTGAATCAGATGATCTTTATTATAATAGTAGAAATATGTTTTTCACCCAGATAAATTGTATTACCTTAAAAACAAATTGGGGCTAACAAAAATATCTCCTTTAATGTTTCATGAGAAAGATCATTTCTCCTATTGATTTTCAGAAGTAGCTCATCTTTTGCAGTTCCTCTTTTGTGTACTGAAAACCACTTAGCTTCCTGCTTACATAAAATAAATTTTTGCATTTTGAATCATTTATGAAAATATAGCATCACATTACTTTTAATACTTAAATGGAAGGTTAAAACAAAATCACGTTTTTACATTTTATCACATATGTTCTCATGCATTTCTTGGCTCTGAGAACTTTTACATATTCAACCATTAATCCTAAGTACTCCCAGAATCATCTCTTGACAGCAAAACTACTGTTATACCATTTTTAATATGCAAATGCTTCTTGTTTGTGAATATTTCAATTAGATCAATACTCGTATGGAAGCTTCTAATTCAAAACCTCTTTGAATTCCCATGTAATGTCACCAAAATTGAACTGGTCAAATAGAGTTAAAAGATATGAACAACAAACACTATATCAGAGTGCCTAAGTGTGTCTCTCCTCCATTATAAACCCATATTTTTCAAATTAGGAAAGACTAGGAATTGACCAATAGCCAGTCAAAAGGTACATGTCTGGCAGAAAAAAAATATGGTGGAAAGAAGTGAGAATATAGTTTAAGAATTTCCATGTTAAGAGTCTGTCCTTTACAACCACAAGGACTCATATTTCTTATTGAATCATTCCTGCTCTTCAACACACCTGTTTCAGTCCAATTTACAAAAGTTTCCCTGCAAGAAGAATAGATTGTGTTAGCATAGATCTAATTCAATAAATCACCATCTTATTTGCATACACAGAACATGTATCTTAGAATGGCATGTAGAGACATCAGACCTAATTAAAATATTATTTAATTGAAATCATTTTGGTAGTCATCATGTGTAAAATAACATTAATTCCACCCTCATGACTATCTTTCCTCATATGTAACAATTTGGATATTATAAATGTAATTCCTACAGTTATCCTGACCCACACGCAACACAAAGAGACTACTAAAAGGAAAGCATAATATATTATTGATGACACTAATGAAATTACAACACACATCACTCATTTTAATGAGCCTGTTTCAATGACACATCATGGTGACCAGGAAAGAACAGTGCCAAACTCAGAAACCCAATTAATAACTCCCGGCAGTATCAGTGAAGGAGATGAAATATCTTTACTCAACTGACAAATCTTTTCTTCTCAACTAAAACAAAAGGAAACTGAAAAAAAAAAAAAAAAAAAAAAATGAATTTTGAAATAAAGGCAACTAAAATCTTCATGAGTCATTTCCATGTGTTTGAATTAGTAAATTAATGACGGACATGATGACTCTTTTTCAAATGTTCTTTCTTATATTCATAAATGGGCACAGGATGCCATCCATTGTAAGCCTGAATTAACATTCATTATACCCCATATTGAGAAACTCCTAAATGAAATCACACTAAATAATAAGTCATGTCTTTCAAAACTGACTGAGTATACATGCTGAATGCAGAGAGAAAAGGCCAGCTAAATTTCACACACTTGTTGCTAATTCTTTTAGGGATTATACTCACTGTACTCCATAGTTAACAGTGGATTACTGTATTTATATCAACATCAGAGGAGATTATTTTACTTGGAGACTACATCCATTAGAATGCACAAAATGCGTGGCTACACTATTTATACTACATGTATCTTTTGAGCTAAATTTGAATTAGTTCTATACTAGCAAAAGCAGAATGAGAATTAAGACTTTGTTGATATCGTCAAGCCATAAACTCACTCTGCAGACACTAAGGCACAAAGACATGTGTGGTATATTGTTGAGGGAAATGGCTGCAAGTATTTTCATCTACGTATGGCAACGCCTTTAAAATAAGACTTTGCAGCTCATTCCATCAAGAGGCACAGACTACTTCTCTACCTCTTGAACTTGGTTTGGGCCTTCACCAGCAGAATATAGCATATTGAGAGAGCCCAGGTCTCAGAATCTCCTATATGGTGCTTTCTCGCTCCCTAGCCTCCCCACAGTTTTGGCAAGCCACAATGCTGCTTCTCTCTCTCTCTCTCTCTCTTCCCCCCGCCACCCACCCTTCCTCTCCCTTCCTCTCCCCTACTCCCTCTCCCTCTCAGTCTCTGCAAAACCACCATGTTACCATGTGAACAATACGGGATTAGTAAGCCTGCTGGAAGAGGAAAGAACACAAGGATCTGGTCAGTAGAGGTTTGTCTTTACTAGCTAGCCCCAAGACAACTTCACAGAAGAGTCACTGGTTGCAGACACAAATACAGATAACAAGACCCAGCTCAACCTCAACCAGAAGAACCACCTAGCTAAGTAAAGCTTAAATGGCATATTGAAGAATAGCAGAAAAAAACAGTTATCGTTTTAAGCCATTAGATTTTGAGGTGATTTTCAATGAGGCAATAGGTAATTTATAAAATTTGGTAGTGTTTTTCTTCCCATGAGAATTTGTTCTTTATTTTATTTTATTTTATTTTACTTTATTATTTATTTATTTATTTATTTATTTATTTATTTATTTTATTTTATTTTATTTTATTTTATTTTATTTTATTTTATTTTTGAGACAGAGTCTCGCTCTGTCACCCAGGCTGGAGTGCAGTGGCCAGATCTCAGCTCACTGCAAGCTCCGCCTCCCGGGTTCCCGCCATTCTCCTGCCTCAGCCTCCGGAGTAGCTGGGACTACCAGCGCCCGCCACCTCGCCTGGCTAGTTTTTTGTATTTTTTTAGTAGAGACGGGGTTTCACCGTGTTAACCAGGATGGTCTCGATCTCCTGACCTCGTGATCCGCCCGTCTCGGCCTCCCAAAGTGCTGGGATTACAGGCTTCAGCCACCGCACCTGGCCTATTTATTTTTTTTATCTTTTGAGACGGAGTCTCGCTCTGTTGCCCAGGCTGGAGTGCAGTGGTGCAATCTTGGCTCATTGCAAGCTCCGTCTCCCAGGTTCACGCCATTCTCCTGCCTCAGCCTCCCGAGTAGCTGGGACTACAGGTGCGTGCCACCACGCCTGGCTAATTTTTTTGTATTTTCAGTACGATGGGGTTTCACCATGTTAGCCAGGATGGTCTCAATCCACCCACCTCAGTCTCCCAAAGTGCTGGGATTACAGGCGTGAGCCACCGTGCCCATTGACAGAGTACAATATGGATTTGACAGTTCTTAAATGACTAGCTAAACTCAGGAAATATCATTAGTAAATCATGCCAAACAGTCCTCATGAGGTATGCATTACAAAGTTAGGATATCTGTACTGATTTATTAAAAGTTTAAAAATCCGTTCACAGAGTGACAGATGGAATTTTCACATAAAACAAAAACCAAGGTCAACCATTGTTATAGACTGAATGTGTTCCTGCCTCAAATGCACACGTTGAAGCCTTAGCCCCCGCAAGTGGGATGATACTAGGAAGTGGAACCTTCAGTGTAATTAAATGTAGATACGGTCATGAGGATACAGCCCCCAAGATGAGATTAGAGCCTTTTTATGAAGAGGAAGAGGTACCAGAGATGCAGCAAGAAGGCAGCCACTTACAAGCCAGCCAGAGTACCCCCTCCAGAACCTGGCCAGACTGCCACCCTGATCTTGAACTTCCCAGTCCTGGGAACTGTGAGAAATAACTGTCTGTTGTTTAAGCCACCCAGTCGTAGCATTTTGTCTTAGGCAGCCTGAGTTGACTATGAAAACCATCACAGCATAATTTTTTAAAATACGAATTATCTTGAAGAGGTATAACCCAAGAAATAGATAAAAGTGTCTGTTTTCATTTATAATTAAATATAAAATAGAACAGGGGACTGTAGAGGGAATAAACAACTGTGTTCTTTTGCAGTTACTGTCAAGAGTTCTCAGTCCATCTAACTACATTGTTTTTCAAGAGAAATTTCCTGAGTAAGAAGTTATCTTTTAGGATATTCAAGTAAGACTCCCATTCCACTATACGATGCTTGATAGTTTAACAATAAAGGAAACTTAAATTTTTCCATTAAAAAACCTTCCATTAATTCAAAAAGAAGACTAAAATCAGATAAAGCTAACACAATCCTTAGTGCCTTTCAGAATTTGGAGAAGAGAGTGATATAGTTGACTACTTTTTTTTTTTTACACTCATTTAATTGGTTTCTTGTTTTTATTTATATTTCATTGCAGCTATTTTCTTTCATGTTATCTCTAACTGTATGTATGAACTCAAACTCAATATTTAGATAACTTTTCTTTCTTATTTGGAACTCATTATCTCCTAGTATTTCAGCTTTCACTCCGTAGGTAGAACCTGTCACCCTCCAAAGACAATTTTATTTGAATACCCTACAGGCTTTTGACAATTAATATAAAGATGCATTTCCTTTCATCTACACCCTAAATATTTGCATTGTCCTTTTTCCATTGTTCTTTAGTTACCTCCATTACCTCTGGTAAACAGTAATGCTCAGGTCACAAAACCAAACAAAATAGGTAATTCAGCTTTATTTTTTTTTTCATTTATTTTCTGATTTTAATAATGAGAAGGATGTGGACTATTTGTTTTGGAAGTTCAGTCTAAAGCCAAAAGTTTGTCATTTAAGATGCATCTATTTGAACAAAGTGAGTAATTCAGCCAGTATTGATTTTTTTCTGCTTATTCTACTGAACAGCCTTCATTAAATATCTAATATGAGTAAGTCACTGTGTTAGTTGCTTAGGGATAGAAACTAGAAGTTTACAGTCTAGGTTGGAAGCCAAACATGTAATGAATAAATCAAAATATTATTTTGAACTTATTGTTTCTATAATGCTTTTAATAAATACTATATGGTATGAGGTTATTTAATTTTATGTTTTATAAAATTCTTCACTTTATTCTATATTTATATTCAACTGTTAGAAAATGCTGCTTTGGGCCAGGTATGGTGACTCTTGCCTGTAATTCCAGCACTTTGGGAGGCTGAAGCGGGCAGATCATGAGGTCAGGAGATTGAGACCATTCTGGCTAACAAGGTGTAACCCCGTCTCTGCTAAATATACAAAAAAAAAAAAAAAAAAAAAATTAGCCAGGCGTGGTGGTGGGCACCTGTAGTCCCAGCTACTCGGGAGGCTGAGGCAGGAAAATGGCATGAACATGGGTGGCAGAGCTTGCAGTGAGCCAAGATCATGCCACTGCTCTCCAGCCTGGGTGACAGAGAGAGACTTCGTCTCAAAAAGAAAATGCTGTCTTGTTATAAATTTTATCTTGCCTCTCTATGTCATACACTGTCCATTGTCATGTAGTACAAAGTCTACAAATATTCTATGCAGTGCTCACTGTGTGCTTTATGGTTTAGGAGAAAATCTCCAGAGGTAGTTCCTCATGGTATGAATTTAACTTGGGTTATCTGATCTCAATTGTCATAATGTTGATTCAGGTAACACAGTCCTAATTAAGCATAAGACAATTCTTTAACCAAACAGATTATTTCAGAAATAGGTATGTGAGCAAATGTTGTCAAGTACATTTGAGAGAAAGTTTCCTGCAGAATTCTAAAAGCAGTAGTTCCTTGGATTTCTGAAAGAACCAGCAAAAGCTAATCCACCTTTTCCTTTTGAAAAGTATGGGTTATGGATATGAAATCTATAAATGCCACAACTTCTTTTACCCCACCAGGAGGAAATCAGTCTTAAGATGAGCTTATACTACAGAAGGTAGAGCTGAGAGACTGAAAGAAACTTACTCCTTGATGACGTGATTGCAATACTGCATCAATCCAGCCTAATATCTGCATTTCCTCTTGATTTTCAATTATGTGAGTTAAGCCAATGCAACTAAGACTTTGTGTTCTTTTCAATCAAATGTATCCAGATATACTAAACTTATTGATTACTTACTATAGTTATGAAAAACACGTATTTTCTTTTATAATTATAGATATAATTTTCTTTGACCTAAAGAGTTTAGATAATTCATTTAGCTGACATTTGAAAATGATTGCCTTGGGGTCAAAAATACTTGGTTTCTCTCGAATAGCAAGTATTCAAGATGATTTGAACACTTTAAAATCAACAGAACGTTGTAATGTTTGCTTAATTTTAGCTAGAATGAAAAGTAAGTACAAAATGCAGCAATTGACCTATTGAAACTATGAATGTTGAGGTATTTAATGAAAGAATGATTTAATGTAAATTACAAAAACTAGGAACATCACATTTCATATTTTTAAGAATTCTTACAGAAGATAACACAACAAATATTCACTTTGAAAATGTGTCAAAAATTAATGTTTTAAAGGAGCACTTTGGTACTTTTTCGTAGCTGAGTAAATTTCCTCACAGTTTATTGGTGTGTCACTATTTTTAACAACGTTTACTGGCACAAGGAAATGAAAATGTTGTGGTTTTAATTTGTAAACAAATGGACACAAAAACAACGTATTATACAACTTTTAAAAAGTAAAACAATCTTATTTCAAAGTACCATTCATTTTTTCTTTTAATGCAAGTACTAGACAGGCATTTTTAGTGATTATGTTAAAGTGAATTGTGAAAAGAATTTCCAAGTTGTGAGTAAATAGTAGAAATATCAGTTTTTTTTTTTTTTTTTCTTTGGGAATTCTAAAAGTAAATTCATCCACACTGTCAACTGTGAGTGTTAGAAGGTTGAAGAGGGTCCTTTGTGCTGTCCTCAGGTACCCAGCACAAAATAGGAGTGCATGTGGTTATATCCAACAGAGATTAACATGTCCAATTTAAGAATAAAATTAATTTATTGAAAAAATATACTAGATATATATTTTATATACTATTTACTATATGTAATAGTTTACAGAAATGATAGAAGACATTGAGAACCAGTCAGTAACCAAGGAAAACTAAGTATAAGAATACTGACAAGATCCCATTATAGAAATAGTCAGTTTAGGACATCAATGTTTGAGACACCCCCACTGCCACCTTTGCATTGGGAACACTCCTCTGTCATGATAATCTCGCTGCCTCTACTTCTGCTCTGCCACTGACAGAGGCTGTCCACAACAAGAGCGAATAATGTTGAACTGTGCCAATGTCTTGGTTTCTCTTCTTTCAGATGTAAAGTCCTGGGAGGGGTCATCCAGTTGGCTAAGCTTAGGGCACGTGCCTTTACCCTAGCTCAAATACAAATATCTGAACTCTGCTTCACCTTCTGTGGAGAGACATATGCCCTGCTTCCAGCTAAGCTCACAGGGGACTCCCCCCATATAGAAAACAGAGTTTGATACCAGGGACTCAAAAATAAATTTTGGAAGAGCAATATCCTCTACACTGCTAATAGAAAAGTATATTTGCGTAAGATTCTTTTAGAATTATTCTCTAGTTTTCTGCCCTGCTATATAGCACATTTTTCTCCTCATATTAAATATTAGCAAGTATTCTATAATGTTCTAGGAATCATTACCAAATTTAATGTGCAAAACTTTTAAAGGTGCTTAAGAGATTCAGATGCAATGGATCTGAGATGCTTCATTTGAGTTTGTATTTTTTTCCCAGCTCCCTAACATAAACCTAATGCACGACACCCACATAAACTCAACAATTCCCCCAGTGAGTTTTACATATACAAAGAGGTCTTGTCTTGTCTTTTTTTTTCTTTTCTTTCCCCAACTAGTTTCTTCTGGTGTCATGTGCAATTATACACAAAATTACACGATTTAATTAACATTATGTAAATAGTGATAGTTAAAGTGTGAAGGAAAGAGTTATCTTTTTGAAAATGAACCTGAATGTTTTGGACAGACTTACATAGATTAATTGATGAAATTTGAAAATTTTATTCAATTATATGTGGAGACATAACTGAAAAGATTATGAATAAGGAGAGGAAAGGAGTATATTGACAAGGTAGAACAAAATCTGCATTGCAAGTACCTATTTCTTGCTCTGAGGTGAAGAAACTGAAACTAGGAATGTTAGACGATGCATTATATGTGTTGTTTAAACAAGAAAGTAAATCTAGAATTCCAACTCCCAGAACAATACTCAAAGAAAAGTTCTTTGTCTTATACCAAAAGATTCATAATGAGTGTTTCAGTTAAAATAAAATGCTTTTTCAAGCATCTAAACATCTACTGGTTCTGCTTGTGTCACATAAAAGGATGTTTATTCTTCAGGCGGTATTTAGTCAAAACTATACTCCTAAAAACTGAGAAGGCACCTAGGTAACATCTTGAGTTCCAACTCTCATGAACGGGTGGTAGTGACTTGAAGTACTAGATGAACAATGGATCTGGGGCTGTTTGTGGCCCCAAAGAAAAACGTCTGTCATTACTCAGACTCCTGTTCACAGACCCTGCTTCACTGAAGATTATCTAGCCTATTTTCTTGATAGTAATGCATAGGATTGTTGAAGTAATCAATGCATGTATAAACCAAGTTATCAAAATGAAGAGAAAAAGTCATAATTATTTGGTGTTAGTAATTAAGTTAGCCAATCCTAGTAAGTCTTTTGAAAGTTTGTATTCTAAATCCCCTGCTTTTCCTGTTTATGAAATCTGAGACAACTAAATAATTGTTACATTTCCTATTTACCAGATGCTCTAGACTCTGTGGTCACTGTGTGTTTAAACAACTGCTCAATCCATTATTAATTTATTAAATTACACTTAAGGAAAACAAAATGCTTTTGTATTTTTTTATTAATAATGCTGAGTTTCATGGATGTTTAGCTCTTTTTGTAAGATGTGTGTCACTATCTGAAGTACATACTAGTTTTTAAAGTAATTGACTTTATTTTGTGGGCTCAGTTCTATTAATCTATATCCACCTTTTTTTCTTGAAACCTAATATTTAATATACGCAGAAAATAATGCATGCAGTTCTTAACTGTACCCTTTGGAACCATGACCCTAAATAGAGAAGAATAAAAGTAATGGGTTCTTTGTACTAGACATCTTGATACAAGTCACCTTGACATTTTGTTCCATGCTTAATGAATGTTCTGGCAGGCATGCTAATCCAATATCCTGAAAATAACATTACTCAGTGAATTCTGAGCCATACAAAAGCCAAGACCTAAAGTAGTAGAATATGTTCTCGGTTGAAATTATGTAAATGTCAGGTAGTCTGTGTGATGATTCCTCAATTGTATAAAATACATTAGGATGATTAAGTCATATGTGATGGTTAGATGACAGAATTTTAATACTTTTAACACAGAGAAGACATATCCAAAAGAGTCTACATTTTAATACAAATAAAGTCATAGAAACTCTCATCATATCTAAGAAAATTTACAAAGAATTTTACAGTAGAAGTTGACAGAAATTAAGGAAAAATAATTACCTTGAAAGCTCATTCATCAAGTATTTATTAGGCACCAACTGCTATGTGGGATATGAAAGAATTACAAAAACAATCTTAGTTCCAAAGGGATTGTTGAGTTTTGAGTTAATTTAAATGGGAGTGATTGAACAGTTTCAGAGTTATGGTCTTCTGCATATTTGGCTAATATACTTACAATAAAACAAAATAAACTCTGAAGTTAAGGAATTCCACCTATTTTTCTTGTTCATGAAGACCTTGAAATATAAATTAAATTTTGAATCATTTTGAATATTTTATCTTCCCTACCTCAGAAAGAGATAATTTAGAGATGTTGGAGATAATTTGTAAAAATATCATGTAAAATCTACCTTGTAAAAATACTATGATATGCTAATAAAAATTTTAGTGGACATCGCAGCCTGTTATGTAAGTTTATATAGTTTTATTTTTCATAAATGATTATGTTTGATAATTCTTTGCCTTCATATAATTATTTGAGTAAGATTTCAATATTGTTTTCTAAGAAATATACTTACTTATATGACCATCTAGCCATGACTACGAGTACTAATGGCTATAGCTTAAAATTAAACTACAGTCATATATTACTTAACTACAGGGATATGCTCTGATAAATGCATCATTATATTATTTCATTATTGCGCAAACATGTGATAGCATGTACTTACACAAACATAGATGGTATAGCCTACTGCACGTCTACACTACGTGGTATAGCTTATTGCTCATTGGCTACAAACCTGTACAGTACAAACCTGTACTGTACAGAATACAATTATAACACAATGATAAATATTTGCATACATAAACACATCTAAACATAGAAAAGGCACACTAGAAGTACACTATAAAAGACTAAAAAATGACCTGGCACAGTGGCTTATGCCTATAATCCTAGCACTTTGGGAGGCTGAGGTGGGTGGATCGCTTGAGCTCAGGAGTTCCAAACCAGTTTAGATAACATGACAAACCTCATCGTTACAAAATATACAAAAATTAGCTGAGCATATTAGCACACACCTGTAGTCTCAGCTACTTGGGGGTTGAGTTTGGAGGATCACTTGAACTTGGGAAGTCAAGGATGCAGTTAGCCCAGATCATACCACTTGCACGCCTGCCTAGGTGACAAAGTCAGACCTTGTCTCAAAAAAAAAAAAAAAAAGTAAGAACTGTACACCTGTATAAGGCACTTACCATGAATGCAGCTTGAAGGACTGGAAGTTTCTCTGTTTGAGAAACAACAGTGAGTGGTAAAGGAATGTGAAGTGGTAAAGGAATGTGAAGCCCTAGGACATGATTACTGTAGACTTTATAAACACTGTACACTTAGGCTATACTAAATTTATTTTTAAAATAGTTTTCTTTCTGCAATAATAAATTAGCTTTAGCTTATTGTAACTATTTCACTTTATGAACTTTGTAATTTTTAAAACTTTTGGATTCTTGTAATAACACAGCTTAAAACGCACACTTTACTGCTGAAAAATATTTTCTTTTTTAAATATCTTTGTTCTAAAAGCTCTATGTTAATTTTTTTTACCTTTTAAACTTTTTTTGCTGACAATGAAGATACAAACACATTAGCCCAGGCCTACACAGGATCAATATCATCAATATCGCTGTCTTCCACCTTCGCATCTTGTTCCACTGGAAGGTCTTCAGACACACTTGGAGCTGTCATCTCCTATGATAACAATGCCTTCTGGAATACCTCCTGAAGGACCTTCCTGAGGCTGCTTTAGAGTTAACATTTTTTTATAAGTAGGAGCATACTCTAAAATAACAATTCAAAGTGTCATATAGTAAATACATCATCTAGGGTTGAAGTCCTTTATTATTATCTCCAAGTATCATGCACTGTACTTAATCGTATGTGCTATATGTTTATATGACTGGCAGCAGTAAGTTTGTTTACATCATCATCACATGATGTGCATTGTTCTTTATGTTACTAGGCAATAATAGGAGATTTTCAGCTCCATTATAATCTTATGAGACTGCTGTAGTATATGTGGCTCATATTTGACTGAAACATCGTTATTCAGCACATGGTTTTATATTATAGGTTTGCCTTCGTGTATGATGTTAGACACACTCATCAAAATCCCATTAAAAACAATAAGAATAGTTTTTAAAAACATTTGTCAATTTGAGAAATAACTTGAAAGTAGGAGGATATAAATTTCCAACAAGTGCATATTCAACTTTATTTATGGTTTCATTTTTAACTGAGTTCTCAGATATTTAATCTCTTAAAAATAAGTGTTGACTACAAATTGAAATTACACATTTCAAAGTAAAAAAAAAATGCTCTTCAGAAAAATGTATGCTGGATACTTGTAATAGGTAATTAGCTTCACCACTAATCTCTCATGTACTTTTTGAAAATAAGGTTATTAAAGAGTTGAGCCCAAAGGCAAGGAACACATAGCAAGGAAGGTACAAAAACAATGATATTTTAATCCTTAAAGTACAGCAAATAATTGTGATATTGATATATTTATCACAAAGCATTTCCAATGATGCCTATTCTTAAAATTTTGACATGTTACAGTTTTAAAAAAATGGCTTCATTGAATGTCTCTATTCAACTCCATGTAGCAAGGTAAACTTTGCTTTATCTTTTTTAATGGAATTTGAAAATTGCTTTTCACTTTCCAAATGGAGATGAGGTACAGTGACAACAATCGTTATTGCTACTATTGAACAGCTGTGAATAAATAAAGGCTTTGAGGATAAACCATACCAGCTTCGCCGTCCTGTGGTTTTATTCACACATAAAGTGTCCGCTCAGAGAAAAATCTTGTCTGACAGTATTTTGGAACCATTTCTTTTCCATTCTTGTTATTTTAGTATTTGCTATTTTTATGTACCTTTTTGAGATATGTGTGTATATATGTATATATTTTATGTAAAAATACATGTATATGTAAATTTGTATATGTGATATGTATACACATACTGTTTGTGTGTGTGTGTGCATGTGTGTGTGTAGTATGTTGTGTTTAATCAGTCCTACACTAGACTATGAGGAAAAATTCTAAGTGTTTTGCCTCCCCCAATCACATAACTGAACAGTAAGCTGCTAATTATACTATGAAATATTACATGTTATAGTAATAAAAATCAATAAGAATAAAAGACATTCCACACTGAACAAACGTATTTCTGTTCTAAGAGACCAAAGGGCTGATAATATAGCTTATAGACATGAAATTGAAGATAGAAAATCTTGTATTATTTACAGATTGTTGAAAATTTCCACAGCAGCCTGTCTCAATATTCTCAAATTACCATATTCTTCTTTTCATTTCAAGAAACCTTAATTTTCATTATTTTCCTATTATATTCCCAAATCTTAATTTGCATCATATTTGCTTTGTCAAAATAAAAATTTATTTACAGAAATACTACTCATACCACTAATTATCCTACTTGAAAATGCATAGTATGAGGTTCACCTGAATACCTAATAGGGCTTAGAAAGAAGTTACTGTCTAGTAACTGAACAAAGTTCATAAAGTCACTTCTAGGCCAAGTACATATCATGCCTTTATATGCTTAATGCCATAAAAAATACATCATTATTTTTGCCCTATTGAGGTAGGAAGAACACTTTAAAGAAGTAAACATTTTGGAAAAAAGTGAATTACATCTAAAAAGTAATATCAATAACAGAGAGAGGGAAAAATAAGAAGAAAATACTAAGTGGTCAGTATCAAAATTATGTTCATCTAAGTGTACAGTACATGCTGTTTCCCATGTAAGAGATCAAAACACACTGCCCCCAAACATGCTGTTTTGGCCTATTTGTTATTTAGAGTAAAAAACATTTGAAAAACAGCAGATGTAAGAAGGGCACTCTGAACTTCCTTTTGCTTCCTGAAAGCAGGAGATTAAATTCCTATGTGAAAGACATGCTTATCACTAGGGAAGTGGAGACTGACAAAAATCTACACAAATAAATCCTGTTGAACTAACCAGCCAATCTTATCTTCCTAGTCATTTTTTCCACAATTAACTGCCCTAGCCCACACTCCTCTGTCTTGCCGCTTTTCCACAATTTACTATTCTTTGTTCAGCCTAGTATATAAGCATTCAACTTCATTTCTTTGAGTCTTCATTTTGTGTGTGTGTGTGGGGGGGATGGCTCTCATGTACGTGTAAAAATTACTAAATAAAATTTGTATGCTTTTCTCCTGTTATTCTGCCTTAGGTAAGTTTAATTCTTAGACTCAGCAAGAAGCCCTAGGAGGGTAGAGAATACATTTTGCCTCCCTTACCCCTACAAGACAAGCTTCCTGCCCCATCACCACCATTCTCTCTCTCCATGATCTGGAGCACATTAAAGTTATTTAACTCTGAAACTCTTCTTCCTCACTTGTAAAACGGAAAATATTAGTCCTTACAACCTAGAGTTTTTATAATAATTACATGAACTGAAACATGTAAAGTGCTTAGCACAGTGCCTGGCATATACAATAAAAAGCTTTATATGTGTTACTTATGCTATTGTTTGAGATGTTTGCGTTTGGCTTCCTTGGGTGCATAAGCCCACAGCCCCGTAATTCTCAACTGACTTTGGCCTTAGTAACACAGAGCTGTGAGACCATCAGATGACATCTCCTGCCCAGGAAAGAGTTCGTCCAAAAGGAACTTTCCAGTAACAAGAGAGAGACCACTTCTATAGGTCACTTCTAGGCCAAGTACATATCATGCCTTGTAAGAGTCTATACAAATAAACTAGCTACCCTTTTATATTTGACCATGCCATTAACTAACTGAAAATGCCACACATTCTTTTTTTCTTGTAACTACTCTACTTCCCTAGTGCTACTTTTTTTCTGTATATATCCTTATGGCCAAACCAGGAAAAATCTATCTGACACTCTGGACCGTGCTTCACAGGGAATGAATCCCTTCCTCCACATCCCTAGTAATTCAGCCCCACCAAATAACTTTAAATTTTATATTGCTTTAGATAGGAAGGTGTTGGTTTTCTAGCCAGACATATGTTAGTCACAAAGAAGAAAGATTATTTTAAAAGATGTATGCAGATCAGAATAATCAGACAGCCAATAGTAGTGGTATACACACAGACACACAGACTGCATATAAAAACATTATGCTAAATGTATTTTAAACTATTACAGAAAATGTATCTTGAAGTTCATGATTAGGTTGAGAGAAGCAAATTCTTTGTAATTTTTAAAGGATCATGGTAAATTACTGAGGAAAAGTTCTACATTTTCTGACTTGGAGTATCGGAGGAGATCCAGCTACTGACTCTCAGAGACACTGATGAAAGGAAAGACTTTTGTGGTCTGGATAAACAACAGCACTAATTTAACACAGTTCAGAGTCCAACTACTCATGTTTTGCCAACAACCCTAGGCAGAGTTTGTTATTTATTCTGAGTGCAACCACAGAGGCTGATGGTTTTATCATACCACTAGTCACACACTCTTGTAACTCTGACAGATATTTGTCTCTTCTTGGCAAAGCTGAAGAACACGAGTTTCTTGTTCATTGTGTATTTCTCCAGGTTTCTAAGCAGTAGATAGTAAATAAATTTGATTGCATAAATTAATAGTGATAAAAGTAATAACTAATACTTGAACATTTAGTATATGCTTACCCATATTCCAAGCATTTTGCATATATGTTAATGCATATAATCCTCAAAACGACTTAATATCATAGGTACTATTATTATTTCCATTTTATAGAGAAAGAAACTGGATGCAGAGAGATTAGCTTAACATCACATAGCCCTTGACAAGTAGAGTCAAGATTTAGAAAAGTACATTATTGAAAGGATTTTAATTTCAATATTTTAACTGCTTTTGGATTTATTTTAAAACAATATTCCAACAGGAGCTAAATTTGAAACTCATGGATTACAGAAAAAAAGCTTCTGAAAGAAACAATAAAATAGACCTTTTCCAACTTGCCAGAGTGTAGCAAACCCCAAACTGACAAAAATTCACAGTTTCATCAATAAGAAGACAGCAAATAAATTTTACTCCTTACTCCATGACACTGGTTCCCTTTCAAAGTCAAGTTAGATGGTATGAGATAGTTGCCTGAGAGTGTTTTGTAACAATGGAGTCAGTTTATTACAGATATTAAGCAATTACCACCCACCCTAAACATTTAAATCTGCATCTCTTTTAATGTAGCAATTTAGGGTTGAACCAGCAGGTATTTTCTGAGCATAATAAAGACATTGTTCCAAAAGCAAAAATATAAAAATAAAGAATATAACCTTCAGATATGTACTTCGTAAACTCTCACTCTGTTCCCTTCTTATCCACTGTATTTCTGTTAAATGCCTGCCCCTTTTGATAGAGGGGAAAAAAAATCATGAATTGAGATTTAATCATTGACAAACTTTCTATAAAATTTCTTGAATAATTTTTATTAAGCAAAATTGGGATCAAAGTCCAGTCTTCGAGATGCAGACTTTGGGATAACTGCTTCTTAATGTAAAGGGAATGCAACAGGTAAATAAAAGGGGAAATCTGCTAAAATAAAATTAAGCAGTTGAAGACAGATTTTACGTTGTATTCACTTTACTAAAAATGGTAATCGATGGTTTCCATAAAAGAATTGCTCAGAGAGGTCCAAACAAATAAGGACTACGGGGGAAGAAAAAGACTCTGTTTTCTGAATGGCAGTTGTTGGTAATATAAGGACAATAAGAGAATTAGAATGTTGGATGGGGGAAGGAGAGCCAATGTTACAGGCTTAAAGAATGAATGAGCAACACAGGATAAAGACAGCAGCGAATAGGCTACTGGGGAGGTGTGTCAAATGGAGGAGAGTACAGTAATATGAAAGAGTTGAGGGGAGAATGTTTGATTTGTTTTAAGACAGGCCTTGGAAGTATGTTTTCAAATCAGAGGACAGAAATCACTGTAGCAACCAGAACGATTGATAATGTGTAGAAATGAAGGTGAGAAGAGCTCTGAAAATTGATAGAGCAAGGCCATAAGGTAGGAAAAGGAGGCAAGAAGAGAGGTGACCAAGTTAGCTTTGGAAAAAATCACTTTTACTCTTAGACAGAAGTGAGAGAGAAAAAGATACACACGGTAAGACATAAAGGGATGAAAAAGACGGAAAGCTCCTGTGCTGGCTCAGTTAAAATACTTTATGACTCAATTCTATTAATATAATTTACTTGCTATTGTCCACTAATACTACAAGTGTGGTAGTGTCCTGGCTAACCACAGCTACAACTCTTCTAGCCCACTGGGACTCCTGTGATATTAACACATTATTGCTTCTCTATTGACCCTTTGGTATCTGTGTAGTGTGTGATAACACATTGGGGTTAGATTTCAGTGATTCTTTCTGATGGGGTGCCCAAAGCAATTTCATCCATGATTACAGACTTAGATGAATTCAGGCGAACAGACATTGCAAATTAGCAAAAGAATGCTAAGGAAACATCTAATGAGAATTTACAGAGAAAGTACTTTACCTTTGGATCATCTAGTTTCAAACATAATGCCTAGAATAGGATAGGCACATAAATGTTTGCTGAATTAAAGGATTTATGAATGAAGCAAATAGCAGAGTTTTTGTTTGTTTGTTTTAATGGGGCTTTAGAGAAATCAGATTATAGTTGCAGAAGTTTAGTAGCTATAAGGTGAATTTTGAGTAACAACTATTATTACAAGTAATTTCATCTGAAAATAATATTATTCAAAGATAAAGAAAATATTCATTTTCTATATTATGTATGACAGATGAACGAATTTACATTCAACAAATATTTTAAATTTGAATTTTGTTTTGTTTTGTTTTACTTAATGTCTCAGACCCTCACTCCTGTGGACTCCCATATTTACTTTTCCTTTTTATATCTTCCCGCTTCTACATTTGCCATCCACTATCATAGACACCTATAACAACATCACCAACCATAGTTGGGGTAATGGAGAATTTCTTTTAAAAAAAAAAAAAAAGGCCTTACTAGTTTCTGATCATATCTGAGACATATCATAAGCCCAACATCCTACCTTGAGTCAATTCAAGTCAATTGGGTATAAGAAAAAATGTTGGATATTTGGGAACATCTATAGCAACACTGTATAGTGGAACTATAATGTAAGTTGCATGTGTAATTTTACATTTTCTAGTAGTAAATTAAACTAAATAAAAAAGAAATAAGTGACGTAGTCTCATTTTATTTACAGAATATTATAATTTCAACATGAATCAATATAAAAATTATTAATGCTACATTTTCACTTCATTTTTATTTTGTGGTAGTATGTCTTAAAATCAAGTACATATTTTATACTTATTTTAATTTTCACTAACTGTGTTTCACATTATCAGTAGCCACACATTGCTAGTGGCTACCACATTGAACAGCATAGATCAATAGGTCCAGATTACACAACTACAGGCTATTTTTTTTTTTTTTTTTTTTTTTTTTTTTTTTTTTTTTTTTTTTGAGACGGAGTCTCGCTCTGTCGCCCAGGCTGGAGTGCAGTGGCGCGATCTCAGCTCACTGCAAGCTCCGCCTCCCGGGTTTACGCCATTCTCCTGCCTCAGCCTCCCGAGTAGCTGGGACTACAGGCGCCCGCCACCTCGCCCGGCTAGTTTTTTGTATTTTTTTTTAGTAGAGACGGGGTTACAGGCTATTTTTTAACTAAACAGCTAATTGAGTTCCTTAAAAAAAATTATTCAGAATTATTTTTTCCTGAAAACAAACCAATGAGTCAGGCTTATAACTACTTACATCTACTTTACTACTTTGTTAGGCTCTGTATACTTTTTATAGACATCTGATAAGGGAGTTGCAGGAATAAGCCAGGCATTTTTTAAAAATAAGGATTTAAAAAAATTTTGTCCTAACCTTTTCTTTAAAAATGAATATAGGTAATGAAATGGAAATCTGAAACAGCAGTTTATTTTATTTTATTTTATTTTTTTGAGACGGAGTCTCGCTCTGTAGCCCAGGCTGGAGTGCAGTGGCCGGATCTCAGCTCACTGCAAGCTCCGCCTCCCGGGTTTACACCATT
Source organism: Piliocolobus tephrosceles (assembly GCF_002776525.5). Classification (NCBI taxonomy): domain Eukaryota; kingdom Metazoa; phylum Chordata; class Mammalia; order Primates; family Cercopithecidae; genus Piliocolobus; species Piliocolobus tephrosceles. Next base: position 111,225,651 of record NC_045435.1, read on the forward strand.
CTCCTGCCTCAGCCTCCCGAGTAGCTGGGACTACAGGCGCCCACCACCTCGCCTGGCTAGTTTTTTGTATTTTTTTAGTAGAGACGGGGTTTCACCGTGTTAGGCAGGGTGGTCTCGATCTCCTGACCTCGTGATCCGCCCGTCTCGGGATTACAGAGTGCTGGGATTACAGGCTTGAGCCACCCCGCCCGGCCAGCAGTTTATTTCTTAACATTTATATAAGTCAAACATTTTTTGCTGCATGCTGCCTGTATAGAGGTCCTGTCTATGTCTAGCTTACCATAAATCTTATTGTTTAGAATTTTAATACCAAGGAAAGCAAATAAATATCTTATAATCTTGTTAAAAGAACTTCAAGATGTCCTCCCACTGCTGAGGCCTTTCATCATGTAATTCAGAGTAAAGATTAGTGGTTATGTTATGGAATCCTAAAATAATAGTGTATATCAGAAACATTGACAGATCTTTAACTGTAGCAGCACAAAGTATACTACTAACTGTTCCACACATCATCAGTAAATAGGAATTTAGGATACAGTTTGCTACCTTGACCTTCAAGCTCCAATTGTGTTTCAGTCATCAAGAGTTCATACGTAGTATAATTTACAATCTCTGAAAAGAGACTATGTGGACACAATAAACCACATATGTTATATGGGGGAAGAGTGGATATATAGTTGGCTTTATGGTCTCAAATTCAGTCAGCCTTACTGGCAGAATTCACTTATGTTAATTCATTGGTTTTCAATCAGTAGCAAATAGCTAGTGTTTACTGTCCTTTTATTTTCTATGATCTTGTAACATGTGTTCATTGTAGAGAACTTTAGATATTGTCCTATTAAGCTAAACACATTTAGGTCTCAAAGATCTCTCAGCAAACATTTTTCTGATTATCACTTTAAGATGAATATCCCTGAATTACATGAAAAGTTAAAATTATACTCTCCTATACCAGAAAGAGAGCTACAATCAAGATGACTTTATTTATGGACGGTAACATTCCTACTTATTCTGAGGTCATGCTTCCTGAACACTGCAATCAAATTAAAATAACTGCAATCAAATTAAAATTATTTGCCCTTGGAAGGGCAAATAACTCACAAAGTCCAACAGACTGTCCCTTAAGAGAGTTGGAATAATACTGAATAACTGAAGCAATCACCAGCAGGTTCTAGCAGCTAGACACAATGACATCAATTAGAAGTAACCAATAACAATACAGAAATGAAAAGAAAAATAACAAAACACTAAAGTATTAATTCACTTTTCTAGTTTTCAGTAGCAGACTATCTGTAGTTATTATGTCATAGAGGCAAATGACTCTCTTTGAGGACTTTATTGTATTATAAAAGAATATATAACTTGACCTTCAATCAACAAGAGAAAGTTAAATATTATTTAAGTGGATTTTGAGAAACATAACAACTGTGATACCTTTCAGTAAGGTTTTCTTGAGATATACCCTTCCACTTTCTCCTTAGCATCTCTTGAAGACTGGAGTCTACTAATTATAAGATCCTGCTTAAGTATCATCTACCTGTTACCATGATGCCTGCCTAAATCCTACCCCAGCTGAAGAAAACAGTAACACAAATCCTTTTAATCCTAGATTTCTCTGTAACTGTTTCTTCACTTTTTTGGCAGTTATTGTTGAAGGTATTTTATATGTATTTTAGATTCTAAGGCACGGGAAACACTAAAGTGTTGCAGAAGAAACACTAAAATGTCACAGAGGTTAGGTTACAACAGCAGGAAGGATCTACTATTCCTAGGGTTGGAGAATGGAAATATTTGGAAATATTAAAGCTTAGAAGATCAAAGGAAGCGTCCTGTGAAGTTGAAACTCAGGCCTCTGAATAGGGGCCACTGCTTAGCTATAACTGATGTCTCTGAGATCAGAGATGGAACCCTGTGTAACTGGACCCCAGACTTATAAGGAAGGACTTTAGTCCACTTGCGCTGGTGTCTCTGATGAGTATCATGAGTCTGATTTAACTAATGTTGGAAAAAGTGAAAATCAGTATTAACTTCTACTACTAGAATGAATTGTCTCTACTTAGGTGAAGAAGCATTGTTAGGGTGACAATGACAGGAAAAGAAAGCTAAAACAGGAACAAATTGTAAATAGAAAGAAGCATCTTTTCTTACTCCCTCTGGCTTCCAGCTTTCTTTTAGTGCTTCTTATTAGAGTTTATCAGGGAGTCAACTGGCAAAGTGAAAATGCAATTTGTAGAATCCTAGTCCGATGGAATTGCAACAACAACAACAAAATAAAGCTTAATAAACTGGCACATCTATTCAGAAGAAAGCCACTGTCTAATCTACACTCATATGCCTTGTATTATCTGGTGCAGTGAGCTGAATGGTGACTGCAAAGATATGTCCAGATTTAAATCTCTAGGACCTATAAATGTTACCTTATTTGCTAAAAGTGTCTTTGCAGATGTTGATATGGTTTGGCTGTGTCCCCACCCAAATCTCATCTTGAATTATAGTTCCCGTAATCCCCATGTGTTTTGGGAGGGACCCAGTAGAGGGTAATTGAATCTTGGGGGCGGTTCACTCTTGCTGTTCTCATGATGTGAGTGAGTTCTCAGGAGATCTGATGGTTCTACAAGGGTCTTTTCCCTCTTTTGCTCAGCCCTTCTTGCTGTTGCTATGTGTAAGTTTCCTGAGGCCTCCGCAGCCATTCTGACCTGTGAATAATTAAACCTCTTTCCTTATAAATTACCCAGTCTCAGGTATGTCTTTATTAGCAGTATGAGAACAGACTAATACAGATGTGATTACAGATTTCAATATAAGGAGATTATCCTGTATTATGCGAATGAGCCCTAAATCCCATCACAAGCCTCCTTGTAAAAGAGAGATGGGGAGAGATTAAATAGATACACAAAGAAGAGAAGGCCATGTGAAGACTGAGGCAGAGATTGGAGTGATATGGTCACAAAGAAGGGAATGCCACAGTCACAGGAAATGGATTCTCCCTTAGAGCTAGAGAAAACGTGGCCTTGCTGACCTCTTGATTTCAGACTTCTGGCCTCCAGAACTGGAAGGGAATAAATTTCTGTTGTTTTAAGTCACCTAATTTATGGCAATTTGTTATGAAAGCCACAGGAAACTAATACATTTAGGTTATGCCTTTTACATAATAGATATTACAATTTTATGAAGTAAGTAAAATGAGAATAACAAAACATTTGATTTACTCAGAGAAAGTTTAATCTACATAGAAAATCTACTAACATAACACTAATGAGTTAAGATAAATGGAACCTGTCTAAACCTAATCAAAATTGTATGCAAAATTAATAATTTGACTTTGGAAAATATGATTTTATGGATTATCAAGTCTTTCAATTGTGACTTATCATAATAAACGTATAAAATAAAAGGGCAAACATTTTCTGAAGTAAAATGAAGCATAAGTACTCATCAATCTCTAGTAGTTAATCTAGAAAAATATTTTACTACATTTTTAATTCTTAACTCTCTATGTCTGAAATGACTTTCTATTCACCCATTTGATATTCTATTTTAGGAAAAAAGATGGCATTATGAATCAGCTTTGAAAAAATGCCATTCTTTCATTGTTCAAAGCTCTCTATTTAATTTCATGGTTAAGAAAAGAAAAGAGAAATTGGAAACACAGGAAATGTACAAACCACCTGCAGAGAGGATACTTAACATTTGGTGCCTATATTACATTCTTCCCTGTAAAACTTTTGTGTCTGACAAGGATACATTTTATTGGCTTTTGAATTATATTGTGTAAAATCAGATTGAGTTAGCATATCATCCAAACTCCCTGGTGTAGCATATGTAAGCTTTGATTAGAAGATGAGACCTACTATGATTAGCAATAAAAGAATTGGAGGCACTGTACCTGGCACAGTTGAAGGCTATCCCTTCCAGAAATATTTGGCTATGTTTCCTCCCATTTCACATTATTGCATAAAGACTAGATTACTATTTGCATGTAATTAATTTGGATGAGAAAGAGAAGGCAAGGCAAATTTTTAGTCTACATTAGGATTAGCCAAATATAACTAGACAGATACAAACAGAATTTCTTCTCAAGATTATTTAGTCATTTAAAGTGCATAACAAAATTAATCTTGCCTTGTCAATCATATTATTTGAGCTGAAGTCAGCAGAATCCCATTTGGAAAAGATTCATTCTGTCTACATCATAGCTGTTAAAACCCACTCCTCATGGGAAAGACCTGTTATTCTTGATTTCTTCCCTCATCTTTATCCTCATATCTAATCCATCACCAAGTTTTTGTAGAGTATATGTCCGAAATGTTACAAATTAATCTTCTCTATATTTGCATTCCCACCAACATGATCTCTGTGGTGATTAATTTTACGTGTCAATGTAGTGAGGCAATACTGCCCAATTGTTTGTTCAAACACTAGTCCATATGTTGCTGTGAAGGTGTCTTACGGATGCAATTAAGATTTACAATCAGTTGACTTTAAGTAAAGGAGATTGCCCTAGATAATGTGGGTAGGCTTCATCTAATCAGTTGGAGGCCTCAAAAGCAAAACATGAGGTATCCCGAAGAAAAAAGAACTCTGCCTTGGACTATTAATATAATATAGAAATTCTAAGTAAATTTATAGCCTGCTACAGCCTGCCTACAGATATTGGAGTCAAGACTATAACATCAACTCTTCCCTGAGTTGTCAGCCTTCCTTATCCACAGATTTCACACTTGCCAACCTCCTCAATCATATGAACCAGTTCCTTAAAATTAAGCACAGACACACACAGAGACACACACATAGGGACACACACACACACATGCACACACACATATACATGCAATCTTTTATTGTCCTATTGTTCTGTTTCTCTGGAAAATCCTGACTGACATGCCTAGATTATTAAAAGAGCACATCAGTGCTAATTTTTCCATTTCTTCCATTACCTCTAAAATCTGTTTTCTACGTAGCAATCAGAGATACACAGAATACATGATGAAGATTACACATAAATAGACAAAAAGTATGTTATAATCTACCTATAATCAGATATTAAAGGTCCTGAAAATAAGACTTAACCCTTCTCTGTGGCCTCTAGGCCCTTGTTTAATTTTTCAGTCTCGGCCCAAGTTACTCCCCCAAATCTATTTAGCTACCTTAAAGGAAAAGGTGATGTTTCTTTCCTTCAAGACAATTGTAAAGTTTGTGATTACATATTTATTTGTTCTTTTGTCTGCTTATTTTCTGTTTCTTCCCAACAGAAAGTAAAGTCCCAAAGGGTAAGGTTGATATTTATATTTTTGAGCATTGTATTCTCAGTGCCTGGTATAGTTTTACATATGCATATTAATTCATAAGCATATGAATTAATAAGTATAATGGAATCAGTAGTAATTTTAGATAAGTATTTTGAAAAAGTGACATCAAATTCTAACTCACAGGTAAGAAAGGTAATAAGATTAAAAAGAGAATCAGGAAATGCAAAAAACAAAATATCACCCAAGCCATAGGCATTAATCTTATAGTCTAGATAGGAGTAACAGCAAAGTATTAAATATCCATTTTTGTATGTGTAAGATAAAATATATTCTGCTTCTCTTTTGGCTCACAATATGACCATTTTATTCAAACTCTGTTTTAAATCTTCTTTTTAATACCACTACAGTCTGTGAAACTACTACAATTTTTTTTTTTTTTTTTTTTTTTTTGAGACAAAGTCTCATTCTATCGCCTAGGCTGGAGTGCTGTGGAGCAATCTCAGCTCACTGCAACCTCCTCCTCCCAGGTTCAAGTGATTCTCCTGTCTCAGCCTCCGGAGCAGCTGGGACTACAGGGGCGCACTACCACGCACAGCGAAGTTTTTGTATTTTTGGTAGAGACGGGGTTTCGCCATGTTAGCCGTGCTGATCTCAAATTCCCGACCTCAAGTGATCTTCCAGCCTCTGCCTCCCGAAGTGTCAAGATTACAGGCGTGAGCCACTTTTGTTTGTCAAAAAACAAATGCCTGACTGAATTTGTTTTTTAAAATAAAATTCAGAATGACTGCAACCAGGTTCTATTCCTTAACTGATTTATGTAATTTACCATCTCTGGTAACTTTGAAGAAAAGAAAAAGTAATTTTTCTGAACTTCAGAGCCCTTACCAACACCATGGGGAAAATACCAACCTGGATGAGTAATCTGATAGATCAAAAAACTGTATACGGAGCCCCTGGGAGTATGCGGAGAGAGAGACGGCTTTGAAACAAGAAAGGCCTGGTAAAGTTATCAGCTCCAACAACTCTTACATAAGCTATTGTGAAGACCAGAGATATACATCCAGTATATTAAGTATCTGGTACATGAGTTTTATTTAGTTCTTAAAATTCTCATAGGCAGTATCCTGATAGCCTAACCATTGTTTGATATGGACATGTATTATACATGGAACAATCCCAATAAAACCTAGTGTGGGCCGACAAAACCCCAATAAAACCCCATCATGACCAATTATGGCACAAGGCAGGTCCCTGTTCTTTTAAGATCTAGGGAAAAGGGCATAAAGGACCAAGAAAGTTTCTCTGGATAAATTAGTCAACAAACATTTTTCAAAGTGCAGAAAAAGATACAAAATTTGCAACAGTCATCACGCAGGACTTGGAAGGCAGAAGTAGAACCGAATCTGCTTTCTTCAGCAACGGTTGCAGGCGGACAAACATGCAAATGTCAAAAGGAGATTCATAGAATTTCTCAGACAGCTGCTGGAAGTTGCCTGCCTGAGAACTGCAGGCGGCGTGTGCTGTCATTGAAGGTTCTATTTCAGTTCTAGTAGTTCTTGATTCTATGAAACTTAGCTTAAAGAAAGCTAAAGAAACTTCAAGCTTCCTTGACTTTAAAATACATATTTTTTTGTTTATAATAATATGGAACACTTCATGAATTGTCATGTCATCCTTGCGCAAGGGCCACGCTAATCTCTGTATCATTCCAATTTTAATAGATGTGATACCAAAGTAGCATTTCCATCACTTTTATATCTTCAACACTTCTAATGCACATACATACTTATAATTCTATTCAAATTATTCCTAATTTGAATACCTAGATTGCCTTCTAACTTTCTCAGTGAAACTTGTCAGATAAAGGTAGACTTGGAGGAAATACTTGAACCCCACTATATGTAATTTGAGGGTTTGTTGCAGTTTTATAAGGATTATATCAATTAGAAATTAAGTCATGTATTATATTTAGCTCTAATTATAGACTATGGGGTGAGTACTTCCCATTTCATCCATTATTGCCGTTATAAATTTCCAAGTTGATCTAATCTAAGTATGATTATAAATTTACAGACCTATATTTTTTAATCAGTTGAAAATGTTGTAGTCTTGTGTTCTTAGCAAGCAGACTGGTTAAGCAGCACAATCAAGTGTAGTGGCTGGCAAACCAGGTACTCCTTCAAGGTGACTGTGGAAACAGAGGCAACATTCATGTTCCTTTCCTTGTCAACTAGTGTAGCTCATGTAAGCTTTCATTTGAACAAAGGATTCCACTGGGGATGGTGTACAGGACTAAATATGTGCTTTATAGAATCATGCCTATTGGCTCCCTGTCCTTTCCTGTGTATCATCTCAATATGCCATACTTGCTCCATATTTTTTGTGGCTTACAGATCTACTTTCTTGTTATAAGAAGAAAATTTTGCTACTCGTAATCTAGAAAATGTCAATTGCAAAATGATTCCTGAGCATTTCATCTACTAAACACATGATTTACACAGCAATTGGAAACTTTAGTTTCTTTATGTAGCAAAATGAGGTTTCAGGTGCTTCAGAACAAAGAAAATACTCAGCATGATCCTTTCTCTTAATTCTCTTTGGATCATATTAAATCAGAAAGATATTTATACACATAAAATAAAATAAAATAAAATAAAATAGCAGATAAAATAAAGGAGAGAGAAACAAATGCTAAAATGTCTAGCATGGCTTTATAGCGAACCTAGATTTCATGATTTTTCTTCCCCCATTGAAATAATTATTTCCCTGAAATGCATTTAAAAATATGGAAGTCAATTTGTATTAGTTATGAACACTTCCTCAACTAATATTTTCATTATCTTAGAGATTCACTAGTTTATCTCTTCTTACCTAATTGATTAGAGAGTAAATGTCATGGAAGTTAAGTGACTTATTCTGGAGTCTTTTGGGTCTTCAGCCCACAACTCTTAAGTTCCCAGTCTACTGAGCCCTCCTCTATACTATATTGTTACTTATGTAAAAACATTTTTAATTATAGTATATGAGATTTGGCAGAGAAATATGCCTACTTTTTAAATTACATCTAATATTTACAGAGACACAAAGGGATAGACACTATTTTGAGACAAGATAATGTTACTGATTTAGGACAATAAGGCATATGTCTTTTCCAGACATAGGGATAAATTTGGTGTTTCACAGATGCAATTTTGTCACTATCAAGGTTAGGGGATGTAATTCTGAAATGTGGAAAACTTAATTTATACATATTTGGCAATATTAACACTAAAATCTAATTAAATTTATTGGTGATATCTGAGCAAACTAGGGATAATTTGGATCAAATGTATGCCGTATTGTCTAGCAGAAAGAGTAGTGGTTTTAAAGAAAACAAACTAGGTTTGAATCCCATTTCTGCCACATGTTAACTTTTCTAAGTCTTGGTTTTCTTATATGTATAAAGGGAATAATAAGACTAATCTGGCAGGATTGTTAGAAGTGTTACAAATAATACATGAAAAACGTGTAGCACGGTGCCTGGTATAAACAAATCATCCTCTATGGAAAGTACTGTTGTTATTGTTAGTCTTAATTATTCAATGTACCATCAAGTCACAACTCACTGTCAGACTGGCAATGGGTCTTGACTTGCAAATATGATAACAGTAATTTTTTTCTCACTTTAAATGAGGATGTACCTTAAAACTGAAAGAAACATTTTTATAAAACCCAAACAGTTATACACAAAAGGATTACTATTTTGATACTAGCAGACTGGATCTTAGACTAATTACTCTTATTTCATTGTCAATTGAAAGTTTTAAAACAAGTTGTTAAATGTCTAGTCAAATTGTGTTTGAATGCTGTCTGTTAAAATGAGATATGTTCTTTGTTTTAATATTGACAAAATGAGTGATTGAAAAAAATGAGGCTTGAATTTCAGTATATTAATCTGGTTTTTCTTAAAGTATGGGAGCTTTTTTGCTCCTTTTAGAAGTGGAAACTTTAAAAATATGAAAGGATACATAATTATAAAACTAATGGATGTATTTATTCATAAACGGGTAAAAGGAAATGTATATAATGATCAACGTTACAAAGATTTTGTATATGAGTCAGGTCTTCAACCTTCTTTTGGAAATTTTACATTGTCATTGTGTAGATTATAAAATTTTATATTCATACATAGATTCTTTTGTGCAAGTGGTCGCTGTTAAAATATGTTAAAAGCATTATGGTAATTCTTAATCACTAGTTATTTTTCATAGTCTAAAGAAATCAGAGGCATTGCTGATAGAATTAATGACAAGAGAAACAATGCTGGGGTTTTAGTTCCGTTCAGACCACCCACACCTCACTAAGAGAAAGTACAAATCGAACAAAGTAGTCATTATCCTAATCAAACGCGTAACATGAGGTTCTAATGGGACTTATATAACTAACTCTAATTAAAACACCATGAAAACTGTATAATGAGATCATTGTTATTCTGAAGTGATTTGGGGGGGGGGATTTGGGTTTCAACCTCTTAATTTTACATATGTACTGAATATGTAGATGGAAATTAATCGTATAATAACTGAGAAATGTGGCTTTTTAATACTTCTGTCTCATGTCATTGCTTGCCTAAGTATAAACCGAGTCTAACATCTTTCAAAAGCAAAGTTTTGGGAGCTTATGTGTTTGAAAAATACTTTTAGTGGATTGCTTTCTTTGTTTATTCTTGGTTAAAGGCAGAAGCATCTTGACATTTACATTGCTATTTTTCTGCTTTCAAGGATGCTAACAACAACAAAAAAAATGGTCTTGGCTAGGATTAGCTTAAAATGGTCCCCTGAACTTCCACAAGGTCATTCTGGCAATCTCTGAAATAATTTCCTCTATTATGAACCTGCTGTGACATCTTCCATAAGGACACAATGCCAGAGATACACAAGGCATGCAGGTGTATATACACATACATGTATTGTCCCTCAAATTACAAATGGGCTGTGCTCCCCAAACTCCTGATTATGGCCATTGTTGGAACTCAGAAGTGTTTTCCCAAAGAAAGAATAATGTAAGTATAGTTACTTAGATAGTCCCTGTAGTCTGCTTAGCCAAGATGTAGCTGAAATACCATACATAAAAAATAACAATGGGATACTAGACCATAATCAATAGTTTTGTTTTAAATATAATAATTAGACTTTAATTCATCTCTAATGGTGGTGTTGGAGGATGTTCACTTTTCCTAAGAGTCCTATTTCTATCTAGCAGTCAGAATTAGACACTAGCTCATGTTTGCTTTCTTGATTTCTCACACCTTTCAGATCAACACATATGAAAGAGTGAATCTCTGATTCTCTTTTCCAAAGCCACACCAAATTTCCTATCCTTTTGTAAAATTTCCCGATAAACCTATCTTACCACAGTAATGCAGCAGTGTGTGTGTGTGTATGTGTGTGTCAGAATGGGGAAGAAAGGAAACCCTTATTACTGTTTAACTGCTATCTCTTTAAATGTGGAGAGAGAATAAAGATGAGATTTTATGGAGATGTGCCATCTTAATGCATAAATATGGGGTCATGTTCATATACCTTACACACATATTATTAGCAGCATATTAGTAGAAATCCTTTGTCATTATATTTTTGTTTGGAGCAGTTTTCAAATCCCATGGCTTTCTATTTGTATACTAAAAGATTAAAATCAAAGATCTTTCTGTTTCTGTTCAGTTTAATGTAATCACTTTAAATAAAAGAGAGGGCAATAATTATTGCTCTCTCATTTTAAGACTATGTAAGCTAGTGTATGGGTGAGTGAAGAAAGGAGATAGAGACACAACAGTAACCTCAAGGACTCATACCCTTAAACACTGGAGTAATTTGTGATAAGGCTGGAAATCTTGCTGAAATTTGCTAAAATAAGCTAAGAAGATGCACTTTTTAAAAAGACATTACATTTCAACCACAAAATGGTTGGTTCCAAAATCTAAAGAGTAGTTTAAATGTCAAAACTTAAAACATGTAGGAGAATATGCCCCAGAAGACCATAATGCTTATACAACAGTACTCCCCGAATGCCTAAAGAAAGTGATTTGATAGAAGTCTTTTCTACTAGAAAAGTTTTGTCATTTAAAGACCCAAGATTTATTTTAGAAGCTAGTGCTACTTAGATATTTTATTTACTCTTTTCTCAACTGCATATTTAATGTCACTCCTCAAACTCTATTTTCTATGAGAGGTTGCAACCCCTCAATTGGCAGGCAATAAGCAAAGGTTTAATAAAGGGAAGGACAATATATTGAAAATTAAACATGAAGGAAATACTTCACTGCTGTGATTCTGGGGAAAGAGAACTGGTGTCACCTAATTTTTAAATATGTCTCCCTTGGTTAATAGTGATATGGGGGAGCTTTGGAAATGAGAATATTTTCAGAGTTTGAAGTATTAATAATCTTTTGAGATCTGTTTTAGAGATGAAAAACTGATGCTCAGAAATGCTAATTATCTTGCTGCAGACCATTTAAGAAGAAAATGACAAATTTTCATCTCAAATCTCTTCCTACTTTTAAAGATCCCAAGTCCAGTGCTCTCTTATAATATCATTGTTATTTGGTATTCTTAATTTTGAAAGCTATTCTAATGTGAACAAGTGAGATGCTTATCACAAAAAGCAATATTAAAACTATATTGTATGACAAAAAGCAATTCAACAGGGAAAGGAGAGTCTTAACAAACAATGCTGGAACAACCGGACATTTATATGCAAAAAAAAAAAAAAAAAAAAAAATTGAAACACAGACCTTATCCTTTTCATGAAAATTAACTCAGAATGGATCATAGGACTACATGTAAAATGCAATCCTACAAAACTTCTAGAGATAATATAAGATAAAATCTGAGTGACCTTGGGTTTGACAATAACTTTTGAAGTATGACACAAAAAGCACAGGAAAGAAAAGTTGGTAAACTGACTTTCATTAAAATTATAATTTAATTTTCAAATTTCATTAAAATTAACAACTTCTGCTCTGCAAAAGGCACTGTTAAGAGAGTGAAAAGATAAGCCACAGTCTGAGAGAAAATCTTTTGCAAAACATGTATCTAATGGAGGACTGGTGTCCAAAGTATAAAAATATGCCTGAAAACTAAACAATAAGAAAAAAACCCTCAATTTTAAAAATGGGCAAAAGAGCTGAACAGATACCATATCAAATAAAATATATAGATGGCAAATAAGCATAATATGAAAAGATGCACAACATCATATATCGTTGGGGAACTGCGGATTCAAACAACAATGAAATATCAACATACATCTATTAGAATAGCTAAAATCCAAAACAATGACACAAATGCAGATGAAGATGTGGAGCGACAGAAAGTTTCATTGACTATTGGTGGGCATGAAAAATGGTACAGCCAGTTTGAAAGACAGTTTGGCAGTTTCCTACAAAACTAAACATAGGCTTACCACATTATCCAGCAATTGCACACTTTAGTATCTGCTGAAATAAATTGAAATGTATGCCCACAAAAAAGCCTGCACCAAAATATGTATAGCCACTTTTATTCATAACTGCCAAAACTTGAAAGCAACAAAAATGCCCTTCAATAGATAAATGAATAAACAAACTGGTATAGCTATACAATGGAATACTACTCAGTGATAAAAAGAAATGAACATGGAGAAAATGCACTGCATATTGCTAAGTGAAAGTAGCCAATCCAACAAGTTTGCATGCTGTATTATTGCAAATATGTGACATTCTGGAAAAGGCAAAGCTATGGAGACAGTGAAAAGATCAGTGGTTGCCAGAGGTTCAGTAGGAAGGAATGAATAGGTGGAGCACAAGAGATTTTAGGGCAGTAAAACTGTTGTATATGACCCTGCAACAGTGGGTACATATTACTATACATTTGTCAAAGCCCAAAGAATGTACAACCTGAAGAGCGAACCCTGATATTAAACTATTCATTTTAGTTTGTATCTATATTGGTTCACCAATGTTGTATCAAGATTGGCTCATAGTAACAAATATACCAACACAAGATATGAACAATTGAGATAACTGTGTCTAGGAAGAGGGGATGCTGAGGAGTCATACGAGAATTCTGTACTTTCTGCTCAATTATTTTCTAAGCCTAAACCTGCTTTAAAAAATAAAGACTATCGATTTGTTTAAGAAAAGCTTTTTATAGTGGGAATGCACAGGTTTACCAGGTCAGACTCCTTGCTCTGCTTTTGTAGAGTAATAACTACAGGGAGCAAAAAAGGATCTAAAGGCAAAACGCAGATGCCCAGAGATCTCTCCAGACACACACAGTACCCAGGAGTGGTAGAGCACTGCCCTCTGGAATGACAGTAAAGGAAGGAATGAGATAGAAGATTTAGAATTCTTAAGAAAATACAGAATCCCCTGTCTACTCAAGAGCAACAAGTCAAATTTTACACTGCCGAATTCGATAGTAGTGATATTTTCGTGACGCTTTGTAATTTTCAACGTACTTTCACTGACGTGGTCCCGGAACATAGATATGGTTTTGCTGGCTGCCCACTACTGACCAGGTTCAGTACTTCCAATGTACTTCACAGCTTTTTCATTTATGGCTTTGCAGTCTATCCTAGTGCCCTTTCCCTCTCCCCTTACTCAGAATTAGATGCTCCCTTGTAAACAGAGGTTGTGAGACTTAATAGTCTGCAGAGCTGGAAATGCCTTTAGAAATTATCTTTATCCACACATCTTCATATAATTACATGTAGACACAGAGTGCTTTACCTAAATGGCTAGATAAATGGGGCAGAGAAGAGGCCCTTTCCAGTACTCAATCCTGTTTTCCCACCTAGACCTAGAGGAATTCTAAAATCAACCTGCAATGAGATTCTTAGAGCCACACAATCACTAAATTAACCAATTCTTCATAAACATCACCCCCTAAATTGGCCCTTGGCTCTTCATTCCTGACACCAACATGTCGAATCGTGTTCTTTTCACCCCATGCCTTTCCTACTCCCATATTCTTCCTAGAGGGTTTCTGCTCTCTCCTGACTCCGGTGCACCCTCTCAGGAACACCAGATAAATCCTCCTAACAACACATATTTCTCCATGGTTTTTTTGTGTACTTGAAAAATAAAGCCCAAACCTCTCAACAGAACATTTAAGGGACTCCACAGCTTGATCTTACCTACCTTTGCATAACCATGAATCCAATAACCATTCAAACTAGTCTACCTTTTGTACTTCACTCTTGAGCACACCACACACAACTTCTCCTTTGTGTCTTTCTTCAAACTGTCGTCCTGGAAATGCACCTTAATTTAATGGGCATACTATCATTCCCTCAAGCCCAAATACATCTTTCTCTTTCCCTATAAAGTCTTCTGTGGCTGGGCATGGTAGCTCACGCCTGGAATCCCAGCACTTTGAGAGGCCAAAGCAGGCGGATCACGAGGTCAGGAGTTTGAGACCAGCCTGATCAACATGGTGAAACCCTGTGTCTACTAAAAATACAAAAATTAGCCAGGCATGGTGGCATGTGCCTGTAATCCCAACTACTCCAGAGGCTGAGGCAGCAGAATCGCTTGAACCCAGGAGGCAGAGATAGCGGTGAGCCAAGATCGCATCACTGCACTCCAGCCTGGGTGCAGTGGTCCCAGAACATAGATATGGTTTTGCATAGACAAAGCGAGACTCCATCTCAAAAAAAAAAAAAAAAAAAAATTCTTGACTACCACAAGACAATACTTTCTCTCTTCACTGAATCACAAAAGTACTTCTTGGCTGTACTATTCATTGGGTACTTTGAGACTTTGAGTAAGTATTCTGTACCTGTATTTGATATATAATTTATTATTTTATTTTAGCTCTTGAATTAAATTAAGCTCCTTGAAGGTAGGGATCTTATATTGCCAGTTTCCAGCAGTATTGCACAGAGCAGCGTTCAATGAGGAGCCAGCTTTAGATGCAACATCATAGGATTCAAAATCTTTGAATCCTCTGTTTCCAGATTATTGGGAATATTATTCTGCATATTCCAAAAATAATATTTTTCCATGTTTAGTGGCAATTTTATTGAGACGATATTTTTTGGGACATGGTCTAAATGCAAAGTGAAGTATTTGGCTTTATACAGTAAAGTTCTGTCAAGAACTTTCTTAAAATGCAAATCATTTTTCACTTCTTTCTTGTGTGTTAGATGAGAATTCTGTATGTCCAATGGGTTAAAGAGTGAGATTCTTATGTGAATAACATCTCTAAAGACTGTTTAACATTAAAAAGAAATTGAACCCTGTTCACCAAATGTTCTTTTGTACAATATAATTAACAATTTTATCTCTATATAATTATTGCTATAAATAATCAATCTACTTTTCATTTGCTTAAACTCAAATTTTTACTTTGAATATTTCCTTCCCCATTGAGAATGTGCTTATAAGCACTGAGAGTGGAAATCCTATTGTAATTTTGAAATGTTTGCATCAATAATTTTTAGAAATGTGAATTAGCTATCAAGAAAAAACATGAAGTAGGATGATTTGTTACGTATTTTATAAATGAAGTACAAATTTGTGACAATTTTGAGATAAAGGTCAGATACATCTAAATGAAAGTAATCTATTTACACTGTTATAGTATATATATGTATACACACATAAATTAATATATATAAATTAATAAATTAACATGAATTAATAGAGCTAAGGAAAAGAAAGGCAGACATGTATCCCTTCAATAACTATAGTAATAGTTTAGCACAATTTCAAATAGTGAACCAAAAACTTTCACTCCTAAAGTTTGTTATATGAGTTAGCACATTATTATAATCAACACTTTGAGTCTTGTATAATGATAACACAAGGTATATGTAATTACATTACTAACAGGAAAAAAATGTTTAATCATTTTTAACTCAGGGGCAGAAAAATATCTACTTTTCTACTCAAAATGCATGATCAAGTAAATTGAGTTCATAAACATTTTTGAAAGGATAATACAAAGTTTTACCAGATGCAGAATTTAAAACATAGAAGGGTCTTCCGTTTCCAGTGCAAGTGCCAAAAAAGACAAATGGGGAAAGCTTACTATGTTATACAAAACTATATTCTTTCCATATAATTTGTAATAATTTCTGAATTTTTCTTAAAAGTAAATAGAATAATTTACAAAATATATTTTAAAAACCTAAGTTATCTACTTTATGACTTTCTATTAATGCTAGATTTAATAATGTGGTTTGATTTTTCTCCTAATTATTACATCTAGCATTATATTTATTTAATTACTTTGTTCATTCTGTTTCCCCATTCCCACCACTAGAATATACCTCATCAAGGAAGGTAACTTAAGGTGACAGCTATGTCCCTGATGCTTAAAAAAATGCAAGGAGCTTACAAAGTGTCTTAACTATATCTTTAAACTCATACCTTTATGAGTTTAAAATCATAAAAGAAAATTATCAAATATCAGGCTTTAAAAACGTCTTTTATTATAAAGGAGTCTCATTGCACCATCTCCTTTTATAGATGTAGAAAATAAGATGTTGAAAGATTAACTGACATGTGAGGTCACAGAACTGTAGTACTAATGGGCACCTTAAACCTCATGTGGTCCAAATATTCAGGTGCTTAGGGCCACCTAGCCTATTGTTTAATGTCTGCAGTGATAAGGCTTTTGCTACTTTATAATAGCAAAACATTTATTCTTTTAGTTTTTTCTCGTATGTAATTAAGATTTCTATACCTGTACATCAATTCTTTAGTCCTAGTTAAAACCTTTGTTTATACATAGTATGTCTAGACCAGGGTATATCATGAGAAGAAGCAAGAGGCAAAGAGATACTGGGGAAAGAATAACTTTCATTCTTAAAGTGCCACAAATTTAGACTTCTACACTACATAAAATTATACATACACACATACATACACCCACATATACACATATATAAAATATATATACACAAATATATATATGTATACTATATATACACATATACATATACTAAATATGTCATATAATACATTACATATGTATATATTAAACAGAAGAGTATGTATTTATATGTTGTGTCTCATAGAATTATCAGTTAAATAAAAACTGTTTAAATATGCCATAATCTTTTTCTAAAATGTGTAGAGATTCAGGAGGTACATGTGCCGGTTTGTTACATGGACATATTATGTAATGGTGAAGTTTGGGCTTCTAGTGTACCCATCACCCAAATAGTGAACAGTGTATCCAGGATGTGACTTTTCAACTCTCCCTCTTTTGCAGTTTCCAGTGTCTGCTTCTCTCTGTATATCCATCTGTATCTGTTATTGATCTCCAACTTATGTGTGAGCACATGTGGTATTTGATTTTCTGTTTCAGAGTTATTTCACATAGGATAGTGGACTCCAGCTCTATCCATGTTGCTGCAAAAGACATGATTTCATTCCTTTTGATGACTGCTTAGTATTCCATAGAGTACATATACCAAATTTTTTAATCCAATCATATGTTGATAGACACTTAGGTTGATTCTATGACTTCACCATTGTGACAAGTCCTGCGATAAACATATGAATGCAAGTATCTTTTTGATATAAAAAAATTGTTTTCCTTTAGGTAGATATCCAGAAATTAGCTCTCCGGGTTGAAAGCTAATTCTATTTTTAGTTGTTTGAGAAATCTCATACTGTTTTCCAAGTATATATAAAAGCTATACCAATTTACATTCTTACCAACAGTGTATAAGCATTACTTTTTCTCTACTTTCTCGCCATCTGTTATTTTTTGACTTTTTAATAATAATCATTCTGACTGGTGTAAGATGGTTTCTCATTGTGGTTATAATGACGTGGTTTTACGATGATTGATGGGTACCATAATCTTTTAAACTTCATGTTTTCTTCATTTATCTTCCACTATATAAGGAACTTCAAAAACAAAGCCATATTGTACTCATAGTATTCTCTGAATCTGTATCTAATCTCCCTTCCATATAATTGTTAATATGTTTTCAGAGAGCATTCCGTGTGACTCTCCAACCAAACAAGCCTAATTCTTCAGTTGTTTCAATATCCGTCTAAATCCCGCTTTCTCCTAAATATTAAACTTATTGAACGCCAACATAAAAATGTAGTTTCCAGGATTAAATACATTAATCTAGATGGGATCTTCATAGGAAAAAATAGCATGGGTCTATTCCCTGATCTAGTCAAGAAAGTGCATTTCTCTCAGTGCAACCTATAATTCTATTTGCTTTTTCATTGACCATATCACATTTGACTCATATTGAAATTAATGTAAGACAATTCTTACTCATTTTCTCTGTGCTACTGCTAAGCCAAGTTTCTGTTATTTTATATTTCTGCAGTTTAATTTTTCTTTGGAGGGGGGAAGTTCCTGAAATGAGTAACTGCTTTATAGTTTCTTTTTAAATACTGTTATGTTCATAGAAGGTACATATTCTGAAAGTTAAACATAAACATTTAATTTAAGGCAAAAAGTATAATTTTTGAGACATGCATCCTACCTATAAAAACCTGGTGGCGCCTGCTTCACCAGAAAGCTTTTCTCCATGTCTTGGAGAATGTCATTCAGCATCCGGATGCGGTTGGATGCTCTCTCCTTGGGATCATTAGCAGGTCGCATCTCATCAGACTGAAAAAGTTCAGCACTCTCCCGCAGGCGTGACGCCATGGCTAGCAGTTGATGAGTGTTGGGTTGATCACCTGGCGAAGATAAATGAGCCCATCTCAGAAGAGACATTCTCATGGGAGCAAATTAAGCATTTTCCCATCAGGACTCTAAGTTATAAACCAGACAGACAACTGAAGAAGGAAGAGGAAATTGCCATTGACAGTTCTCTCTCTCTCTCTCTTTTTTTTTTATCACTTGACAAAAGCAAGGGTATATGTATTTGAACCTTAACTGTCCAAGGAAAAAGATTCAGTATCAAGTAAACTTTGAGAATATATTTATTTTGCCCAAAGCATTCTGTCTAAACTTGTTTTTATATTCTACTAAAGTAAGTTTATAACTGCTCATAATAATAACAATGGTAAATATGTACAGTACTGATTGTTGAAGGATTGCTCTATTCCAGGCACTATGTCTTTAATACTGACCAAAACTTGCTTGTCACATTTCATAGAAGATGAGAACTAAGTAAGGTCAGAAAATTGTCATAGGGTATCAAGTAAGTAAATAACAGGACAGAATTAGAAGTTTGATCTTTCTGGCTCAAAAATTTACGTTCACCAGAGAGTAAACTGTATTTCAGGGAAGAAAATAAAAATTGAATTGTGATCTTTTATCTTGAGAACCTGAGATATGTTACTATATGTTGTCATGTGTATATTGGGTTCTTTTTTTTTTTTTTTTCGTTAGAAATGTCCTGAAAGGTGAGGTTGAAATGTATCTTTGACCTAAGAATACACTAAAAACTATTTTATGTAGTGTTTGCATTGTTTTGTTTTACTTTGGAGGTTTGTGTTTGTTTTTGTTTCTTTTCCAATTGTTAGCGTAACTTACTAAAAGTCATTCTGAAAAGAATGGTGGTAGCAAAGGTCCACAGGACACACCTTTGACTAAGAGAAAGGCAACACTAGTATAGTTGTCCACTGAACTCTAGAGGCAGTCTACTTGAGTTTAAATCTCTGCTCTACCACTTAGTATCTATGTGATATTGGTAAAGTTATTGAGCCTCAGTGCCCTCATCTATAAAACGAATATAATAATTGTATCTGCTTCATGTAGTAATGCAATAATAATGCTATAATAGTACCTGCTTCATAGATTTATTTACAGAGGATTAAATGATTAATACTTGTTCAGTATTTCCCTATGGGTAAGCACTTCTCAGATGATATGATTCAAGACTTTCTTTAAAAATCATTCTCTCACCATGTCATGAAAGGGGCATTTCCTCGCATCTTCTTCTAGGTATCTCACCTTTAGAATCAGCATTTAAGTGAGACAACAATTACTGGTATCATTCTCAGGAGACTAGGTACAACTGACTTCAACAAGACTGGCACATCACTACAGAGGATCACTTCAAGTCAAGGTAATGAAAGAAGGTAGAGCTGGATAACCTAAATTGGCAGTTTGAAAGGATGACATTGAGACAGACAGATGGTGTGATGAATGGAGGCCTTCTGAGGACTTCACTAGGAGAAGTCCTGGGCAAAAGGGAAACATCACCAAAGGACTCTCTTAAGTAAAGTCCAAGGGTTACCAGTTCCCATTATACTTGGTTCTTATGAAAATGCAGATTCCCAGAACTATTGCTTCTTTCTAGGGGCGGAGCCAAGAATCTTGATTTCAATATGCTACTCAGATTATTCTATACATATTTAAGAAAAATTACAGAGAGGTGATATGCTAAGAAAAGGAAAACTAGGTTATATGTATAGCTGATACATTAAATATCTTTGTCATTGAACTACCAACTTCTAAAATAATGATAATGTTTTATTCTCGCCTTCCTTTGATGGAGACTGTTTTACATTTCAATGTCTTTAGTGCCCAGCATGGTGTTGAAATTCAATAATTGTTTACTAAATAGCAAAGTAGGTTCAATAAAGTATGTTTAGAAAAAAAATCTGATAACAAATAAAAGCATGTAAAGAGATAAGTAGTTTTATAAGGGCTACAAAGAGATTCACAGGTAGGATTACATGAAATGTTCTTAGAGAACATAGTCATTTTTGCTAATTTTCAATATTCCACAATCTAGTTAAAAATTGTGGTAGAAGGAGAAATAATGCTTGAGGCTAATATGTAGCTCCCTGTTCACTGAAATTAACAATAAGCATAAAATCAATTGTAGGAGTTCACAAGGTTTTGGCATTTGATGTTTCCAAAGTGCATTTCACATTCATTAATTATCTCGTTTGATTTCACAACAAAATGAGGTTGCAAGAATGGGTATTTTAGGTCATCTAGAAAATCTAGCCCCTGAATAACTTACTCAATGCCATTTTATGGAAATAGTTTATCCTAAATTTTGATGGTTCAGCAAAGTTAATGCAGAGATAACTTCCAGGGAGTCTCTCTGCACAAGGAAAGAATAAGATGGATACAGCACATTTAGATTATGCTAGAAAGACTGAACAACAGAAAAAACAAGTTCGACATCCTTGAGAGTCTTCCATTTAAGAAAGAAAAATCTGTTCTGATCTAACGTACATTACAGAATTGAACACATTACTACTGAATCAAGTAAGACAAATTGTACCATTCTATCTTATTTAGCTTTAAATGAATTTACCTTTCATGGTAGTACGGATGTAGAGAACTGACAGCTTTAGGAACTGACTAGCTCCAGAAAGGACCCTGATAGTGGAAACTAGCCAAACACAATACACCGTATGCATTACTTCAAGGGTATGAGGTTACAAATTGAAAAGTAGCTCTATCTTCAATGTTCACTCAATCATTTTGATATATAAATGATGCTCCAAAGATTTCTAGTAGCCATTTCTCTGCCAATTAGAGCTTGCTTGTTCTTTTAAATCAGACCAGAAAGAAATGTTACCTTTCCTACTTAAGCTTTTGTGACCCAAATGATTGGTCTTTTATGCTCCTTGGGATCCCTACTAGAATATCGGTTCTGTTAAGAAAAAGGTTTGTGTCTTTTATTCACTGCCATTCCCCTAGCACCTAAAAGTGCCAGTTGTACCATTTAATCAATGAATAATTAACTTACACACTTTTATCATAGCAGCTGCAATATTTTGATCCTTATCTGCCCTCTCTACTCTTTCTGACTGGAAAGAACTCTATATAATCAGAAAATACATTTTATTTCTCTTTATATCCCCAGATTGTAGCACAATATCTGTTTTATGGTAGTCATTTATTAATACATTTGTTGAATGGTGAATTATGAGATGTCTTTTTTGAAATGTATTATTATATTAAACAATGTCTACAAAATCATTCAGGGAGATGTTTGGTGCATAATAAGCATCAACAAATGCTATTTCCTTTATTTTCTTACTAAAAATCCATTTTAATTGCAAAATAAAAGAAAAATATTTAAAAGAAAAGAGGCTAGTGTAATGATAAGTTAAATTAAACTAAATTGAAATAAAATATGCCCTACAAAAACTCCATAAAAACTATGATTATATAAAACTTTACTTAAGGTATGGTGAATTTCAGAGAAAAGAGGACAAACTGAGGCTGTTCACAGTTCAGGTTTAAAAAATAATAAGTACATTTGAACAAAGAAAATTAATGGGAAACTAGATATTTCTCTCAGAGATGATTAATACAATTATTTTTAAAATTATATACATGGAGTTTACAGACCAAGGACTTGATATTCAAAAGATAGATTACAGTCTGGTTTACTTAATTGCTATCAGTGTGGTCATGAATAAATTACTTACCACTACTGTCCTTCAGGTTCCTTGGAGAAAATAATCATGTAAGTTTCTAAGTGTATAAATCTCTATTTATGCAAGTTTGTGTTATTAGAGCACACAAATTAAACACAAGTTACTACAAACCCATTTTTTTAAGGCGTGGAAAAAGTACTGTAACAGCTTTACTGATTTTTTTTTCCTCAGAGATGTTACTCTTTATCACTTCTTCAACCTGTGCCCCCCCAACCCAATGTATCATATTCCATATTACTCCTTATATAGACTTTAATAAGGATTTCTAATTTTATTTTGCTGTGCTTATAAATTGAGTGCCATTTTTCCCCATGGGCTGCAATCTCAAACTTCTGAAGAACAAGGAAAGAAATAATATAAAGGATAAAGGAATTAAACAGTGAACTTTAAAAAGTGATTCTTTTAGATCATTGCTCCTGGTGAAAAGCGAACCATTAATAAATTTTTATAGTATGGTAGAACATGCTGATTTATTGCAAATATTAAAAATCAAGCTTAATATAATACAATGTAGTTGACTGTCTGCTGAAACTATCTTGATATTATTTGAGACAACTGCAATGAACTTAAAAATTTCAAACAAAAACAGTTTGCATTTGTTCTGTTTCCCCTCATCTCAAAGTAAAATACCTGTGTTCAGTAGGTATTTACTGAGTCCTATTTTGTATGTTATTCTGAAAGTATTGAGAAAGAAGCAAAGATATGTAAGATTAAATTTTTAATCTTAATAAATTCCTGATCTAGGTAGAAATGTACATATACATCTAATTATACAATAAGTGTTACATGAAATAAATACACATGAGGATGACTGAAGAGCTCGTTGTGTATAAGAATGATCTGACAAGTGTCCAGGGAAGAAGTAAACCTTGAGAGATAGATCATGAAACTGCCTGAAAATCCAGGACATCTTAAATGAACTCTTGAAAATTATGGAATGTTATCTACATTAAAGCAGCTGAGGGAGAGTGTTCCATTTTTAAAAAATATTAATGACGTTCCATCCTCATCCCTTAGTCCTCACTATTCTAGAGGATGAATCTACCTCTAACCCAAATCCTCTCATTTTTCTGGCTTGTCATGGAAAGAATGGAGCTGGATATTGTAAGAAGTATTAATATTAATTAAAGAGGAAGAAAGAGGGAAGGAGAGAGAGAGGGAGGCAGGGAGAGAAGAAGAGAGAGAGAAATGTTAGTCAATAGATACCAAAATAGATATTGAGATCTAGGCCAGTCAATTCAGGAAAGACTCTAAGATGTTCTGGGAAAAATAAATGCCTTCTACTCAGGGAATCTTTTGCCTTCTAGCCAACCATCATCCTGCAGCATCCTGCCCTCAAGACAGTTCATGAGGCAGTGTGGTGTAGCAGAGAGGTTGAGGGGATTTGGAATCTTATAGACCTAGATTCAAGCCCCAATTCTCCCACTAATTATACATCTGGTTAAGACACAAACTCCTCTGAGGCTCAGTGTCTTAATCTCTAAATTGGACTTAATCCTCAGCTCAGCTCATTGAGCTAGAGTAAGTTAAAATATTATAACAAATGCAAGGAACTTAACACAGTATCTGGAGCTTCATGGAGTAGCCTCTAAAGTGAGAAACTTCTTCCCAGAAATCTTATTCCTTCTGAAGACCCTTGATACAGGATCCTAAAACACCTTCCAACAGCATGTCACAAGCTCAAAGTCATTTCATAATGGCTTATCCGCTATCCACTTAAAGCTTCTAAGACTTCTGGGTTAGGCCATTAACTACAGTAATGACTGTATCCACTGAATTTACACATGCTGCTACCTGCCAGAACCTGGGATCAGCACAAACCACATTTTACCTGAGGTAGTCAATAGCTTGATGCACGCTATGGATAAGTTTGTCCTCTCCAAAACTCATGTTGAAAATTAATTATCAGTGTAATGGCACTGGAAGGTGGAGCCTTTGAGAGGTGATTAGGCCTTGGAGGCTCTGCTCTCATAGGTGGGTTTAATGTCTTTAGAAAGTGGCTTTCATGAGTGGGTTCTCTCTCTTTGTTTTCCCCTCTTCTGCCATGTTGGAAACAGTGTTCCCCTCCTCCAAAGGATACAGCCTTCTTACAAGCAGAAACTGGGCCCTTACCAGGCACTAAACCTGCCAGCTCCTTGATCTTGGACTTCCAAACCTCCAAAATGGTGAGAAATAAATTTTTGTTCTTTATAAATTACCCAGTTTTGGGTATTCTGTTATTAGCAGCACAAAATGAACTAAGACAACTAGTTTCAACTTAGCATAAACTCCTGGGCATTTACTTTATTCCCCAACCTCCTGGAAAAATTTAAAACTCTCCCTTCCCTCCTCCTCCCCCTCCCCCCTCCTTTCCCTCCCCTCTCCCTCAGTCCCACTCCCCCTCCCCCATCCACCCCCTCCCCTCTCTCCCCCTCCTCCTCTCCCCCTCTACCCGTCCCCTCCCCTTCCCTTTCTTTCTTGACAGGTCTGGCTCTGTTTCAAAGTCTGGAGTACAGTAGTACAATCACAGCTCCCTGCAGGGTTGATCTCCTGAGCTCAAGAGATCCTTCTACCTCAACCTTCCAAGTATCTACAGCCAAAGGCTTGCACAATCATGTCCGGCTAATTTTTAAGGTTTTCTTTCAGAGATGGAGTCTTACTCTTTTGTCCAGGTTCATCTTGAACTCCTAGCCTCAAGTGATCCTCCTATCTCAGCCTCCTATAGTGGTGGGGTTACAGATATGAGCCACCATGCCCAGCCTATAATTTTCCTGTTCTAAAGAGTGATTTTACTGCTTATTACTATGATCTCTTTGGACTTTCATACTCCAACAAGTTTTAAATTTTAGTTTACTTCAATTTTTCTGTTTTTTTTTTTTGGCTGTATTTTTAAAGATGTACTCAATTTTAATTTAAATTAAAAGTGAAATGTACTGGTCATCCTCTAAAACAACATTTTTGTATCAAACAAATGTAGCCTTTTTCTTTAATAGTATTTCCCAGAACCTATTATCCTGTGGATGAGCTTACCACAGTTTTAAAGGTGCTAACAATTGCCCAATCATAGCTTAGACTTCACTGACTTGTAGTGACAAGAGAAAGTATGATTTGTGTTCCGCATAATACAGTGGTTAAAAGAATAGAAGATTATTTGGGGGGAAAATGTATGTTACCTAATGTCATCTTAAAAATACCTTGTGGTATCACTAAAGAAAAGAAAAGAAATTGCCAATATGATTTCAGCCAGAGTCAACGCGGTCCTTTTTATCATACATTTACTATTCTTCATGCTGCTTTTTTTAGTATGAATCACAATGAATCATCTCAGCTGGTGATTTAAAGATGTTAAACAAACAACTCAGGTAGTGAAAAAATGTGAGACCGATTGCACTATTGATAAATAATCTAACATAGATTTTATAATGCATAGATAAAAAGATATTATTTAAGGGTGAAATATGCCAGAAAACAATGGGTAATTATAGCTAAACTGAATAAAACAGAAATCTTATTGCAAAGATGCCAAAGTGATAGGTTTAGAAGGATTCGACTGGTTACTTTAAAACAAAATAAGCAACATATTTCTGCATTCTAAAGATTATCCAATAATCCAGGCAGCCAATGCAGATGCAAATCTAGCAAGACTTTCAACTCATTGCATGCAGTGGGTTCTCTAAATTGTCTGTCCATTTGTTGCAGAAATATTACCATGGGCTCTTTTGTGACGTATGTTGTCAGTGTGCTATATTTGTGACTACATGATCTGGCTACCGGCTGCTTGGGAAATATGAGCAAAAACATTCCTGAATGAATTAAATTTAGGTGGAGTTTATTCCTATCATTCTCCTGAGGCAGAAAGTTGAAATTGTGTATTTAATATCACATGTGAGTCTAATTGTATATTGGCTACAACAGGAAACTGAAAAAGAAAAAAAGGCTTAAATAAAATTAATCAACATCAAGGCAAGGGTACTTTATGTTCTGTTACAAGCCAAGATTAAAAGTATCTTTACACAAACAAAGAAACCAACAAACATTTTTAAAAGTGTGCCAGTGAGGCAACACTCATAGCATAATGGATTATGGCACTATTCTGTCATGGGCACAGGTTTTATCCTAAAAATACACCTTAGGGAAAAAAAGGTTACAATAGAATAGGCCATTACTATAATGGGAGAATTGGAAAATAAGTTATTCATCAATTTCAATCAATGTAGTGTCACATATAAAATGTAGGTAACTCAGAAGAAAACTTCAAAGGAATTTGGATGAAGTACTCAGATTGGAGAAGGAAATGATGATCACAATGGGAAGCCATGTGAATAACAACAAATTGTGAGACAGAAGATGAACAAAAGGAAAAAAGGAACAACAGGCTTACGATAATAATTAAGGGACATTAGGTGATAATAAATAAGAGTTCAAAGAGAAACGGTGAGAAAGAAAAACTAGTTTTGAAGACATACTCTGACAATGGGGAGACAATCAGACTTAAAGAGCCACATGCCTCAAATACTTTTTTGAACTAAGTGTGGATTACCAAATCAGTATGCCAACTATTTCCATAGCATTTACATTGCATTAGATATTATAAATAATCTAGACATGATCTAAAGTGTG
The DNA here is from genome assembly GCF_002776525.5 of Piliocolobus tephrosceles. Lineage (NCBI taxonomy): Eukaryota > Metazoa > Chordata > Mammalia > Primates > Cercopithecidae > Piliocolobus > Piliocolobus tephrosceles. The sequence goes on from NC_045435.1 coordinate 111,252,858, forward strand.
TTAGAGGATGTGCACAGGTCATATGCAAATCCTACACCATTGTTTATGAAGATCTTGAGCATTCATGGATTTTGGCATTTGAGAGAATTCCTGGAACCATCTATATAAAAATGTAATGGGGATTGAGACCAAATGTAGTTTTAGGCACTTGCCCCCAGTAGATGGCTAACCTTTTATTAAATTTCTCTATTTATTTGAGCAAACAAGATAAGATACTTCTCATTGAATTCTTTAGAGTTGAAGTCCTTGTCAAATGAAAAAGCTAAGCTTTAGAAATGCCAGCTCAGGTCAAACTGCTAGAAATCTAACATGATGCAGAATTCCCATGAGAACAAAATCTTTTATTGGAACTGTCTGGATTTTAGTCAGGCTGCCTTGGACTTCTGAGGGAGGGGACAGGATTGAGGACCCAGTGTACTTCACTATCTACTGGACAGTCCGGAGCTGGAATTGATAGTAATTAAATCAAAATTGAAATAGAATCATGCAATCTATACAGTGTATAACTTAATTTTGCTGGTTGGGAAACTCACTTTTTATTTTTCAGAAAGAAAAAACATATGAGATAGATCTCAATCACTTGCAACTGTTAAAAAAAAAAAAAAAAAAAACAAGTAACACTTAAAAATTGAAACTACAAATCTAACAGGACACAGAATGCTTTCCTTAGTGTGATCATCACCTTGAAATACTATCCTTTCTTCAAAAATGAAGTGATTGACGCTAATGAATTATCAGAGTTAATAAAAAAAAGAAAAAAGTCAGACCAAATTCTCATTGTCAGTTATTCAAAGAACAGGAGGAAATGCTGCCAGCAACTATTTTACATTTAGTGAGATAATCAGGAGGTGGCAATAAGCCACAGAGTTCAAAATTATGTTTCCTGCTGAGTCTGGCTTGCACTAAATAAATGCGTACATAGCTAGATCAAATGAAAATGACTTTTACTGTATTTAGTCATATGAAGTCTTTATGATAATGCCATTTGAGAAATCTGATGAAGAAAAATAGCATATATTAAGCAAGAAACATCAGAATTACACAGACATTAATTGTTTTAAAGTGCTGTTTTAGACATTAAGAAGTGGATAAGGTGAGAAACAGCAAATTTAGTAAGATTATTATGCACTTACTCTCTAGTCTGCTCTAAGGTTCAAGGGTAGGGTTGTATTTTATTTGTTTTTGATACCTTCCTCTGCCCCTGCAAACTAGTATCATTGCATTCTAAATGCAGTTTTTGGACATACAGTTAGCAACTGTAGATTGAAAATACTTGTGAAAAAAATGGTTTCTGTACTATCATATGCAGACTGTTTTTCTTGTCATTATTTCCTAAGCAATTCAGTATAACAACTATTTCCATAACATTTACATTGAGTTAGATATTATAAGTAATCTAGAGATGATCTAAAGTGTGTTAGAGGATATGCACAGGTTATATGCAAATACCACACCATTTTATATGACGAACTTGAACATTCATGGGTTTTGGTATTTGAGAACCAATTCTCCATGGATACCAGAGGAAAATTGGATTTATTTTTTGTCACAAGTATTGATACATCTGAAGTATATCAACTATCTTATCCATTACTATTTACACTATATCTCCATATACCACAAATAAATATTCATTCTCCATTATGTGCTTGGCATTGACCAAATATCAAGAGCCAAGGTCACTCAGTCAAAATGAGCTTTCAAGAACCATCCAATAAATCAACCCAAACAAATTATTCACTGGTAAATTATCCTTCTTTCTGGTGGTTGTGAGAATGGTTGAGAATGGTCTGCTGCTACTGTAAACTAGTGTAATAAATAAGCAAGATGGCCGGTTGTCAAGTGGTAAAAATTACACCACTGAAAATGCAATTGGGTTTCAGAGACCTTCGTATTTATACTGTTTGCAGTAAGGAGAAACAGTATTTTATAGTTCAGCCTTGAAGGTCACTTTTTTTTTTCACTATAATTGAGAATTTAAGAGTAATCACTGTGAACTCTCATAAAAATAAGAAAAATATAAACAATTGAAGCTTGTATTAAGCAGTAAAATTCTATGTTTCATTTAACACAGTACAAGAGTTCTGTTTAGCTAATGAACTTATCTAGCATTGTAGCTAAAATTAAAACTGCAATATTTATTTAGGTGTTGATAAGTGGTTTCCATTATTCACACATTAGACTTTTACTGTATTCCATTTTTAGAAGTAAGGTATAACTAAAATAGAACTGATGCCTACAATTTAGCAAATATTTGAATAATCTTTGACCATGATTACTTTAAGTCACGAAAAGTAAAATACAAAAATGTGTAGTTTACAGGTGTAAATTTATATTAATTTTATCGAACACACAGGACATGGTAAAATAATTTTTGGCCTATTTTGTTTGGTTACATTTTGTTTTGCTTTGCTTTGTTTTTTCTAATATGGTCACATCTCAAGTCTGGCCTCATCTTTCTGAGTGAAAGTGACAGGAAGACCCAAGGAATTTCACATCCAAAAAAAACTAAGCACATACAACAACCAACAATCAAAGAAAACATTCTTCATCTTTGGCAGAAGTCTGATATAACTGTAAGAAGCCAAAGTACTCCGGATCATCCATTTGAGAATCTTGGATTTTAGGGACAGATTCATCTAGATATAGTAGTGTCTGGCTTGGATGGAAAGTCTCCATAGAATCGTTGTTGTTCTGTTTTGTTTTTTTCCTCCTGTGATGACATACACTTAGATATAACTATTAAAGAAAGAGTTATTAATTCCCCTGGCCTATTCTGAGAATATTTTCTTCCCCTTCTTGCTTTAATCAAAACCTGGTTCTCCCATAATGATATCACTTGCATTTTAGCTCTCGTAGGCAGCAGTGCTTTTCACCCTGTGCTTTTGAACCACCAACCCTAGAAGAATAATATAAGGTGTTTCTAGATCACCACTCATTCTTTGAAGATATTTATCTCCTGACTCATCATCACTCACTCTTACACAACTCTTAATTCTTTGCAATTTTAATATCCACATAGAGATACTCTCTTTTCTTTAGCCTCTTTTCTTCTAGCAACCACGTACCACACTCTCGTGGTCATACACTGGCCTGGACACTGTCCTTACCAATGTCTGCACTCTATGATCTCATTTTCACAAATCCAACTTGCAGACCACCACCTCCTGCCTTGTCAGCTCACGTGTTGTCAATTCTTCAACCTCATCGTGACATGAAGTCTGTTAGTCCTACATCCTTTTCACTAGCCTTCACTCCCTTCGTAACTTCACTTTATTCCAACCCCAGTTATGACACTTTAGTCCATCATAATGCATTCATTACAGACATCATTTATGTACATCCAGTTTTCTTAATCCTATGCAGTTCATTGTCCTTCTCTCCCTGGTTAAACACAACTCTGCCTGTTCTATGCCTGTGATAGGGTTCAGGACACCCTACCCCAAAATATGGCACCTTGCAATTGAGGAAGCAATAGAAGCAAGACGGTGTCTTTGACCTTCTCCTGGCCCTCTCCCCTGAAGCAGGCCATAAAAGAATTGTCTGGGCCGGGCATGGTGACTCATGCTTGTAATCCCAGTACTTTGGGAGGCCAAGGCAGGTGGATTACCTAAGATCAGGAGTTCAAGGAGAGCCTGGCCAACATGGTAAAACCCTATCTCTACTAAAAATATAAAAATTAGCCAGGTGTGGTGGTGCATGCCTGTAATCCCAGTTACTTGGGAGGCTGAGGCAGGAGAATCACTTGAACTCAGGAGGTGGAGGTTGCAGTGAGCTGAGATTGCACCGCAACACTGCACTACAGCCTGGGCAATGAGAACGAAACTCTGTCTGGAAAAAAAAAAAAAAAAAAAAAGAATTGTCTGACCTTCCTCTGAAGTAAGACAAAACTTTTATTCCAGAGACACCCTCCCTACACCGGGAGAAAAGAAACATACTTGTCCTCAAAGAGATAGAGACACTGAGAATAATCTGAATAGAGATCTTACTAAGTTCCCTCCAACTTATTACAATTAGATCATATCTTTTTTTCTTCTAATCATACTTCTGAACTCTTCATCAAACTTAGCATAAAAGTACACACATTTCCCTCTTTCTTTGGGTCTTTATTTCTGAAGGCTCCTATGCCATGCAAAACTTACATAAATTCGCATGCCTTTCTCTTGTGTGAGAGGAAAATAAATCTCAGGACATTCAAATCACTAAGCCAAAGGGGAAAGCTGAGAACTGTGTCAGGCAAACCTGCCTCCCATTCTATTCCTATATATGTAGCTATAAAGACTGAAAAAAAGCTACATACCTCCCTTACAAGGAAATTCCTTGTGGACAAAGGAGAGACAGAACTTAGTCATCCCTCTGTTCACATGAGACAAATGCATATCTGATTGCTGCCCTTGCCGTACTTTTTCACTAAACCAGACTAAGGCGTAAGTAATTATTCCTGTAAATTGTTTATTGAGTGAAAAGCTAATCAGAAACTAACAAGATTGCAACTTTTTGTGTCTTATCTACCTATGACCTGGAAGTCCCCTCCCTCCTTCAAGTGGTCCTGCCTTTCTGTAACAAACCAATGTACATATATTACATATATAAATTGATGTCTGAGTCTGTGTCATGGGTGCATCATTAATGTTGAAAAATAAACTTTCTAAGTGGACTGAGACCTATCTTAGATATTTTGAGTTCACACTTGTTAATGTGTCTTTTGTTATAGGCATCTCAACCATCAACCTAGTGATAAGTGAGGAAAGAAATCTTTTCCCCCCTACATTTGTATGCCCCTCTGAAGGCTGGAAAAAATCCAAAATTATGCTGAATTATCTAATTTATAATATATATCTCTTCTAGGATCTTAATCCTGCCCCCAAAAACTTATATTTTCATGATTTTTCACTTTCTTACCCTCCTAAAATAACCGGTTATTTTATGCTTTTCTAATCTAAAGGAACTTGCCAAGGAACCCCAACACCAAGGTTACCCATCTGCTGTGTATTCTGCCTCCCTTCACATTTTCATGGATGGACTACTGTGTTCCTGCTTTGGTCGAATGTTATGCGCCCCCCAAATTCATATGTTTAAATCTAACTCCTAAAGTGATGGTATTAGGAGGTGGAATCTTTTAGAATTGATTAGTTCGTGAGGCCAGAACCCTAGAAAATTAAATTAGTACCCTTTTAAAAGAAACACAAGACAGCTCCCTCAACCCTTCTACCATGTTAAGTTAATAGCAAAAAGATGGCCAACTTTGAAGCCAGAAATGAACCCTCACCAAACAGTGAAACTGCTGATGTCTTGATCTTGGATATCTCAGCCTCCAGAATTGTAAGAAATAAATTACTGTTGTTGATAAGCCATCCAATCTATGGTATTTCCTTATAACTGCCTGAATGGACTATGACAGTTCCTAATTAATGCAAAGTCCTCAATCCTTGTGCTTCCCCAACTTAAGAAAACTAGTCCAGTGATTCTCCCTTTACTCTCTTCTGTTAGCAAATTTTACCTCTCCATTAGATCACTGTCAACAAAATAAAAACATGCTACACTTCCTTGACTCCATATTTTTTTTTTACCACCTATATCACTGTTACAGGAAAGGGGTCCCCATCCAGACCCCCAAGAGAGGATTCTTGGATCTTATACAAGAAAAAATTAAGGGCGAGTCCACAGTGCAAATCAAAAGCAAGTTTATTAAGGAAGTAAAGTGGTGAAAGAACAGCTACTCCATAGACAGAGCAGGACGTTTCCTAAAGTAAGAGGAGGAACATGTCTGCTCTAGTTACAATGCTTGTTTATATACAGGATAAAAAAGATCATGGGGGGATGTGCTCTGCTACAAGGGTTTGTGATAAAGGATTAATTTTCTTAATTACTGTATTTTGCAAGAATCAATACTGTTGTCTTTAAAGCAAAATTAGGAATGCCTTTGTTCTCAAGATATCCTGATATTGGAACACTCCCAAGTCTGGGTCTGTTGAGTAAACATTATCAATCTGTTCCTTTAACCATAAACATCAAGAGACTAGGAATGCCTAACTTTCCGGGCATGTGGCCCTAGCAAGTCCCAGCCTCACTCAAGGTGTGGTGGAGTCACTAGCCCTCACTCAAGGTGGAGTCACTCTGGTTCAAATGCCTCTGACACCACCACATATCCCCAATTTATTACATCTCATTTTATTTCAAATGCCTTCTAATCCAGCTTTTGCTTATACTAATCTTCTAAAATGGTTTTGTTAAGATCATCAACGACTTCCACATTGCTAAATCCAGTAGTCAATTTTCTGTTCTCCTTTTCTTTACCCATTACCAGCAGTTGATAGAGTTGATTACTTCCTCTTTGAAATATTTTATCCACTCGGCCTCTGGTTATAAGATTCACTTGTTTTTCTATTATTTTTTGGCCACTCCTCCTTGGTCTCCGTCTATAATTTTACCTTTTATCCCAGTTTCTAAAGGTAGGAGTGCCTCAAAAGTCTTAGAGCTTTTCTGTACTCTACATGCAATCCCCTGGTAATTTCATCTAGGATGAATCCAAAATTTATATTCTCAGGTCAGAGCTCTCCAACATACTCTGGATATAACTGCTATGTTCTGCTATGACATTTATTTTGGGAATGCAAATTTGTATCAAAGTAATTAATATTATGGCATTTTGTGATTGGTATTAGTTTGAGCATAATGCTATTTTCAGATTTGCTTTTATTTATGCTAATTTTCTTCCACTATGAGAATATGTAGGTATGTTTCTTAGGAGCAGGGATTTTAATTTTAGTTACTTATCTAGCTGCTGTTTGCTTTTGTTTTGTTTGTTTGTTTCATAAATATTTGTAAATGAATGAAAAAGTGGATTCAGGAGATGTGAAGTCCATGGGGATTACATGCAAAAATGTTTGTATACATTTAACTTTCTGTAGAGAAGGATAATAATTTTCTTCAGATGTTGAAAGGGTCCTTAATCATCCACACAAACCAGATCAATAATAAAATTCTAGCAATAACCCAATAGGTCATTTTTGGAGCATCAGTATTAGCCCATTTTACTTAAAATGTTTATATAGTGGTTATAATGCTGAAACATTGTGCCCATTTGTAGATTTGTTATGTCAGACAATTGAAATGTGCCAATGTGCTAACAAGGTTTGAAGGAGATAAATCTCATACATTGGCCTGAAAACCAAATCATCACAAATATGAACCACAAAAGGATCATATATATGAATTTTGAATAATAAACCCCATTGTTTAAAAAATGGATTTTAGCATGTATAAAGACAGTGTTGCTAACAATTTTGGTCTCAGAAAAGCAACTTATCATTTATAATTCTATTATATAATGTTAGCATTTCTCAGTATACTCTTTGGGGCTTCTTTTCATGCATAATAGCATAATAGTTATTGCTTTTAGATGAACAGGTATTGTGAAGTTGTTAACCTTCTTTTGTTCTCTGAAAGTTTAAAGTTTTATATGGAATACCAACAGAATTTTCTGAAGTATAAAATATAAAAACTAAAGAAACAGCAAAACAGTTTACAGAAAAAATAAAATTAATGTTTAAAAAATGTTTGCAGAAATGATATTCATTATTCACAAAACTATTTAGAACTTTATTTATACCTTCTTTGTCCTTATTTTGCAAAATGCCATGTTTGGTTGCCCAGAGTGACTGCTACAGGTAGACACATTGACAACAGTAAGGCAAAAGCCTAATGTAGGTAGGAAAGAATGGAAACTATATAGAGACTAACTTAGATATATAAAAAGGAGAGCAATATGAGGCTATTTGTATGGTAACAAATAGCTGTAAGTGGCTCAAATTGTTCATAAGGTCATGGTTTTATGGTCACTATAATAAAATCATAAGAAGTATTGAGGGAGAAAAAAATGGAGTAATCTCTAATCCAAGCAGTAAGAAACAATCCAGGTAAAGAAAAAAAAGGAGGCGTTGGGTGTGGTGGCTCACGCCTGTAATCCCAGCACTTCTGGAAGCCGTGGCAGGCAGATTGTCTGAGCTCAGGAATTCCTGACCAGCCTGGGCAACATGGTGAAACCCCGTCTCTACTGAAATACAAATAATAGCCGGGCATGGTGGCCTGTGCCTGTAGTCCCAGCTAGTTGGGAGGCTAAGGCAGGAGAATTACTTGAACCTGGGAGGCGGAGGTTGCAGTTAGCCGAGATCACACCACTGCACTCCAGCCTGGGCAACAGAGAGTGAGGTTTCATATCAAAAAAAAAAAAAAAAAAAAAAAAAAAAAAAAAAAAAAAAA